>NC_090935.1:128041518-128352213 GCF_040938575.1 Ambystoma mexicanum | reverse complement strand
TTGCTATGAAAGAGTCGTCATAGGAGTCATAGTTTTCTAGTATCTCTTCTTCTTTTCTCCATTGTTTAAAAAGTTATAGCAGGGACATCTAATTTAGTTGTTTATGTTGAGGAGTTTCTAATGACAATTTGATATGATTAATTAAGCTTGGTTTGGTAAGTTTCACTAAGCTGCCTTCACAATTTGTCACTCTATATCTACCTTTGTTTTCATTGGGTTTTATATTATTTTTGTATGTGAAGTTTTGGGCTATCTGGTATAGACACATGGGGCCTCATTACGACCCTTGCTCTGACGGAATGAAGAAGGCTGGTACGGGAGCCGCCTCCTTCATTCCGTCAGGGTTGATTACGAGGTTCCCTTTGCAGGACCCAGATCAGATGTCTAGTTTTACCAGACGTCTTTTCTGGGTCCCGCGAGGGGAAAAGGGAGGTAACAACAGGACACTTGTAATGTGCCTGTTGTTACCTCCCTCCCCATTCCCATTGAGTCCTATGGGGTCTCGAATGGGAATGGGGAATGGTTCCTGCAAGGAGGACTTACCGGGTCCTCCTATGTCAGAATGACCCGGTAAGTCCCCATTGCAGGGACCCGGTAATGGAGCCCGGTTTGGAGGCAGCCATGGGGCTAATAGCTCCATGGCTACCTCTAAACTCGTAATGAGGCCCATGGAGGGGAAGAGGGAGGTAACAACGGGACACTTGTAATGTGCCCGTTGTTACCTCCCTCCCCATTCCCATTGAGCTCTATGGGGGCTAAAATGGGAATGGGGAATGGTTCCTGTAAGGAGGACTTACCGGGTCCTCCTATGTCGGAATGACCCGGTAAGTCCCCATTGCAGGAACCCGGTAATGGAGCCCGGTCTGGAGGCAGCCATGGAGCTATTGGCTCCATGGCTACATCCAAACTGGTAATGAGGCCCATGGTTTCCAAAGTGGTACTCCTGTTTGGGTAGTATGGGCCTCATTACGCGGTAGGAGGTAGCCATGGTGCGATTTGCACCATGGCTACCCCCTTACCACATTCCGGGTCCGGGTTCCCGAAATAGAGACTTACCGGGTCATTCCAACCTTGGATGACCCGGTAAGTGCCCATTCCGGGAACCATTCCCCATTCCCATTCAAGCCCCCATAGGGCTCAATGGGAATGGGGATGGAGCTAATAACGGTATCGCAATTTGCGGTACCATTATTAGCTGTGAAGTCCCTTAACAGGTCCCATCCTTAACACCTGGTAAAACCAGAAGATTGTTATTTAAATTGGCTAGTGCTAAAGCAGGACTTTTAGCATAGTACAGTTTATAGACAAGATTTCTTATAGTTGAATGATGTGTTGATATTATTTTGATATGATGGAAGGTGCTTTTGCAAATAGGTCCTGAAATGCAGGCTAATGAATGTCCTTGTAGTTCTTTGTATTTGCGCACTGGACAGGCATCCATATTTCGCAGCAGTTTCATTTTGATTTTGGGCCTCATTATACGGTAGGAGGTAAGGGAAAAACGATGCCGGTAAAGGATTACCGGTATCGCTAACAGCTACTGACAATTATGAGCAGCCTATCCGCTATTAGCGGCACCAATAAGAACGGTGCCTCTAATAGCGGCAAGGTCACGGGCGTTTCGACAATAGCGGCATGGCAGAAATATGAGTCCATCACAAGGCATGCGGACATGCTAATAGTGGCATGGTGTATGGCCAAAAAGCCCATACCGGCATGGCGGAAATACCGGCATCGCGAACCACCCGTTAAGGGCCATGTGCAGTGTTCCCAACTGCCACAGGTGGCCACAATCAGCAAAGGTGGAGGCAATGGAGACTGGGGCAGCACAAAAGGAGCACACCACACCCCTTCCAACACCCATTCACACACCAGGATGATTCCAATACTAGCAGCATTACATGGGCTGGAGGACATGATTGCATTGCAGCACCAACAACAACAGGCAGCACAGAGGAGTCGCAGGAGGAGGAGGAGGAGGGCGAGACAGGCCCAGCAAGCCCCAACAGTGCACCTAGTCATACCACAGAGGCAGCCACCAATCCCCAGGATTAGAGCCAGTCCATTAAACATAACCCCTGAGCAGATACACACCCTGGACCGTCTGGACCGGGATACCATCACCATCATTGTGGACATGATACACAATGACATTGTGAGCCTCATAGACATCCGTACTGCCATCCCCCCTCTACTGAAGGTGGCAACTGTGCTCCACTTCCTGGCCACAGGCACCTACCAGCATACGGTAGGGCAGATGCATGGCATATCACAAGCAGTATTCTCATGCACGCTGAACCAGGTGCTAGATGCCCTCCTGAAGCAAACAAGTGAACACATATCCCTGCCACGGACTGCCCAGGAGATCTCCAACACCAAAGTTGGCTTCTATTCACTGGCAGGCATCCCAAGTTGCATCGCGCCATCGACTGTACCCATGTGGAATTGGTGGTCCCACGTGCCAATGAGGCAGTCTACCGAAACAGAAAGCAATACCACTCCATCAATGTCCAAATGGTATGTGACTCAAACAAGATAATCACACATTGTTGTGCCCGATATCCCGGGTCAACCCATGATTCAATGGTCCTGTGGAACTCAACGATACCACGCTACATGGAGCGACATGCTGGACAATGTTCATGGCTACTTAGTGAGAAGCAGGGCAAGCACATGGCAGTGTGATGTGGTGTGTGATTGGGGGGGAGAGATGCATACTCAAACTGGGTGTGATTGGGGGGGAGAGATGCATACTCCAACTGGATGTGATTGGGGGGGAGATGCATACTCCAACTGGATGTGATTGGGGGGAGATGCATACTCCAACTGGGTGTGTTTTGGGGGGGGAGATGCATACTCCAACTCGGTGTGAACAGTTGTCAGGACATAAAATGGACATACAGATTTACACCACTGACCACCGAGGCAGCCCACAATGGACTTGACACAAAACCACATGCAAGTAGTAAGCTGCATAACAAAGCAATTAATCCATTATGTCCATTACGCCAAACATGCCATATCCATCCACATGCACATTGCACATCATACCATACCCTCTATAACACAAAGCAGCAACATACACACAAAATGGACATTGGAAATGTATGCTGAACAACATCACAACGTCACAACGGATATGCAGCCTTTGAGTGCATACAAAGGGATCACCTGTAGCCATTGTACTGATCCACACCCGTACACCACTACTGAAGTGCCGCATCACAGCATGGGGACATCAACTTTGGGATGGCAGTACACTAGCAGTGTAGTACAAAACGTTGACAGGACCAAGAGACACGAATGACTTGACCTCACCCAGTACATGGCAATAACTGCCGTAGTCATGTACGGTGCATGACCACTTGCAAGGACTACCTCACCTTCCCACATTGCAGTTACTCTGTTTGCCTCCATGCATGCAGGAATTTGTGGATGTCATTCACAATGCAAAGTTGATTTGTGTGATATGTACAGGTTCCACTTGATGTAAACACTTACACATACCCATTGTTGCACCCATGCAGGTGATGCTGGCTATCCCCTGAAGAGGTGGCTCCTTATCCCTGTACGGAACCCACAGAACAGGCACGAAGAGGAATACAATTGTGCACATACCCGTACCCGCGTGGTAATTGAGCAGACATTTGGCCTGTTGAAGACACGGTTCCGGTGCCTCAGCAGGTCGGGCGGGGCACCCCTGTACAGCCATGAGAAGGTGGCCAAGATCGCCATGGCATGTGTCATGCTGCACAATATGTGCATCAGACGGAATATGCCAATGCCCCCTGACATTGAACTGCAACCACCTACTGAGGATGATGATGGGGATGAGGAGGGAGGAGACAGGGCTGCAGGTCATGCAGGTGGTGATGCCCAAGAGGGACGTGCTGTGCACCAGCATCTGATCGACCAAATTTTCTAACACACATGGTTGACCTTTGTTGAATTGAGGTGGGTATTTGGCCACTGGGTTTTGTGGTGAAATGTACACTGGGCCCTGTTCACCAATAAAGCACACATACTCAATGAAAATGTCCACTCCTGTGATTTATCTTGTCACCAGTGTGTTTTATGTATTATTTTTAAAGAAGTGCATGGACCCCACTACGCAAACACCCTTTCCCCACTCCCCCCACAACACTCCCAAAACACCCTTTCCCCCCTCCCCCACAACACTCCCAAAACACCCTTTTCCCCCTCTCCCCACAACACTCCCAAAACACCCTTTCCCCCCTCCCCCACAACACCCCCATGAATGGCTTGTACATCAGTGCTGCATAGCTGCACATGTGTCAGCAACATCTGGCTGGCCCTAGTTCCCATCCCCATTGCCACCATTGGGGGTTTGAGAGTTTGTGCACAGCATAGCCCGCAAGGACCTGCGCCGGGGGCTGGTCTGCCTTGAACTGGCAGAAGAGGAGGTGCATGGTTGTTCCGGTGCCGGTAGGGGGTTTTGCCTGTCCATTGCGTCTGCTATGCGTGTGAGGAGCTGCCTCACAAGTGACATTTTCTCACATAGCCTGTTGGTGCTGGCTTCTATGGCCTGTCCGATGTCCCTTGCCTGCACTCCTCCCTCCCATGTGCTGCCTCATCCACATGCTGGCCAACCAGTGCAGTGATGTCCTCCTGCCACTGTCTGATGATGGCCATGTCATGATGGCCACTGTGTCTTGCTGGTTGGGTGGGTGCCGCACCTTGTTTTATTCGTCCAGCATCAGGTGATGACACCGGTGGACTCCAGCACCCTGCCACTATTTCATCCCCAGACTGGACATGGCTGTTGGAATGTGATGTGGGGCATGGGCTTGGTTCTTTTGACTGCTAGAGGCCGGGTGTATGTTGTTGTATGGCCAAGTCACAAGTGTCCTCCACATCGGACATGGGTGCCGTGACAGCTGCCTCGCCTATGGAACTATTGGCAGCAGACAGTTTCCCTTCCGTGGGTGGATCTTGCGTGGGGGTTATTACTAGAGTGGGTGCCTCAATTGGGTCAGGCGTACGTTCACGTCTTGGTGACGTGGGTGGCTTGGTGGGTTTGGCCCTCTGCGGGAGTGCACTCTTCCCTGTGCCCCTCGACGAGCTGGAAATGTTGCCTGATTCCTTTCCCCTGGGTTGTTTCTTAGCAGGGGGAGCCTGCGTCACAGTGTCCTGCTCATCGCTGTCAGTTTGTGAGCCTGTGGGGGACAAAGAGAGTGATGGCATTGGTGATTGGTCAACGTGCTTCATGCAGATGGTGTTGTTCATGCTGTTCTGTGCATTCGGACTTCATGTTTGGGCATACAGGTTGTAACACTGTTGGGTGGGTCATTCATGCATGAGTCTGGGTGACACGTGCCTGTGGTGATGCATGCATGTGTGTGTGTTGGGATGTGAGATGCAAATGGGCAGTGTTGTGTGCATGTATGTCTGATGGCCACATCCATGAGATTATTTAGGGCTCACATTTTGGGAATTACCTCATCTTTCAGTCCAGTGTTTTGTGTGGACACTCACGCTCCATTTTGCCGACTCCCTCCATTGATCCAACCCCTATGGTGCTTGCACAGGTCTCCTCCCACTCCATTAGTTTTATTGGGGATCCTCCACCGCCTCCTGTGCCCATGGCCAGGTTCCGGTTGGCAGCCAGGATGCTGCGTACACGGAGGCGGAGATCATCCCACTGCTTCCTGACATCTTTCACAGTGCGGGGGGTGGAGCCCACCGCACTGAATTTACGAGCCACCTCTGCCCAGATCTCCTTTTTATTATTAGGGTGGGGCGCCTCATGTCATTGGTGAACACCACCTCTGTGTTGGAAGCAAGCGTGTCAGTGAGCATGGTAAACTCTTCATTAGAAAAACGCTCCTTGCGCTGCCGCTCGGCTCCTTTATTAATTGCCTTGGGCATTGTCAATGGGTCTATGAAGGATTTTAGAAGGCTCTGGTGTGGATGCAGGTCCTGGTTACAGAGGATGGCAATGGATTGTGTTTTTAAAGATGGCAGCCGTGCTGTTTCCCGTTCCTGTGCGATGACGCTACTTCCGGTTCCACTTATTTACGGTGACCGCTAATAGCGGTCACCGCTAATGCCGTGTTTTGGGGGGGCGGATGTGCTATCTGCGCATTCTTCAATGCCGGTAAGGGCCTTTACTAAGCTTGTACCCGCGTATTTGTGATGCCATGTTATTAGCGGTCTACTACCTACACGGACACGTTATTAGCGCCATGCATGTAAAGGCGGTGCCTGACCGCCTACCGTGTAATGAGGCCCTTTGTCTTTTCCTTTCACATACTGATTGAGGAACTGGCGTAAAGATTTCAAAGATTGTTTTGCAATGTTACACGTAGACGTGCATGGCCATTTGTATACTGCACGTTCTGGTTCAGTCGAATAGAGAGGTAATACTGAGTTTTCTGGGGATATTTTTGTAAGCAGTATTTCTTGTTGCATTATGGTATTATTAGCTGGTCAAGTGGCACAGCGAGCAGATCGCTCGCTTTGACATTCGTGCAGATCCTGCTAACGCAGGTTCGAATCCCGGCGGGGCCAAACTCATCCTTCCGAGGTCGATAAAATGAGCACCACACACCGTGGGTAATAATAAGCAGTGCTCAGATACCTGAGGGTTCGTAGCGCTATATAAATGCCAAATTATTATTATTATTAAGTTTTTCATAACCTTGTCCACTGCTATGTATGGCTATTGTGTTTGTTTGGTTTTGTTTGTATGCTTCGTCGTTAAAATATGGTTCTGTGCTCGTTTTGTGACTCCATTCACCTCCACAGATATTTAAGAATTTATTTTTGTTGAAATTCCGTTTATTGAGAAGTCTTTTTTGTAATTTAGTAGTTAGTTTTGTTAGTGGTTTCATTCTGTTTAACACTAAATAAATACCTTTCTTTTGAGAAGGATTGAAATCTTCTAAGATTAATTTTCTACGGTAGGTTTTAAGGGTTGTGGATGATTTGTCTCCTGTTTTTTCTGAAGGACTCTGTGCCAGAACATTTTTGCTTAAATACTTTTTTGGTATGGTTACTTGCCACTATAGCACGATTTATGGGAGCAGTTTTAGCAGTAGTGGTAGCTGAATTCTTGTTAATTCTTTTCTGTTTTGTTTTACATTTTGATAGAGGAGGCAACGTTTCTGTACTGGAAGCTTGTTTTGTTTCACTAAATGACTGCATTAGCTGTTTTGTTTAAACATTTTGTACAAACTCTGCTAGAGATGGATGCTTATTTTGGACACTTTTATTTTCATTTGCTCTATTTCTGCATTGCTCTCTACGGACTTGCTTTTTTGTAGGCATTCTTTGGGGTCTGTTGAAAAAAAAAGAAGGTATGGGTTGGGCTGTTCTACAATGTATGTGGGCTGTGTGCATAAGTGTCTGAGTATGACGGTAAAGATGTATGTAGTGCTGTGTGATTGTGCATTGGGCAGCTACAAATAGCTGGGAAGGCTATTCTTCTATTTGTGTGTTACTATACTGCAGTTCAGATGACAGTAGAAAGTGAGCTAGTGGTGAGGAGAAGCACTAATAGTATATCTAATGGTATAACATTAAAACAGTTCTTTGTTTTGTAATACTAACATTCTAGGGATTGAGTTATGTTATTTGTGTTCCAAAAAACTGGGATTTGTGTGCCATTCTGCCTGCTAAACCCTGTTTAATAAATGGGGATTTGTGGGCAGAATGGTTCAGAAATCTCAGTTTTATTGTTGCACAAATTACATGAATGAACCACACAGTGTGTTTGAGTAACAGTAAGAATATTAAGGTAGTATTGTACTTACTCTTTTGTTGTGGAATGAACAGGTTTCTTCAGAGATGTTGTTTGTAGTTCAGATGATGCTGAATTTCAGGAGAGTAGTCTTCACTGCAATTGTAAAAGAAAGAAGTTAGTAATTTTGTGTGTTTATAGCACTGATGTTAATTTAGACGTTGATTTTTATGTTTTTGTAGTAGTATTCTTGTTTGATAGCTGAACATTGTGTATGCATGCATTTCATTTGACTATGTGCAGTCTTTATATTTTATTTACAATAACATGCTTTGCAAATGAGTAGAATATAAATGTATGAAATTCACTTGGTTTTGTAAAGCTGTGTTGTAGATAGCAGGTTTGGAAGTGACAGTTGATTATTGCAGATGGGAAAAATTGCAATAAGTTCATTTTATAGGTTATATACGTTTAGTGGCATTACTCTGTTTATATGCATTCATAAGAGTTGTACATGTACTGTGAATAAAATATACATAACCTGTAGTTTGTATTCATGCATGTGGATATACATGCAGCTGTGAGTAGAATGCTTGGAGACTTGTATAGTAGTTTTTGTAGTAGGTGCTTTCCAATGATATGAGACTTGCACTCAGAGTGATCAACAGTACATTTGAAGTGCTGAACTCTGATGATGAAGTTAGATGTAGAGGTCTTGGATGTGATTGGTGGATGGATGTGTGACTTCTTAGCTGTATCCAATGAGAGAATGGCACAGAGAGTGAAGTGGAAAGAGTAGGAGGGCACACCCGGAAACACAAGAAAGCATGCTGTTTGCTGTTCCAGTCCCTTGTCAATTCATGTGCTGAGATCGATACAGATGTTTCATCTCCCCAGCCTGCACGGACTTCTCTTGCAGCGCGGGGGATCCGCAGATGAGCGGACGTCCATCACAGGCACACAGGAAGTTGCCTGATCCGAATGGGCAGAAAGCAAATACGGAGCTTGACTTTGAAATTGACTTTCTTTGAATATCCCTGTCAGTCAATCTGCCCCTTTTTCTATGATCTAATACTTGTCTTCTTAATTTTTCGTAGCTGTAATTCTATTGGACTTGCTTTCTAAAGCCCTCCTTTACTCCCGCCCACTCCGATTTCAAAAGCACGGTGTGCAGCGCACCCGGAAGCACAAGAAAGCATGCTGTTTGCTGTTCGCGGTTCGTGCTTCGTAGTGCGTGTGTTCGGGTGACTAAAACTCGGATTTTAATAATTCGGGTTACATGGGGCTCTGCTCTGATGTTGATGAAGTCAGTTGGTAGTAAGTCATTTGCAAAAGCTCAGTACACTCTCTCAAACAATTATCAAAACTTTTTGATTTGTCTGAAATATTTCTGTAAAATTGGAAAGTAGGTGTTGCTTGTTCTATTATTCTTGCCTTGTCCTGTGGTATAGTGTGATTCAAATAATGGCTATTATGGGTATGTTACGCTCACCTGACTCCCACGGAGGCGCTGGCCTGGTTCGCGCTGCTGTGATCTCTTCTAAGGTGATGCGCAGGGTTCGGAAGACGGACTGGACCGGGCCCCCAAATCTGGCTTGTCTGGCTCACAGAAGTATCCTTCTGTAGGCAAAAATAGGGGATTAACTGTCTGCGGGGTAATGCAATCGGCCTCCCACTTTCCCCTCTCACCCTCCTTGAAACCCTTCTGTGATTTCTCGTAGCGTCTCACCTTAGGGTCTGGAAGGACGAGCTCTCCATCCTGCTTCTGATGCAGGGGCGCGTTGGTATCCAGTTACTTCACTGGATTTTCGGATTGGTGAGAACCAAACTTGCTTGGCTTCCAGGTAAGTTTTTTTTGATAGGAGGTACCCCTTGTGTCCATGCATTAATGTACTAATGCTAGTGTCTTTTTCCCCATAGGGGCCGGGGTACGGAATGCCGGGGAACAGGCACCGACCCGAGATGAAAGGTGAAATCCTTGTAGAAATCAGGTAAGTCTTTAATGAGCGTTTTTTGGTAATGTCATTTCATTCGCTCATTAACGCTGTTGTCTCTTTTTCCCCTTAGGGGCCGGGGTCCGGAAATGCCAGGATGCGGCGCGGACCCGAAATGAAGAGAGAATGAATCAACAGGTAAGTCTTAACATGGAGATTTAACTTTTCTTATTCCCTTCTCTCTCTCACCTTTTGTTCTGGTCTTTTTCTCCCTAGGCGCTGGGGCGTGACTGCGAATCCGGATGATCGCTGCTGAACATGGAGGCGCCCTGTAAAGTTGAGTGGAATGCGGTGCTGCAGCGATCGACGCGATGAGCTTTTAAATTAAAGTCTTCCTTTTCAGGATTGTCGGCGAGATGTCTCCGGGATGCGGATTCAGCAGGTAAGGACTTTTCCTTCTTCTGTTCTCTTCTTCTCTTCCTTTGCAGGTGATCCAGGATGCTGGCAGGCGTGGCAGAAGTCAGGATGCAGGAGCAGACGCGGTGAGCGTCCAGCTGCTAGATGCAGAACAACGCAAAGCACGTGTGGCTGTTCGGGTCGGGTTTAAATAGCCTTGGAAGAAGTTCCAGGTATGTATCCTTCCTCCAATCAGGTATGTATCCTTCCCCGACCACGCCCGGATGGTAAATTAGTCCCACAGGTAAACTAGTTCCTTTCAGGCCTCAAGGAGACCGGGATCCTGCAGCATGGTCAGCATCAGGTAAGTGCAGCGAAGCACTCCCATAATGAGCCTGGCGCCTATGGCGCCAGGACTGATGTCTTTTATGTCCGCTTTCGGGGACGCAGGGCTTGAACCGGCTCCCCGGGAGCAGGCATCATGACAGGGTAAAACAAAATCAGCAGCTATTCGTAAAGACCACAGGGCAGAATTCTTTACCGCAATTAGTACTCGCAGGGCTAGTCTGACATGAGCGACGGCGCTCCCTCTGCCAGCCCCCTGTTTAGATGAAGAGGAATTGTTACAATGTGCACAGGACTGTTCAGTAGAAATCAGGATTTAGAGGAAAATATTGATCCCTCCCAACCTATGTTTGGAGACTATGAGAAGGAAGTGGGACATTATGATTTACACCAGGGGGATATGGCTGTGGAGATGGATGTTCTTGATTTAGACACTCCGGCTATCTTTATCCCGGATGACACTCTGTCTGACCCTATATATGACATCCTCACTGGGGGTAGAAATGATTTTCCTTCCGCTGATGATACGATGACAATGCTAGGAATTTTTAACCGAGAAATTCTGGTTGAGCTTAGAAAACTTAATGAATTGTTGATGTCATTGGTAACAGCAATCGACAATATTCCAAATGTTCTATCAGCTTCACTCATACCTATTGTAAAAGGTATAGAGGTATTTCCTAACAGTATATCTGATATACTAGTGCCCTTAGTTAAGAAGCCGATGGAAATCCGGGGCTCTGAAGTGAAACCTGTATGTAATTTAGAAAGGGATGCATCAGGGATGGGTCACTTTGATTTATCATCGCCACCAAAATGTCTAATACCCATAAATAATATGGCGATTCCCAAATTTTCAGAAATCGTGCCCAATTCTGCAAAAAAGGATATTGCTATATCGAAAAGCGCTCCCAAGGTTACCACTGTAGGTTCCGGGATGGATATCCTGTTTTCTAGAGCAGCAAAAAAACAAGCTAAGAAAAACAATAATAAAGCAAAAAAAGCTGACCTAAAAAATAAATCCTCTAGAAAATTCTTGAGAGATATTGATATGAAACACATGATTGAAGAGGATGCTTCGGATGCAGTTGTTTATGTGGCGACACATATTGGTGCCACACAGACGAAGGCAGTCGAAATCGAGAGGACATCTGCTGATCAGACAACCCAGAGTGAATATGAAGAAGGATTGGATGGAATGTATGAAGCTATGAAAAAGAGCTTCACCAGTGGAAAATAACAACAGACTGGAAAATGGGTTGAGTGACATTTTTAAAATCTTTAAGGGCTCAACGAGCACCTCGGGTAAGGATGTAAACCCCCGAGCTCCAAAGGAGCCCATTAGACCTTCTAGCAAGAATACTCTTATAGAACAGGTCAAAATTAACCAACCTCTTGACTACCCTGGAGATGTAGTTAAGTCTCCAATAAGACCTATTGTACAATCGGTAAATACGGGTTTATACCACAAAGACATTGCTAAAGACAATACACTGCCTTTTACAAATAATACAGTGGTTAACTCCTACAGAAAAACAAATGAGATGTCAATGTTGTAAGGGCTTAAAGAGGGACTTCATAGTTCCCACTTTACCTCACCCGAAAATCAGACAAATGTGGAGGATATTCTGAGAAATGTGCAGGAGTTGATGATTGAAAATAAAAGGCTGAAAGAAAGAGATAGAGTAATGGACGATATGAATGAGAATGTGTGTACAAATGGTAAGGGACCGGTATTACATATGGAGATGACTAAGGTGGTATAAACGGAGAAACCTACCATACATATTGAATCCAGTGATACAAGTAAAGATCTGAAGTCCAAAGACTTGGACCAAATTGGGGAACTTTTAAAAAATGTGCATCATATTGTGGAAGAAAATAAGAGGTTGAGAATCAAAGATATGCAGCTGAACTGTCAGAAAAAATGATGAGGGTTTATCGGATGAAGAGAGGAATGAACGTAAATATTGCTCCATTGTAAGGGGGGAAGATAGATGGAATAATGAAAAATTACCTCAAAAGACCAAATATGTGCAGGAGACCAGATCTTTGACATTCCCCAATATGCCGGTATTGATCTTATGCTCATTATTTAAAGATGAGAGAAATCAACCGCTAAATAGAACTTATATTATCTCTTTATTTGCAGAGATATCTGAACTCGAACTCATTACTTCTGCTGATATCCATCTGGTTGATTTCATAGATAATGAAAGATTGGATTTTGTAAGACTGGTTGTTCCATCCCCATTGGTTCGTTCAATGATACTGAAGGAAGCAGAAGCCTTACAACAAATGGGTTTTGATCTCTTCCCATTTAAAGATCAGTCTATTCCAGCACAAGCCTCCAATTGAGGTGCGTTAACTGAGCAGGAAAGATTTGATCGGGTGAATTACCACTCCAATCAAAGAACTGATGATGTCCCTGAAAAACAGGATTGGAGATGGCTGGCTTTATCTTTGCGTGATGCAATCTCTAATCTAAAAGAATTGGGTAAACCTGCATAGCTAGAAATCATAACTTGAAATTGCTCTGATGGAACTCTCGCTGCAATTTCAATCTTTTCAACAACGAGTCACTTATGACAGATTTACATGGATTTGATTTAATTGTGCTGCAGGAAACATGGCTAACTTCGCAGGTGGGCTGGGAAGATTTTGTAGTGGAGAACTTATGTGCCATAAAAGGACCGAGGGGTAGACCCAAGGGTGGCATGCTTACGGCCTCAAAAGAGTCCTCTGGTATACTAATTAAAAATACTTTGAATCAAGGCCATTCTTTTCTCTTAACCGATTATTTGATTGGAGAGGGTGTGAATCTTTTTTCTCTACTGGTTATTAATGTTTATTGGAATTCCAACGAATTATCGGATCAACAGCTTGAAACCAACCTAATTGGCCTTGGTAAACAAATAGACCGGTGGTCTACAGATAATATATAAATGGTCAAATAATAATAGCGGGCAATTTAAATGCAGATTGTGGAGTGGATAGCCTGACTGGAGAATTTGTTTATCGCAAGATGGCGACCACTATGATCAGTAGTCAGAAACTCAGACTTATGGCTTAAATACACTGAACGGAATTGTGGGGATTAAAGCATATTCCAAATTACCACTATACATGGAATGCAAAGGGCTGTGTGTCCACAATTGATTATATTTTTTTGACTGCTAAACTAAGTTTTTCTGTGGCAAAGTTTGAAGTAAAAACTGTTGTGACGAGTGATCACTGTATGTTGATGGTGGAGTTTGAATCTACAGTTCGTGTGAAGGAGAAACAGTGTTATAACAAGGATCTTTTACTTAACTCTGCAAATAATAGGATTAAGTGGTCTTTTAATTCTACAAATAAATTTACCTCTACCTTGATTGCAGAATACGAAAAACCGAAGCTTGAACAACGTTTACAAATGTTTTCTGTAAAAGAATTTGATAGCACTATTAGAGTCAAAATTATGATATTTTTTTAACATAGGCCCTGTCGACCAGCACAACTTATACATCATAAACATTCTATGGATATAGAGGTTCACGAAAGAAAAAGGGAACTTAACAGGGAGCTCCGCAGATTACGGAAAATGATCACAGTAGACCGTAGCTCCAGGGTCTCTATCAAACGATTAAAGCAATCTTATAAAAACTGGTTGATGAGCCATAGATGTATCATGGCTCAACGTGATGGGGAACGTATGTTGGGAGCAATGAGAGGGGCGACATCATCTAATTTCTGGCAATTGATGAATAATGTTGATTCGACCCAAGCTCTAACATTGTTAAACCCAATTCCTGAAGCTATCTGGACTGGTCATTTTGCGGAGCTATATAAGACTAATGATCAATGCCACTCACCTCAGGGAAGAAAGATGTTGGATGGTAGAAAAGTTAGATCGAAGAGAAGGACAAGCCCGCGGATTGGAGAAAGATTTCAAGCACTTTCACTGCAGTTGAATGAAACGGACAACCGGATTTGCACAGTACCTTAAAACGGAGAGGGAGCTGTAGCCAGGCGGACGTTCCTGGTGGTTCCTGCAGGCTCACGGTTCCTGAAGCGACTGTCGAACTGACATGAAGTAGGAAGACTGGAGGTTCATGCGCCACCCAGGGAAGAAAAAAGCAGCAGAGGAAAACAACGAATAAAAGGTTTGCTCCTTAAAACCCAAGCAGGGTCTGACCTTCCTGGCTATCCGGCCCACTCTAGCTCTGTACAGCGAATTCGACCAGAGGAGGGGTCCTGGCTTGTAGTTTGGGTAAACTGGTTGGTCCCACCAGCTCAAGGGAAGACGTTTTCCTGGAGGATCTTCTCTGTCGTCGGATTTGGATATTCGGACCTGCAGCAGGTCTTCACCGGCGGTTCAGTCATGGTAGGGGTCCTCTTCCTCCAGTTCATCATTGGTTCTTTCGTTCCAGTGGAGACTCTATCTTTCCAGTCCCAGAGACCGGCTTTTTTATGCAGTTGTCCCCCATTCATACAGCCTGGCTGTCAATCACACATCAGGGTGGCTGGCCTGGCAAGGCAAGTCCCCTTAGCCAATCAGACAAGAGTGCGACTTGGGTTACCAAGGGAACCCATGGCAGGGGTCTGAAGATCCCTCCCTCACATACTGCCTACCTAGACTATCAGGCGCCTTAAAGAGGGCTTCTCCAGTGCCCAAGATCACACAAACAATGAAAATACATTCAGCAAAACACATGTAAGAGTGGGATAAAAGGCTCACACTCTTACCGGGTAAAAGAAATAAATCCTAGAAATCCAGCAAAGCTGCTGGGGGACTCTTTAGGTAAGGGAAATCAGTCATTTATGAGAATGGTTATACTTAGATTAGGTGTCTTCTTTGCAAGTGGATCTAGGTCATATGACACAAGGCCCATCAACCTTGCAATCACTTCTAATCATTTGGTGCCTTCTTATTTTGCTGCTGTTTCTACTTACTTAAGTAGCCTTGCAGCCTTTTCTTTTGCAGTTGCTGAGCTGGTACAAGTGTCCCACCCACTTGTCAATCACTGTTAAACTTTGGCCTCTTTTTGTTTGCTACTCTTTTTCCTCCAGCTTTTTTTTATTGTTGCAGTTAATGAGCTGTTGAAAGTGGATCTAGGTAATGTGATCTAAACTTCACCCACTTATTAATCACTGCTAAACTTTTGGTACCTTCTTTTTTTACTACTTTAGAAGTCTTTCATCCACTTTACCTTTGCAGTTGGTGAGCTGGTGCAAGTGGATCTAGGTCATGTGACTTAAAACCCAACCAACCTGTAAATCACTGATAATCTTTCTGCGCCTTCTTGTTATCCCACTCTTTCCCCTACTTGAAGAGTCCTCCAGCTTCTTTTATTATGTAATTTAGAGCTTGTGCAAGTTCACATGACCTAATCCACCCACCTGCTGAGCCCAGACCTACCCTTTCTCAACTGTTAGATCACAGGGCATCTTTCACCCACATGACTAAAGCGAACGGCAGATGAAAAAAAGGGTCATTCCTGTTTGGACCATTTCAGACAGGAGGAAACCAGGATCAGAACCTCTGTGCCCTAACTTCTGGTAAGGTCCCTCAAATATGTTTGTTATCCCCCTCTGCTAACAGCCCATACCCACAATCAAAACTCATTGCCAACCATGCCACTCACCAGCAACACCAGGGACATGGCATCGCCACAATCTCACCCACGTTCCCATAGTCCCCATCAGCACTTCCTCATCAACCACTAGACAAAAACTGATGTTCACCAACCTTGGCTCAGCAAACAACCATGCAGCAGACATTGCTGACCTCATCAACACACACATTTCCGAGATCTGGTTGACATCGACCTTCATTCACATTCTACAGCTCTGGAATCCTCAAAGGTTGCCGAATACTACAACAGAACACTCCATCCAAGAAGGGCGGTTGTCTCACCATCTCACAATCATTTGCACGGCTTCATTGCCATACAAACAACCAAATGCCGCCACTGTATGGTCTTTCAAAAATATTTCCTGCCACTTCCCATTCTCCACAGTCAACAGAGTCACATTCCACTACATCTAAAGTGCACCGAAGCACAGCAAATCCTTCATGAGAGTATTGACTTAGGCCATGTCTCCCATGCCTGCCAACACCTTCCCTTTAAATATCCCAGACAACCCATCAACAATGTCAATGAAGGAAGATCTTTTTAGCCTTCTTGACCCTCTGAACCTCACACAGCACATGAATGACCTAACTTACAGGAACAAAATATCCTCAACCTCATAATAAACCATCTGGTAATCACCTTTGATATCAGTCCCACCACCCCAGTCAAAAATACTATTCGGAAACCCAGCAAACAAGCCTTCAGATAATTCAACAACTTTCTAGTGGTGACTCTAACAGAAGACCTCACGAACCTCCACCTCACATGGACCAATCTACCTCGGTGAATTAAAACTGAGACTAACTGAGGCTGCCCCTACCAGTGAAGATAAGACCCATGGGGTCATCTTTGACTCCACACTTTCCTTCTCTGCAAACATCTCTGATGCCTCCAAAAAGTCTAACTTCTTACTGCACCTCCTTAAAGGCACTCTTCCTTTCCTCTCCTTCCCTCAGAAGCTCCTCGTCTCCCAAGCTCTGATTCTCTCTAGGTTGGACTACTGTAACAGCCTCTTTCTAAATCTACCTGCCTCCACTCTCCACCCTTTACAACTAATCCAGAACAGGACTGCGAGACTTGTCCTTGGCCTCAAGCCATGGGATCGTATCTCTCCAGTTCTGAAATTCCTTCATTGGCTCCCTGTGGTTGCAAGGATTAAATTTAAAACCCTTTACATGGTCCACAATGCTTTCTGGGGCCTGGGTCCAAATTACCTTCAGCTATCCCTCCGTAAATATCTCTCCTCTAGAACCTTTCGCTCCTCTACCTCCAACTCCCTCACGGTCAGTCGTTTTTCAAAGAAACGAGCTGGTGGTAGATCTTTGTCTTCTGTGGGGGCCTCCCTCTGGAACTGCCTACCTGCCACCTTGAAACTTGAGGAGAACCATCTACATTTCCAGAGCTTCTCAAGACCTTCCTCTTCACCTATGCCTTTGCCCCTCTTCTCCCCTGCTGATCTGCTTTCTCTCTCAGCAATGCTGCACCTGGCCACCCTCTGCCCTTCGGGCCCAGGTACCTGCTCACCCTGCCACCCTCATGCACTGTCCCCTGGCCACCCCTTCCACTGCGGTCTGTATCTGTACCCATACAGCCCCCCACACGTTGTCTGCACTTATCAGATACTCCCGATCTGACTAACCTTGCACTTGGCCCTCACAGGATGCACTACCATTGTTTTGGATCTCTGTATTTATTTATTTATTTACTTATTATGTATCTTGTCCTCTCTTATGCTCTGCACTTTCCAATTTCTCTCCCCTCCCATGCACTTTCCCCCTTTTCCCTTCCCCATGCACTTGTGCTTTCTCAATGTCACTGGGCCTAGTAAGATCGCTGTGTTTGTTCTCTCCTCATTTCCCCTCCCTTTGCCTGGTCGGGCTCTGAAACACCTGTGTATGAGCACGATATAAATAAAATATCATATATCATATCATATAAGCGCCCTCAAAAGCAACATAAACTGCCAAGCCCAGTAAAACCTCTAGTCTAAATCGTCTGCATCTCTGATATACACAAGAAGTCAACTTCAACAATAGAACAATCAGAAAACAAGAACAGACTTGGTGAAAATGATGCAGTGAATCCAACCTCTGCCTGCTCAAGAATCTCTGTGATACATGCAGATGACTGATCACCACTTCAAAGGCCATCTATTATCAAAACAACATAGCCAAGGACAACAATGAAAGCAGAGCCCTCTTCAAAACCATCAAGCATTGCATCAACCCTCCGCCCAACCCACCTGTACCACACTCCATCAAAAAAATACCTCACCCTCAACTCTTTCTTCATCGACAAGATCAGCATGAGCCGCTAGCACATAGTCTTCAACACCACAACTGACAGCACACTACCCACATCCCATCTTGCCAAACTACCACTACTTGGAAATCTTTCAAGATACTAACCATGGAAGACCTCGCTGAAACATTAGCATCTCACAAGGTGACTTTGTACACAAATGACATCCTCCTTGCCTCCGTACTCAAGACCCTTCTGACAGAATCACAATTCCTGTACCTGCCAATCATCAACAGCGCCCTCACTCAAGGCACATTCTAAGTAACCCTCTAGACTGCAAAAATCCTCTTGATTCTCAAGAAATAAATACTGGACCCTTGTGCAAATCCTACCATGCAAACTGCCACCAATACCTCCAAATGGTTTTCACAAACACAACCCATCACCTGTTGAGTCCTGCAAGGATCCATATTCTCCCATGTGATCTTCAACTAGTATAGGCAATGGCACTGAGCCATCCTGGCTCCACACAACATCCACATCCACCATTAGTCAGATAGCCCACAGCACTACCTCAAGATACCCCCCATTGAAGACATCCACAGGTTCAAGGCCTGACTCACATTGACCAAGTACTGAATGTGCAATGTTTACCTGAAGTTCAACCCCTCCAAGGTCAAATTCCTACTGCTGACCAACAACACTGAACACCATGACATTCAGACCTGGCTCTCCAATATGAACTTCAAGTGCTTAACACATCAGCTGAAAAGCTGCACCAAATTCCTCTGGCTCAATATTGATAAACATCTTTCTTACAAGCAGGAAGCAACAAGGAAAACTCAAAAGACTTGACACCAACTTTCACTTCTGTGGAAAATCAAGCCCTTAATCCCAGAAAGCAACTTAGTTGTGCTGTCCAAGCTTTGGTCCAATCCATGATCCCCTAACACCAGGATAGTGTCAATGCTCCTGAGATATGCGGTATGGCTCATCAAAATACTCTGCAAATTCAACAACATCACTCTGACTAACATCAAACTGAACTGGCTCCCACTGAAATCACATACCATCATCAAATCCTGCTGCATCATTTACACAGTAGTCATCCTGAAATCTCCAAGCTAGCTTTCTGAGAAACTCAGCATCTCCAAATGCATAAAATCCGTAAGAAGTAGGGACATGAGCGGACTTGAACTCCACCAGTGCAGGAAGGAAAGTACCAGAGAAAGGCCTTCCTTGTCTATGCCCCAGACTGGGCAACGTCCTCTCCTTTACCATAAGACTCACCCTCTAATTTCTACATCCCAGGAAGGAACTCAAGACACTGTTCTTCAAGGAATGGCTCCTTCGTAACACAGAGGTCCACATACCCTCCTCTCCCCACCTAATATGATACTGGGGATCTGCTTTCTCATATTTCCGCTCCTAGTTGCTTGTAGATCCCTTGCTGCAAAAAGTCCACTTAGCCCCTCCCACATTGTTAGCTCCATTCTTCCTTGTATTTATTTATCTATTAGCATTTTTGTTCAGCGCTGACCCTACTCAAAGCGTCTCAGACTGCCTTACAAGGTTCAAAGGTGAAAAAGGTGAGAGGTGAAACAGAAGTTACACAATTGCTGCAAACAAACACAAACCAAACAAAAAAAATAAGATTAGGATTGACAAGTGGTAACAGGGGTGATGGGGGCAGGGTTATTATGTGGGAAACAGATATCTGATGATGGAGTGTTTAGTGTGGATTTGAAGAGGTAGGGTGTTTCATGCCCTGGGTGTGCAATGGGTAAATGCTTGTTTTTGTTTGCATGATAGTTTGCAGAGTATTGTATGTAGGAGAAGCTGGCATGTGTGTCTGGTGTTTGTATGGGTGATGGGTTTCATTTTGTTGTGATGGTAAGATGGGGTTTGATGGTGGATGGTTTTGAAACAACAGAGTCATTTGAAGGCAATTCCTTGTGGCACAGGGAACCAGTGAAGCAAGTTGATAACTGGGGTGATTTGTGAATGTTTTGACAGTTTGTGGTAGAGTCTGGTTGCCACCTTTTGGATGGCTTGCAGGGTGGGCAAGGGTGCTGCTGGAGAGTATAGTGAGGAGAGCACTCCCATAATCCTTCTTGTACAGAACCAGTGCTTGGACTGTGGTGCGGAAGTCATCAGAAGGAAGGATGTATCTGATCTTTTGTAGCAGGTGTAATTGTAGATTGCATGTTTTGTGACAGCAGCTGTGTGCTGTGTGAAGGAAACGTGGCTCTCAATGGTGAAGCCAAATGATTTAACAAATATGGAGATCTGTGGGTTGTCTGTGGCTAGTACTTTGATCCAAGGTCTGAGTTTGGGGGGGTGTCTGCAGGAGATTGGGGTAGATGGGGAGGTATTCTGTTTAGATAGGATAGACATTGAGGAAGTGAGTGGCTATCCAGGTTTTGATGATGGAGAGTTGTGAGGGGTGAAATGTGGAAGTATACTTCTGTGTCAGCTGCGTACTGGTGTAAATTATTATTAGCATAATTATTATTATTTTTATTTGTATTATTATTGTATTTACTGTGCGTTGACTTACTTTTGCAAGCAACGGAGCACTTTACAGAAGTATACAACAGTACAGATACATAAAGGAGCGCTTTTCAGAGGTAACAACAGAACAGATATACAGCGGGGGTAGAATACAGAGGGGCATAGAGCAGGAGTACAGCTGTACCAGGTGGCGGGAAGGAGAGGTTTAGAAGTTGCTAAGGGTCTGTTGAATGGATTCAACAAATATGTTGAAGAGGCATGGAGACAGGGAGAAGCCCTGCTGGACACATACTTGACCATGGTGGGGTTAGAGTGAAAAGCGGGCATGGATACCAAAGTCCGTCCTGTCAGTAAGAAAGGCGGTGAAACATTCATGGACAGTGCCTGAGAGTTATCCTATGGCATAGAATGTTGAGTAGAATGGTGTGGTTGATGGTATATATATATTGTTGCAGTTGTGTAGTGATGCAGCTTTCCATGATACTGGTAATTTTTGGGGAGTGTCAGGTTTAGAGATTTTTTTTTTTAACCACAGTGAGATTTGCCCAGTTTTGAGAGGGGAGGGGATAGTACCATGTGAGAGACAGGAGTTGATGACATTGAGCCAGTGGGGTGCGAGGGTGGTGCTGATTAGTCTCTTTCCACATTGGGGAGTCCTCACAGAATCTCTCCCCAGAGCTGATTCTGCAAATAAATTATAACAGGGACAGAAGGGTGTACTCCTGTGCTCCTCTGTTTTTTGCCTTCAAGGATGTCACCTAGAATTGCATTAATGTTGCACTGGGCTACCCTCAGTCCATATAACTTGGTTCGGTTTCTTCCACATCTTTTCTTTCGTAAACTTTTTAAATCTTCTATCAATACAGCCTGAAATGCCTCAATGCTACCCCCAGTGTTTGGTATTGGGTTGAATTTGGACTTTTGTTTCAGTTTGCTTTTCGTAGTCCAATCTGTTTTGATATTGAGTTCTTCCAGATCTATTACCACTTCTGCAGTGTCACCCGGAAAATCCGTTTCTAGTGCCACCAAATCTGAAAATGTTTCCAGATCTCCTATCTGTATTTCTGTCCATCCTGTTTTGTCTCGTGATTGAGGACGTGACATCAGGGCATTTGTAGTAAAGAATATCTTGAGGTGTATTTTTCGTATAAATTTATCGAAGTCTAGTCGGGTTTGTACATAATCATTGTCAGCTGTTGGACAGAAATTCCAACACAGACTCAGCATTTTATGTTGGTTTGGAGTCAACACATGGTCTGATAAATTAATGATTTTTAGATATCCTTCACTGTCCAAACAGGTCTCATCTACTTACTAGAGCGGAGCGATCTGGCCAGGGTCTTTTTTTTAAATATCCGCCTCTTGCTTGCTTTTTTGTTTGTCCATCCTTTTGTAGCAAGCGCATCTCGTCTACAAAATGTAGACGAATGCTCGGTTCCTCGCTCTCACTGCCTTTGATGTCTGATTCGGAAGCTGAAGAAAGTTCACTTATATTCCCCTCCGGTGTGTTACCTAACGTTGATGGTTTGCTCACAGTTGCCTTTCTGAGTTGATCAAACCTTCGTGCACAGACATTTTCTTTGTTTTCTTTGTTTGATTTCCTCTTCATAGTCTCCGAGACTCTTCTCCATATTCACCTTTAGTTTCTTGCCTTCCTCACTTTCTGCAATTAGTTTCAATTTATTTTCTACCTCAGTTATTTTTTCAAGTATTTTATATATATATGTATATATTCAGTAAAAAAAACTTTGTTAAAGGGACGTTATGGTTAAGTTTCACTACTAAAAACCTATGAAATTTAGTAAAAAATCTTTGTTAAAGGGACGTTATGGTTCAAAGTAAAACCGAAAACCCCCTGAAATTCGGCAGTTATGGTAAGATAAGCAACCATAACTCGCGCCACCGTGCACTGCTAACACTAACACCCAGTGGGTGGGCGGTGGGTGGGGAGAGACACACGGACATGAGCGGCGGGTGGATGGCGGGTGGGGAGAGACACACGGACATGAGCGGGGGGTGGGCGGGTGTTGAGAGACACACAGACATGAGCGGGGTGGGAGAGACACACGGGGCATGGGCGGAGGGTGAGCGGGTGGCAAGAGACACATGGACATGAGCGGGGGGTGTGCGGGTGGGGAGAGACACACGGACATGAGCGGGGGGTTGGCGGGAGGGGAGAGACACGGACATGAGCGAGGGGTGGGCTCGAGGGGAGAGACACATGAACATGAGCAGGGAGTGGGAGAGACACACGGGGGGTGGGAGAGACACAGGGGGCATGAGCGGGGGGTGGGGAGAGACGAGCGGGGCACGAGCGGGGCATGAGCGGGGGGTGGGCGGGAGGGAGAAAGACACACGGACATGAGCGGGGGATGGGCGGGAGGGAGAAAGACACACGGACATGAGCGGGGGGTGGGCGGGAGGGAGAAAGACACATGGACATGAGCGGGTGGTGGGCGGGAGGGAGAAAGACACACGGACATGAGTGGGGGGTGGGCGGGAGGGGAGAAAGACACATGGACATGAGCGGGGGGTGGGCAGGAGGGGAGAAAGACACACGGACATGAGCGGGGGGTGGGGGCGAGGGGAGAAAGACACACAGACATGAGCGGGTGGTGGGCGGGAGGGGAGAAAGACACACAGACATGAGCGTGGGGTGAGCGGGAGGGGAAAGACACACGGACATGAGCGGGTGTGGGTGGGAGGGGAGAGACACACGGACATAAGCGGGGGGTGGGAGAGACACACGGGGGTGGGAGAGACACACTGACATGAGCGGGGGGTGGGCGGGTGGGAGAGACGAGTGGGGCACGAGCGGGGCATGAGCGGGGGGCGGGCGGGAGGGAGAAAGACACATGTACATTTGCAGGGGGTGGGCGGGAGGGAGAAAGACACACGGACATGAGCGGGGGGTGGGCGGAGGGAGACGAGACAGACACACGGACATGAGCGGGGGTGGGCGGTGGGAGGGAGAGTCACGGGGCATGAGCGGGGGGTGGGCATGAGCGGGGGGTGGGCGGGAGGGGGAGAGACACACGGGGCATGAGCGGGGGGTGGGTGGCGGGAGGGGTAGACACACAGGGCATGAGCGGGGGGTGGGCGGTGGGACAGGAGAGACACACGGGGCATGAGCGGGGTTGGGGGAGGGAGAGACACACGGGGCATGAGCGGGGGATGGGCGGGAGGGGAGAGACACACAGGGCATGAGCGGGGGTGGGCGGGTGGGAGAGACACATGGGGCATGAGCGGGGGGTGGGAGAGACACACGGGGCATGAGCGGGGGGTGGGCGGGAGGGGAGAGACACACAGACACAAGGGGGGTGGGGAGAGACACACGGGACATGAGCGGGGGGTGGGCGGCGGGTGGGGAGAGACACACGGACATGAGCGGAGGGTGGGCGGCGGGTGGGGAGAGACACACGGACATGAGCGGGGGGTGGGCGGGTGGTGAGAGACACACAGACATGAGCGGGGTGGGCAGGTGGGGAGAGACACACGGACATGAGTGGAGGGTGGGAGAGACACAAGGGGGGTGGGAGAGACACATGGGGCATGGGCGGAGGGTGAGCGGGTGGCAAGAGACACATGGACATGAGCGGGGGGTGTGCGGGTGGGGAGAGACACGGACATGAGCGAGGGGTGGGCTCGAGGGGAGAGACACATGGACATGAGCAGGGAGTGGGAGAGACACACGGGGGGTGGGAGAGACACACGTGGCATGAGCAGGGGGGTGTGCGGGTGGGAGAGATGAGCGGGCACGAGCGGGCCATGAGCGTGTGGTGGGTGGGAGGTAGAAAGACACACGGACATGAGCGGGGGTTGGGCGGGAGGGAGAAAGACACACGGACATGAGCGGGGGGTGGGCGGGAGGGAGAAAGACACACGGACATGAGCGGGGGGTGGGTGGGAGGGAGAAAGACACACAGCGTTCGTGTGCAGGCGGCAGATCTCGCTTCTTGGCCCTCCGCTGGCCCCCGTGTGCCGATGGCATGAGCGGGGGCTGGAGGAAAAGGGAAGACACTGAGCATGAGTGGGGGTGACAAGAAGGACACGCAGGGCATGATCGGGGGTGGGGATGGGAGGAACAGGAGACAGACACGGGCATGAGTGGGGGTGGAGGACTTACTGTGCAGGCGGGATACAAAGCCTCTCATGCGAGGAACAAAGATGGCGGGCGTCTCTGAAGCCAGAGGCACTGCACGCTTTCACCACATCCAATGAGAGAGCACGTCAGATGTCCCCAGACATCACGCAAGCTGCTTGCCCAATCACTGTCCTATCCGCGGAGCGAACAGGGAAGTGTGTCCGCGAAGCGAACACAGATATCACAAATTGTTTTCTCTTACATTTTGGTCATTTTTTTAAAAACTACTGGACGGATTTACAGCAAATAAAGCAAAGCACGCTTTCAGGCCCAAGCTGCCGCTCCGGCCGCAAATTTGGTGTAAATCCGTCCAGCAGTTTGGGCTGTAGGCGTGAGCAAAGTTTTTTCCCATTATGTTATGGGAAAAAAAAAAGTTTTGGGACCCCCCTATAACTTTGCCCCCCCTGGACGAATCCTCACCAAACTTTGCAATTCAGAGTGACCCAAATACTTTTTTTGCAAAGTCTGGTGAGGATTCGTCCAGGGAGAGCGAAGTTATAAGCCGCCCAAAAAGTGCTCTTCCTATGGAAACAGCAATTTAACCATAACTACATGGCCACTATCGTGGCCATGTAATTTAGAAACTTGATTGGACATTGCCTTTATTTTGGATTTAAGAGCATAGCTTTCCCCCGTCCACATTACCACAAAAGGCAAAGGATTTATATCTATTAACTGTCCCTGTTTTACCTTTATGATTGAAAACAGGTTGAATTATTTGGCTCTGCTGAGCATTGAGTCTGGAATTGTTCAAGAGATAGAATGTTCTGACTTAATTATTGTTTTGCAATACGCAAATCTATTTGGAAATATTAAGTTTAATTTATGCTGTGTTTCAGTCACATCAGCCTTGGGCAATAGAAAGCATAAACTGACTGGGTGCTTTTTGTTTCAGTCTTGATATGATTACTTGCATTTGTCTGCTGTGTCGGTATGAACTGAAATGCTAAGTGCATTTTGATGTTTGTCACAAGCTTTTTTGTTTTCTCTGCTGCCTAGTTATGTAATGCTTTTCCAAGGGCTTTTACATTGGACACATTCATACAGAAAGTAATGCTGAGGTTGAACTGTTAGGTTGTCATTTCATTAAATACATATTTGCTTAAAAATAATGTTCCTTTATTTTCGTTCCGTTATTCAAAAAACAAAGTGGACATCTCTTCAATATAGCGGACTCTTAGGGAAACATGTCACAGAGAGGTGTAGTGGTTATATTTAATTAACAACTAGATAATTCATTTAAAGCTTAGATGAGCTTCGGTTGAATTTGACTGGAGGTATGTAATCCCTTCATTTTGGGGATTGGGAGGGGGCATGGGTTCCGGGTGTGGTGACATGGGTTTTGGGGGTTGGAGGGGTGCATGGGTATCAGGGGGAAGGGGGGGGACCCACGGCTGGCTGTGCCCCAGGCCCCAGAAACTGTTAAGATGGCCCTGTCCAAGGTAATTTTTAATTTTGAGTTCTCGGCACTGATTGTGTGGTAGTGCTGTAGTTGTAGACCCTGCATATTGGCCCGCTGGTTGCTTTAAAGGTCTGTCAGAACCCTTGCACCACAAAGCAGAGGCAATTATTGCCCTCTCCACCTCCCTGAATACAGACCGCACCATCAGTGTGAGGACAACATTCATGCAGGTCCTACACAATGGCAACATATGTCGCCAAATACCAGGCAGCATATCAACTCGGGGGATGCCTCTGTCCACACTACTTTCATTCTACCAGAGGTGGAAGTGTAATGCAAATCATTGCTGCACTCTATCACTAGTCCATTTTTTATTTTGAGGTGTTTTTCTTTAGTTAAAGCAACACAAAAAATCATCCTTCAGACTTACTTTCACCAGAGCCAAATATAGCATCAGCTCAGCTCGAATGGTCAAGCACCTCTAATTTCCCAAATCACGCCAAACTGACACACAAACACACACACAAACAGACACACACAAAGAGCATCATCTGGGGCTGCACAGCCAGCACCATAAAGACCTTGCAAATATGTTTCTCTTGTTATCAGCAGAGCTTTTGTTATGCGAGACGGGACATTTCCAGTATGGAGAAACCAGTTTAACAGCACCATTTACCTAGTTATAGGGACAGCGAATAACACAGCGAATCTCTCTTATAAGGATTATTTTCTAGCCACAGGGCCAGACTCTCAAATAATGGAGCAAATGAATGGAGTGCAGACAATGCACCCGTTTAATTTGCCCTCAAGTTACCTTACAAGAAAGATGACCTGAGCATTTCAGAAGGTGCTGGACAATGGCACAAAAATGCTCTGTTAAGCCCCATTGCATACATGAGTGTCAAAGCAGGCAAGTGGTTGCTGGAAGCGCCTTTCACTGAATGGCGGCATTAAGGGTCCTGTTTTGATGGGAAGTTTGTGACATAGAATCTGCTTACCTACTAACTATGTTTATTATATAACGTCATCCAGTGTGTAGCTAAAAGTACAGGAGGTAGGAGATGTTTCGGCTTGTGGGCCTCATTACGAGCAAACCGGTCTGGAAAAAATGCTGGTAAATCGGCCCATATACCAGCTCTGGCATTTTTTCCAGACTGAGTTACTCCAAGTTTGCCAGCATGGAAAGTGAACTACTGGCAGACTTGACCTGCCGGTAGTTCAGGCCCCTACTGGCAGACAAATCACTGACGCACCGGCACCATTAAAGATGGTGCTTCAGTGGTTCTCATTCCATGGAGGGAAGTTACCGCCGTTGACGGCACCCGTAATATCCCAGGCTATTGCATGCCAGTAAGGTAAAGCATGACAGCCAGCAACCCGCCAGTAGCCCTGGTGGGTTACCGGCAGTCTCGTAATGAGGCCCACTGAGTTCCCAAACTTTAAGATTTGTACCAAGTGAAGCTTGAAAGGTATGTAGGCAAGTGCCTAAATTGCATAGTGGGTTAACAGCTGCTTCACTCTTTAGCCAAAGTGTATGGTCTTGAGGAAAATAATTTACTCTCACTCTGACTTCAAAACTTGAGTGCTTATAAGTGATTACGATCACATTATTTGAAATAAAGATTTGCTTACAATGGGGCACAGTTAATGATTTTAGCGACTATTAAGAGAGCTTTTTCTTTTTGCTACTTTCCCTTCATAGATAGCTATGCAATCCCCCAACTTTGTGGCTGTTGTTTTGAATCTGATCTGATTTTTATAGATAAATGTACCCTATTTTGATTGTCCTTACCTTGCTATGTTCATCTGTGTTGGGGGATCTGCTCAGTCCTTATGCCTATCAGTGCATGGTGACTAGCCAGACCTATATCCCGACGCCAAAAAAAGACTTCTTCACTACCTACCATGGGTCTCCTACAGTGCAATCAAAACACAGAAAGTGGGCACAGCGAATCCTGGAGCCACTGGTGTGTTCCCTGAGAAAATTGGAGTCCAGGGAGTGAGTTTACTGGTTTCTAACCCTTACCCTCCCTAGTTTCTAGGCGTAAAGTCATGACACTGCTTCAGGCATTCCTGACCGTGATCAGTCGAGTTCTGGTCAAGGATCCCCACCTAGCTCCCCCCTAAGTGGTGGGATCTGTAGAGGAACTCGTAGGCACTTCACCTCCACAGATCCGTTGCCAACACTTTTCAGCCTCCTTTAAAGTCTCCTAGTTTCCTGCAAATGGTTTGATTGGTACTTGTGACTCTAAGGGAACTAAGCACCTTCTCGTCTAGTAAGTTAAGGACTTTTAAAGAGTAGATATATAGATATGTATATCTATATCTTATTATTCTTTATTTTTATCTCTAAGTTCTCAAATGTGGTTAATACTTACTTTGTCTTTTTCTTCATTTAGCAAAGCATCCCTGCAGCCTATTTTTATTTTATTTATTTATTTGTTTATAAAGCGCTGTAAGCCCATGGGCATCGGAGCGCTGACAGAAAGACAGGACAACAGAAAGTGAAAACAGGACACAAGAGAGATGACCGATTTCCTCAGGAGATTTAGCCTATTTGCAAATTTAATTGAAAAGTAGTGTTTTCAATTTTTTGCGGAAGGAAATGTAATTGGACTCGAGCTTCATTGAGGTGGGAAGTTCGTTCCATTTTTTTATACTTAAAGTCGGAAAAGCTTTTCCAAGTCCATGCTGCTTTTTTGTTGTGAAGGTTTGCAATTGGCCTGTATTAGAGGATCTGAGCTGCCTAGTTGGTGCGTACCAGTTGAAATGTTTCTTAAGGTAAGCTGGAGCATTTCCGTATAAGCAACGGTGTACCATCGTGAGAGATTTAAACGTGATTCTTTCTTTCATGGCCAACCAGTGTAGGGCCTTCCTTTCGCCAGTGATGTGTTCCCTCCTAGTTCTTTCTGTGATGGTCCTGATGGCATTATTTTGAATCACCTGACATTTTTTAACGCAGTTGCTATTCGCTCCTAGAAGTAGGGCATTACCATAATCCAATCTGGATAGTATGGTGGCTCTAGCGATGGTTGTGCTATTCTTTTGGTCTAACAAAGGTCTGCATTTTTTTAAGTAATATCTGATGGTATTGACAATTTTTCTTTAGGTAAGCTGTATGTGCTTCAGCACCCAGTGAAGCTTGAAGGTAAACTCCTAAAGTCTTCACTTTTTCTGAGATTGGTATTTGGGTGTTTTTAATAGAAAATGAGGAGTAGAGTGGGCTCCGTTTTTTTCTGGTTTTTTGGTTTGCAGTTGGTGAGGTGGTGCAAGTGGATCTTAAACATTAGTTCTATTTTTTATAAAAAATCACGTACCAATCACTCTGTCTTTCACATCTTGACAGGGCTTCACTCCGCCGTATGGGTCACGACTGGAGTAGATGTTCACTCGTTCGGTCTGAAGGAGGTGTTCTTTTTAATCAAGGGAAACAGCCCCTGTTAAGTCTTGGATACTCTAATTGTTGGAATAGTGACATAGGGCAATCTTATCTCCTATCCCTTTTAGATAGGCAGCACACTATCGAGATCCTAGGTTCAGTGAATCCATCGTTGAGAGCATCCGAAGTTTTTCCACTGGGACAGAGAGCAGAATATTAATGTGTAGATAAACTGTGGGGCCTGTCCACCCATTTGTCCTAGAAATATACTTTCCATGGTGGACCACACCCGTGTACTAGGAGGTGCACTTAGATTCCCTATTCTGTGTTTTCTTTGCAAGTGGATCTTGGTCATATTACACAAGGCCCATCAACCCTGCAATCACTGCTAATCAGTTGGTGCCTTCTTATTTTGCTGATATTTTTACTTACTTAAGTAGCCTTCCAGCCTTTTCTGTTGCAGTTGCTGAGCTGGTGCAAGTGGTGTAGGTCCTGTGGCCTAAGTCCCACCCACTTGTCAATCACTGTTAAACTTTGACGTCTTCTTGTTTTGCAACTCTTTTTCCTTACTTAAGTAGCCCTCCAGCTTCTTTTTTTGTTGCTGCAGTTAGCAAGCTGTTGAAAGTGGATCTAGGTAATGTGATCTAACCATCACCCACGTATCAATTACTGCTAAACTTTTGGTAACTTCTAGTTTTGCAGCTCTTTTTTTTAACTACTTTAGAAGTCCTTCATCCACTTTTCCTTTGCAGTTGGTGAGCTGGTGCAAGTGGATCTAGGTCATGTGACTTAAGGCCCACCAACCTGTAAATCACTGATCATCTTTCTGCACCTTTTAGTTATCACACACTTTTTCCTACTTGAAGAGTCCTCCAGCTTCTTTTATTTTGTAATTGTGAGCTGGTGCAAGTTCACATGCCCTAATCCACCCACCTTCTGAGCCCAGCCCCATCCTTTCTCAACTGTTAGATCAAAGGGTGTCTTTCACCCACATATCTAAAGCGAAGGGCAGATGAAGAAAATAGTAATTCCTGTTTGCAGCTGTTCAGACAGGTGAACCTCTGTGCCCCTAACTTCAGATAAGGTCTCTCGAATATGTTTTTTATCACCCTCTGCCAACAGCCCATCCCCACAATCAAAACTCACTGCCAACCAAGCCACTCCTCAGCAACACCATGGACATGGCATTGCCGCAATCTCACCCACGTTCCCATAGTACCAATCAGCACTTAATCATCCACCACTGCACAAAAACTGATGTTCAGCCATGGCTCAACAAAGAACCATGCAGCAGACATTGCTGACCTCATCAACACACACATTTCCGAGATCTGGTTGACATCCACCTTCACCCATATTCTACCACTCCGGAATCCTCAAACGTTGCAGAATACTACAACAGAGAATGGTGAAGGTCTCACCATCATTTGAAAGGCTTCATGGCCATACAACCAACCAGATGCTGCCACTGTATGGTCTTTCAAAAATATGTTCTGCCACTTTACAGGAACAGCAATATCCTCAACCTCATCATGACTTTACTGCCATTGTCCATCACAGCTCTTCAATCCATTTGACTTATCAGACCATCTGGTAATCCCCTTTGACATCAGTCCCACCACCCCAGTCACAAATACCAAGCGGAAACACAGCAAACAAGCCTTCAGATAGTTCAACTCTATCTAGTAGAGACTCTCACAGAAGACCTCACCAACCTCCACCTCACATGGTCCGATCTACCTGAGGGGAATTAGGACTGAGACTCACATCTACAAGCAACATAAACTGCTAAGCCCCAGTGAAACCTCAAGTCCAAATCGTCTGCATCTCTGGTACACTCAAGAACTCAACTTCAACAATAGAACAACCAGAAAACAAGAACAGACTTGGTGAAAATCATGCAGTGAATCCAACACCTGCTCAAGACTCTCTGTGATACATGCAGATGACTGATGACCACTTCAAAGGCCATCTATAATCAAAATAAACAACACAGCCAATGACACAAATAAAAACAGAGCCCTCTTCAAACCATCAACCATCAAGCATTGCATCAACCCTCCACCCAACCCACCTGTACCACACTCCATCAAAAACTACATCACCATCATCCTCAACTCTTTGTTCATCGACATGAGCAGCATGATCCGCTAGCACATAGACTTCAACACCACAACAGACAGCACACCACCCACATCCCATCTCGCCAAACTACCACTACTTGGAGAACTTTCAAGAAACTAACCAAGGAAGACCTTGCTGCCACATTAGCATCTCACAATTACATCCTCCCTGCCTCAGTACTCAAGACCCTTCCGACAAAATCACAAATCCTGTACCTGACAATCATCAACAGCACCCTCACTCAAGGCACATTCCAATTAACCCTCTAGACTGGACAAATCCTATTGATTCGCAAGAAATCATGTTAAAGATTTCAATCAGGCGACGCACACCTTAGTCTCGTCCCAGTATGCAGCGCACAATTGAAATGCTTATGTTAGATTAGATTCAATATTGAGATGGTACAACACTCATATCACACCCCCTTTTCAAATACCCCGGGTCACAATGGACCATGAACCAGTCAGGTTGAAGAAATGTAATATTTATTTATTTATTTAAAATTCAAAAGACATCATACAATTTTTTTATATGGTGCAGCAATCGCCAATGGGTGATAAGAACAACAGGAATGCAAGCAATGCACTTAGTTTAACCTTCTATTGACACAACTACAAAAAAACAGGGAATAGGAACACTTTTTAGTTTTAGGTAAGATAGCACTTGAGTTAGAATTTCCCCCTGCCGTGTTCCCTCAACCCACAAATAATCAAATCTTAGTGGATAAACAGAAGCAGCAGGTAATCAGGAATGACAAATGGAAAACAGAATAGATATCCGACTTTCCCTCCCCAAACAAGAGTGAAAAACAGATTTAAACCCTGGCAAGGCTAAAAATGACACTCGGAAATGGATGAATAAACAATGAATGTGTCTAAAACTCTTGAAACAAAAACAATTCTTTACTGGAGCAACACTGGAAAGATACTAGCATTCGCAAGCAATGGATTGAGCAAAAGCATACAATTAAAAATCGAATGGAAGATTGAAAACAGTTTATAATCAAAATGACATGTTGTAAATTTAGCAAATTCCCGCCTGAATTTATCAAAATGTTTTTAAATAAAAACAGGTGAAATATTGTAAATGCAGTTTTTGTGTTGGAGTGTAACTATGGATCATAGGTACAATATGGAATTGAAATTCGGTCTATATCTGGTAAATTGAGTGAGTTATGCAAGATCTAGTAAGGTGCGTTTTAGAGAAAATGAAGGTGCAAACAATGAAGAGAAATCAGTTTTGACCAGACAGTTTTACTCTACAATAGAGCATTCAGGCTAGGCTACCAGATTGAGACACAGTAAGCTCTGGGGTTGACTCGCGAGTAAAACCCTAGCACCTCCGCGCCCGCCCTGGCGGACCCAGTCCAATCACTCCAAACAGGATTAATAGTTTAGGATTTTACAAGACAAAATTATTAAAGATGTTGGAGCTAGCACAAGAAATCAAAGCAGGGTTTCAAGAATGGTTTCTGACAATATCACAAGTTATCGGGATAAGGATAGGATGATTTTGAGAATGGAACTAAGGACAAGGCAAAACAAGTTATGCGAAGGTTTTCTATGGTTCCTATTGATACTCACAGTCTACTCTTAGTTTGGATTTTGGACAGTCAGCGGTTCTGGTCGCCACATGGATCTGGTCTAACAAAGGACAGCCGGACAAAATCAGTGGGACAGGATCATGGACTGATTCCCGGGTAACATTTCTGGTTACGGGATAAGATAGGGCATCAGGAGAGCAGGACAGCATCAGCATGCAGTGAATGGCAAGCCAGGTTAATTCAGGATGCTTCCCAAAACACCACACTGTTTCCCTTGGTTAATGGGATTATTTTAGAACTGAAACCAAGCTGAAGCAGGATCAGCAATGCTTGGCCTTGTGGTTGGGATCTGGAGTTGAGATAGATAAATGCAAGATCAAGACAGGAACAGACAGGAACAGGACGCTGGCGTAGGAAATCAGGAATCAGTGTGTGTCTGTCTTGTCAGGGACCCTTATTTATCATGCAAAATGACATCATCAAGGTAGAGGCTGGACAGGGTTAACTACGCCCGCCCCTAAACTACTTAGATTGGACAGGGGAGCTAGTCTCTGCCTCACTCTCAGTTGGTTGGATTTCTAAGGGGATGATGTCAGGTTTATGAGGTGAGGTTTACAATGTCCCAACAATCCCACATTAACATTACTTAAAATCCAATTTTGCCAAAAACATACATTTCTTCACTTGCAATCTTTTGGCAAATGATACAAACAGTTCACATAGTATGTGCATCACGTTTCAGTCCAATCCTCCGGTCTGTGTGACCTAGTTTCGCCTTTCTGATACATTTTGGTGCTTTTTCACATTAAAGATTTGGCCTAAAATTCCACAATTTTATACACAAATGCGAATTGTCCCCAGGGATGTATGTACAAAATGTTATGATTGCCACATTAATACTTTCCTGGGAATCTGTCCTATTTTGTAACTTCTGCTCCCCATGCCGCAATGAGTTCTACCAACTTTTAAAAGATAGCCCACAAAATTTGATTTAACACTGCAAACTTTTCAAATGTTTGCTAATTTTTGCTACAGAAATAAAAGTCTTTAAACTTTCTTTATAAAATAGTCTCTGGCACCAAAAGGCAGTCCGTTTGTTACTTGATTCTGGTTTTATTTTCTTCCTCCAACTGCAAGCAGCTGTCATTTCCTTCCAGGCAAGGGGGTTTCCAGTCTTAATTGAAGGTTTTATGGCCCCTTCACACTTGACAGGTGAGTGTCCCAGGACTGCTATTGTCCCAGCCTGGAGCACAGACAAATGTCTGATGAGCATGTGAACTTTCATTATCCTATCCCATTCAAAGTTTTTCAAGCTGGCACTTTGCAACTACGTGTCCTGGAGTTTGTGTGTATCTCCCTTCCTTGAAGGAGTTTCATGGCAGGCAACTGGAATAACAGGTTTTTCTGAGAGCTTGTGTAACGCTCACCTGACTCCCACGGAGACGCTGACAGGTCTGGGCTGCTGCGGCCTCTTCTAAGGTGATGCGCAGGACTCGGAACACCGACTAGGCCGGACCCCCAAACCTCGCCTGTCTGATGCATAGGAAGATCTTTCTGTAGATGGGGAAAAGGATTTTAATCACCTGCGGAGTGACGAGTCAAACCCCTCCTTTCCCCTTTTACTCTCTCTTCAAACCACCTCTGAACCTTCCCGTTAATTCTCACCTTAAGATTTGAAATGACGAGCTCTCCATCCTGCTTCTGGTGCAGGGGTGCGGTAGAATCCAGTTACTTCACTGGTTATCGGACGGGCATTCAGGTCCAGTTGCTTCACTGGTTTTTTGGATGAATAAGGCGCTTTCGTAAGTATATGACTTATCAAATCCAAGGGTTGTTCTCCCTTCCTGTTTGGCCTTTATTTTCAATGGACTGCTTTTAGTCTTTTAGCGCAGGTGCTGAGCGAAGATTCCACGTAGAGAAGACAATTCGCTGTGGATAATTCAGGTGAGCTTATGTTGGGGTGGTTTTTCTAATGTCTGTATGTTCACCCACTAATGCGCGTGTTCTTTTTTCCCCATAGGGGCCGGGGCGCGGTACTGCCAAAAGGCGTGCCGACCCGAGATGAGGAAGGATTCTCCCCCACCAATTGCCAGGTAAGCCTTCGGGCAAATCAGTCTTTTCCCAATGTCTTCTCTGGCTCACCTTTTGTTCTTCTCTTTTCCTTCCTAGGTGCTGGAATGCAGCGGAACGTGCGGATGGTCGCAGGAGTACGGATTTCCTTGTGGACAGGTGAGTTGAGCGCAGCGCTGCAACGAGCAACGTGAGGAATCCTAAAATAATGTCTTTCCCTTTAGGATCGTCAGCGTGTTGGCTCTGGATCCCATGCAATATCATGTAATGTCCTTTATTCACCTTCTCTTCCTCTCTTCTTCCTTTTAGGTGTTCCAGAACTGAAGCCGGCGTGGCTGGAGTCAGGATGCAGGAGCAGACACGGTGAGCGTCCAGCTGCTAGGAGCAGAGCAACGCGAAGCATGAGCTGCTGTCTGGGCGTGGCTTAAATAGTCTCCAAAGAAGTCCCAGGTATGTATCCTTTCCCAACCAGGTATGTATCCTTCCCTGACCACGCCTGAGTGGCAAAATAGTCCCACAGGTAAAGTAGTTCCTTTCAGGCCTCAAAGAGGTCTGGATCTGGCAGCATGGTCTGCATCAGGTAAGTCCACCAAAAGCACTCCCTTTATGAGCCAGGCGCCTATGGCGCCAGGTCTGTGCCCAAAGGGCCCCTATTTGGGGTTGCTGGACCTTCCCTTGGGTACCTGATGTGTGCTTCCGGGGCTGCCGGTCTTGGACTGGCTCTCCGGGAGTATGCATCATGACAGCTTGCAACTCCAGCCTATGTGTTTTAAACATTTTAATTTCTTACTTTGGGTCTTGAATTAAACAAACCTATGACAGAGGATATCCTATGTTTGTGTTATCACCACTACCATAATTGCTTTAAATTGCTACGTAAGCAGGCTATCCTTAACAATTGAGTTTTAAACAGGTCATTTTTTCTGTCTCTTCAGTCAGCACAGCCCATTTTCCACATGTGTTAAAAACTGGTATCATTTCTTTCTTTAATTCGGGTTGCAGTTCCTCAAAATGCCACTGTCTTTGCCGCTGTAATAATTTTCCTTGCAGCATGACTCACATCTAAAGTAAAGATACATTTATCCTTGACCTGGTTCAGAGAGTAAAAAGTCTCTTTGAACTGCTACACCTGGATTCATTTTGGCAAGAAATAACTGCGTGTTCCTGTGTGGGTGAAAAGAAAGTTGCTTGTTGATTTCTTTCAAAATCTACTTTGACAGGACCTGTCTTTCAGGAGTTATGCCTGGTTTTTTGAGGCACAATGACTTATCCTGTGCCTGGCAGAACCATTTCCATCACAGTGGTTTCAGAATGCACAGATGGAAATTGCATAACACAGCATTTTGAAAGGGTGAAAAAGGTTTCCTTTTGAAGGGGAATTTTCAGCTTTTGCAGCAATGCAGTGCTGCCTGATCACTTGATTCCATATATATGTCTCGGAACACACTGGAATACTTTTTCAGTGCATCCCCTTGTTCCATTTTGCCTGACGTGTGTGAGGCAAGATGGTGCAGCCATTTTTCTGATGCTGCCAAAACGCAGTTTTGAGGTCCTGGTGCGCACAGGAGCCAGAGCCTCCAGGTTGTTGTTTCTTGCGCAAATGCAGCTTGGTGATGTGGTGCAATGGTGTTGAGTGGATCAGTATATTCCACAATCAATACTGGACCCTTGTTCAAATCTTACCATGCTAACTGTCTCCACTACCTCCAAATGGGTTTCTCTAGATCACAAACTCTACCCATCACCTGTTGAGTCCAGCAAGGATTCATCTTCTCCCATGTGATCTTCAACCATTATACGGAATGGCACTGATGCATCCTGGCTCCACACAACATCCACATCCACCATCAGTCAGATAGCACACAGCACTACCTCAGGATGCCCTCTATTGAAGACATCCACAGGCTCAAGGCCTGCCTCACATTGACCGAGTACTGAATGTGCAATGTTTACCTGAAGTTCAACCCCTCCAAGGTAAAATTACTACTGCTGACCAACAACACTGAACACCATGTCATTCAGACCTGGCTCTCTGCTATGAACTTCAAGGGCTTAACACATCAGCTGAAAAGCTTCACCAAATTCCTGTGGCTCAACATCGACATACATCTTTCTTACAAGCTGCATGCAACATGGAAGACTCAAACCACTTGGTACCAACTTTCACTCCTGTGGAAAATCAAGCCCTTAATCCCAGAAAACAACTTAGTTCTGCTGTCCAAGCCTTGGTCCAAGCCATGGTCCCCTAACACCAGGATAGTGTCAATGCTCCTGAGATATGCAGTATGGCTCATCAAAGGACTCTGCAAATTCAACAGCATCACTCGGACCCACATCGAACTCCACTGGCTCCCTCTGAAATCACATATCATCATCAAATCCTGCTGAATCGTTTACACAGTATTCATCCTGAAATCTCCAAGCTAGCTTGCTGAGAAACTCACCATCTCCAAAGGCATATGATCCATAAGAAGTAGGGACATGAGCAGACGTAAACTCCACCAGTGCAGGAAGGAAAGTACCAGAAGACAGGCCTTCTTTGTCTATGCCCCAGACTGTGGACTTACTTCCCATTACCATCAGACCCTCTTATTTCTGTATCCCAGGAAGGAACTCAAGACCCTGCTCTTCAAGGAATGGCTCCTTCGTAGCATGTAGGTCCACATACCATCATCTCTCCACCTAATATGATACCGGGGATCGGCAAAATGTCCACATAGCCCCTCCCACATTGTTAGCTTCATTCTTCCTTCTATTTAATTATTTATCTATTAACATTTTTGTTCAGCGCTGATCCTACTCAAAGTGTCTCAGACCGCCTTACAAGGTTGTTCAAAGGTGAAAATGGTGAGAGGTGAAACAGTAACACACACACAATTGTTGCAAAAAAACACAAAACAAACAAAAAAATAAAGATTAGTATAGTCAAGTGGTAACAGGGGTGACGGGAGGCATGGTTATGTGGGAAATGGGTATCTGATGATGGAGAGTGTAGTGTGGATTTGAAGAGGTATGGTGTTTCATGCCATGAGTGTGCAATGGGTACATGTTTGCTTTTGTGTGCATGTTAATTTACAGAGTGTAGTATGTAGGAGATGCTGGCATGTGTGTCTGGTGTTTGTATGGGTGATGGGTTTGATTTTGTTGTGATGGTAAGATGGGGTTTGATGGTGGATGGCTTTGAAAACAACTCAGAGTCATTTGAAGGCAATTCCTTGGGGCACATGGAACCAGTGAAGCAGCGTGATAACTGGGGTGATTTGTGAATGTTTTGATAGGTGTTGGTAGAGTCTGGTTGCTACAGTTTGGATGGCTTGCAGGGGGGACAAGGGTGCAGCTGGGGAGTATAATAAGAGAGCACTCCCATAATCCTGCTTCTACAGAACCAGTGCTTGGACTTTGGAGCGGATGTCATCAGAAGGAAGGATGGATCTGATCGTTTGTAGCAAGTGTAATAGTAGATTGCATGATTCTGTGACAGCAGCTGTGTGCTGTGTGGAGGAAACGCCAGGCTCAATAGTGAAAACAAATGATTTAACAGGTGTGGAGATCTGTGGGCTGTCTGAGGCTAGTTCTTTGATCCAAGGGCTGAGTTTGGGGGAGTGTCCGCAGGTGTTGGGGGTATATGGGTGGTATAACGTTTAGATAGAGTAGGCATTGAGGAAGCGGACGGCTATCCAGGTGGTGATGGTGGAGAGTTGTGAGATTGTGAGATTTGGAAGTATAATTCTGTGTCAGCTGTGTACTGTTGTAAATTATCATTAGTACTATTATTATTTTTATTTGTTTTATTATAGGATTTACTGTGCACGGACCTACATTTGAGAAGCAACGGAGCACTTTACAGAAGTAAACAACAGTACAGATGCATAAAGGAGAGCTTTTCAGAGGTAACAACAGAACAGATATACAGCGCGAGTAGGATACAGAGGGGCATAGAGGAGGGGTACAGCTTTACCAGGTGGCAGGTAGGAGAGGGGCGAATGTTGTGTTTGCTAAGGGTCTGTTGGATGGATTCAACAAATATGTTGAGGAGGCATGGAGACAGGGAGGAGCTCTGCTGGACCCATACTTGACCATGGTGGGGTCAGAGTGAAAACCAGGCCTGGAGACAAAGTGTGTAATGTCATTAAGAAAGGAGGTGAAACATTTATGGACAGTGTCTGAGAGTTCTTCTATGGCAGAGAATGTTGAGTAGAATGGTGTGGTTCATGGTGTCAAAGACTGCAGAGAGCTTGCGGAGAATGGGTTCTGATGTGTTCTTTGTCAGTGATGTTGTGGAGGTCATCGAGAATGTAAAGCGTAGTAGTCTCAGTGCTGTGTCCATTTCAAAATGCCAGACTGAAGGGGTTCAGCGTGTTTGATTGTGATAATATATTGTTGCAGTTGTGTAGTGATTCAGCATTCCATGATACTGGTCATTTTTGGGGAGTGTCGGGTTTAAAGATGTTTTTTTTAACTGGAGTGAGATTTGCCCAGTTTTGAGAGGGGAGGGGATAGTACCATGTGAGAGACAGGAGTTGATGACATTGAGCCAGTGGGGAGCGAGGTTGGTGCTGATTAGTCTCCATCCACATTGGCGAGTCCTCACAGAATATCTCCACAGGGCTAATTCTGCAAATAAATTATAACAGGGACAAAAGGGTGTACTCCTGTGCTCCTCTGTTATTTGTCTTCAAGGCAGTCACCTAGAATTGCATTAATTTCAATTCAGTCCATATCACTTGGATTTGACAGACATATATATAGTCTCAGCCTGTCAGTGCACCAGAGGTTTGAATCTAGGATGGGAACTGTGGCAGGCCCAACATTAATTTCCTCCGATGTTGCTACTAGTCACTAACTTTACTTTGGCTCGCTGAAGTGGTGTCCCTCTTCTTCAAATTTATTGAATCCTGTGTATCATGGCTTCTGCCATGTTCACAGATTCTAGGAGCATCACGATCTGTAAGATGTGAGTTAAGGGGATAATGAGGTAGCTTGCTTTGTTGCAATGTTGATGTGTGCAGATCTGAAAAGATAGGACTCTGTGGGGTTTACGTTGTATACAGTTTATGAGCTATCTTAAGTGCTGGTTAAGGCGTATCCCAGGTTAAAAGATAATTGTGTGATTGTGGTGTGTGTCAGAGCAGTGGTGGAGAATTGTGTCGGTGTATCTATGGTGAGACATGTGGCGTTTAGGACATTTTTGTGAATCTGTGGCTGGTGTATGTTCCATTGTGTGACCTGTATTGTTTCAGAGGAGTAGTGGTGTGTTAAGGTGTGTACATAGTTAGGGTGAGAGTTGGAATGATTTTGAAATGGTTATTGCTACTATGTCTTTCTCCAATCAGTGCCAAATTTGATTGCATGGACACACCAAGCAAGCACGGCAATGTGGGTCTTTCAAAGGGTACTTAAGGCAACAACAGCATACAACAATATTCTTCAAATTCTTTTTGCTGGAAACTCACCAGGGAGTCAAGCACAAGATGAGGAAGGGCCAGAGGGCTGATGGATCATAGCAGAGTGACCCAGCAGGGAACCAAGGACCAACGAGGTCAACGCACAGAGGAGCACCTCACAAGGAACTAGGTTTTCCAGATGCCCCTGGGCTTTGCATTTACTTTTATTCAATAGAACTGACAGCAGCAGGAGGATTACTAGAAAATACAACAGCACAATGGACTGAGATTTAGGTACGGTTATGAGCTTGCCCAACTTATTGAATTGATATTTCGCTTAATCACTGGTATTTAAAAATAAAATGATTTTGATGAAGGACACAGTAGTAAGATAAAATGTGCATTTAAACATCAACTGCCATATTTGGAGTGACTTTATGTACTATGCATATAAAAAATGCAATATTTAACTAATGACACTGTTTAGATCCCTTTGCTAGTCACGATCTGTTTAAGCTATGTTTGTAATAGTGTGTTTAGTGTAAATGATGACTCTCTGATTGCACTAATAAACATGTTCTAAGGAGATCTGTGTGTCAGATAGTCTCTTGATTAATTTTCATGCCCATTTAGATGAAAGATTTCTATTGACTAAAATTCTGTTTGTATATTTCTTTCGAGGATGGAGGAACTGGCATGTATTGCACTGTTCCAGGCCTTGTTTAGTCAATCCCAATGCAACAAGAGACAATGAAGTTTGCAAACTTAAGATCAAGACCTGCCCTTCCCCGTCCTGTCCTGCCCTTCCCCGTCCTGCCTCTATCGCAACCTCTCGCTCTCCCTCCTTCGGCCGCCCCACTGCTGGCTTTTTCAATGCAGCCTGAGTGCCACCACATTTTTTGGCTCCGCTCCCACCGGTGCATTCTACTTTTGACAATAAAAAAACACTGCATCACTATGTTATGTTTTTCCTCTGGTTACGCAACTCCCAGCAACACAGAGTGGATAGTAGCAAACGGGCACCTGACAACGTGACTTGGCCTCACAGAGGAAGAGAGCCACAGAGATATAGGGGTTCATTGCAAGTTTGCTGGTATCCCTCCGGCAATTCTGGCGGGATACCAGCATACTACCCTGATTGTTTTCGCTGCCAGATATCCCGGTATTACTGTGATATTACAAGAGGCTGAAAAGGCGGTAAATTCCCATTCCATGAAGTCCCATAGGCCTCCATGGATGGGATTACCAGAATTACTGGCACCAGTACTACCAGTGCCAGTGATTCTGGGATTCTTATGCCAGTCGGGGTCTGATTTACTGGTAGGTCAGGTCTGCCGGTAGATCTGTGCCCTCACCGGCATACTTGCGTTTCCCCGGTCTGGAAAAAATGCTGGTGTTGGAATTAGCATCAATTTTAACAACATTATTCTGGACCGGGGAACTCGTAATGAGACCCATAGAGTGGGATAGAGCATAGAGACAGAGAGAGACAGAGAGACAGCGAGACAGAGACAGACTGAATAAGGAAAGAGCACTCTGAGAGATAAAAAAGAGAGTATGAGTGGGAGTGAACAAGTGCAAGATCATCATTTTCAGACATCCATCTGTAGCAAAGGATTTCTTTGCTCATGTTGGAAATAGAGGCACTGGAAATTACATTTCTGCGGACCGTCCCTCATAACGCCCAATTCTTCACAGGTTCTCCCCCGTTTTCTGTGTTCTTCCCCCTTCCGAGCTTTCTGCGCAAGCCACGGCCACACTCAGCGTGATCTCTCACACAAGGTGCTCGACGGCTTACAGAGACATGCTCAACTAACGCAAAATCCATGCAATTCCTGGAAAAGTACAGCGCATTTGATTCCATGAATCGAGGAACGGGATTACGCACGCTGTTTGGCACGCAAGTCCCCTATTTCCCACGCAAATAATTCCATGAATCGGGCCCATATTGGACCACAACTCTAGATACAGCTACATAGAAGTGTGCCATTGGAGTATTATGAGTTGTTAACTAAAAAGAGAAAATGGAGAACAAAAATCAAATAATTAATTGAAAAATTGCCAATTATTAAATTCAAAATATGTCCCTGTGCTCCTGTAGCAAATGAAAATACATGATATGTATCTAGATAAGCCACATTATACACAGGGGTATAGACCAACAAAACACATACACATACAGTTCACTCATACTCCATCATTAAAACTACACTGTATACAATCAAGATCAATGTAACAGGTAGTAATGACCTCAATGCCTGATTCATGGAATGTGTAGCACCGGTGCAAAGTGACTTTGCCCTGCCAAATAATACCCTGATTCACAGAGCTGTGCAAAGTGTATTTTTGCAGTGCAAAGTGACTTTGCATTGGTGCAAAGTCACTTTGTACTGCAAAAATACGATTTGCGCCACTCTGTGAATCAGGGTGTGTGTTTGCAGTGCAAAGCCACTGTGCACTGTATTAAAGGATCCATGAATCAGGCCCTACATGTTGTGCAAGCTCATACTACTGGTCTTTCCTTATCCATACAATTCATTAAAGGGGGTCCTCATTTACAAATAGAAATCTACTGTGTCTTGCCTGCTAGACATCACTTTCTCATAATCACATGTGTATCTGTCGTGTTCACAATTGTAAGCAAAAAGTTAAAACCTGTTCTCTTAAACCAATAAAGCAGATCTCAAAAACGTGCAATTGCCTAGAATAAGGGTAGTGTCAACTCCTCGCTTCTATAAATTTCCCAGACGAATCGGAAAGAATTAAAAAATAACAACTATTTATTAAAAAACAAGATAACATGGCCCCCAGTAGCAAACCGTCACCAACAAGGCCTAAAGCAGGACAGGAGCAGAGCCCTTGCAAAAGAAGACAGGCTTCAGAGATGGTCTGGCCCATGCAGACTGACATAAAACGATAAGGCCTCTCTTATCCTACTCACAACCTTATTCTTTCACTCACAAATGCTGGAAGCGCGCGCTTCTGAAATGGCGGCCTTCCCCCTCCGAGCAAAGATTGCCAGCGCGCGCAAAAGAAGCCACCGGAATATGTAAAGAGAAGCCCAGTCTGCATCAGCCTGATAAGAGATGCACGACCAGGGCTGCAGATTGATGGATCACCCAAGGCCCCTTGGGGAGGAAACTACAACAGAATGCAGAGTGCCGTTCCTTGTAACCCTGTGTTCTCCCTTCGCTTGCACACAATGTGCATGTCCCCTGTGCAGAACGAATGGGTGCGCGCGCGCGCGACAGATCTCTTCTGGAGCCCCGGGAAGAGGATTCTGGCACGCAACAGGATAGAACTTTGCGGGCCTGCCAGGTAAATACCACCTGGACGTGTTGCCAGCTGGACAGCGGAGGTTTGACTAAGCAAAACATGACCAACTCTGGCCTGGCCTGGCGCTGAAACCTGTGGTGCTTGTGCCCCCAGCTAACTCTGCTGCCAGTTAGCATATCCGTCCCGAAAAAAAAAAACGAGCACGCTTTCAATTTTAGATACTGGGGCACTTTGTTAAAATCTTCAAGGATGAACGCTTGCATTTAGTTTGTACTGTACCCGCCTGCTGTTTCTCCACCTGCGGTACACCAGTATGCATAACATTAAGTCAAATGTCTTGCATTTGTGTTTCTTTGAGTGCCAATTGCCGTTGGTCAAATGTTGTTGTGCTACTAATCTTAGCACACAAGACCTAAACACACTGTTAGAGTAAATAGCAAGGCGCAGAAGCTGTGGCTGATGTAGGATAACATGTGACTAAGGTTCTTATAAGGCATGGATAGTTGGAGGGCCAGATCTAAAAAATGTCTAGTATTTATTTATTTATTTATTTGTGTATTTATTTGTTGTAGTTATGCGCCACATGCCCACAGGAATCAGGGCGCACAAAAAACTGAGGCAGTCAAACACGGAAGCAGAAGACATAAATACAGATAGCAAAGGGAGCTCAGCGACTTAGACAATTGTTTGACAGAACAGGTGTGTTTTAACTACTTTTTTAAAGCTTGTCAGAGAGTTGATGGTTCATATTGTGAGTGGTAATGCATTCCATTCTCTGGGTGCCCGTGCTGGAAAGCTGCTAGCACCAAATTAGGTCAGCTCGAATCAGGGCTGTCTGAATTTATGATAGTCACTGGAACGAAGGGGAAGAGTTGGATGGTCAGTGTGCAACTGTTTCGTCAAGTAGGGAGGAGCAGTAGCAGACCAGCATTCATAAGCCTAATGTGAGATCCTATGCGCAAAAGGGAAGCCAGTGCAGCTCCTTTCTGCGGTCAGATATATGATCCTGTCTACGTAATGCGCTGTTGTGGACAAGCTGAAGGTACTGTACGTTTCACAAGAGGCTATTACAGTAATTAAGCCTCCAATTCACCAAGGCTGAGGCAAGAGTGGATCTGTTTTCGAGGGAGATCTACGGCGTAATTTGGTTCAGGAGTTTGACCACATAACCACAGGATGCCGTGGTGTAGGCTACATGGGCTTTCATGTTCAGCTCTGCATCCAAGTAGACAACAAGGGCCCGATACATGGAATCTGGCACAGACTGGCGCAAGGGCTGCGCTGCAAGAAGGAACCTGTGCGAGCCGTGTCGCAGAGAAAATATTGCGCACCACGCAAATTCATGGATTTCAAGACACAATATTAGCCGTTGCCCCCTCACAACTAGCTGCGCAAGGAACACCCAAAACACACACCACGCACACCAAAATGCAAGCCAAAGGACTAAAATGGCGCAAGCCTCCGCGCCACCCCTGGCCCAGCATCCAGTACCCGAGCAAAATTGCGTGCCTCACCACGTAATCTCATCCCGGACCGCAGAGAAAACATGTGCCAACCCTCACAAGCCCAGGCCACATCCCAGCAAAATCACATGCCTCACCTCACAATCCCAGACCGCACCCAGGAAAAACACGTGCTCTCCCTCACAAACCCAGGCCGCACCCCAGCGAAATAGTGTGCCTCACCTCGCAATCCCAGGCCGAACCACAGAAAAAATGCTTGCCCTCCCTCATAATTCCAGCCTGTACCCCAGCAGAATCATGTGCCTCACCTCGCAATCCCAGTCTGCACCCCAGAGAAAATGCATGCCCTCCCTCGTAAGCCCAGCCTTCGCCCCAGCAAAATTGCGTGCCTCATCTCGCAAACCCTGGCCGCACCCCAGAGAAAATGTGTGCTCTCCCTTGCAAGCCCAGCCCATATCACAGTAAAATCGCATCCCTCACCTTGCAATCTCAGGCCACACCCAAGAGAAAAATACGTGCCTTCCCTCACAAGCCCAGACTGGCCACCCTCGTAAGTGCAGGCTAAACCCCTTACAAACATGTGAGTCCCCCCTACATCCTTAGCACCCATCCTGTCCACATACCCTCCTACTGCAAATCAACCACGGTAGTACACACAACACCCCCTGCCCCTCTCACCTGTGACACCATCCACACGCAGTCCCCTCCACACTGGACACCGCACCCCTCACCAGTGACACCACCCACAGGCAGCACCCTCCAGACTGTACACCACCCCAGGTCTCCTCACCTGTGACACTCCCCACAGGAAGACCCCGGTGTCCTGTCAATTGGTCGACTGCAATTTGGTCGACTGCAATTTGGTCGACACCATTTGGTCGAATGCCAAATGGTCGAATTTTTTTTTTTTATTTATATATTTTTTTTGTGGGTTTTCGTGTGGGGAAATAAAAAAAAAAATAAAAAAGGGGGTTGGGGGGGACCCCCCCAAAAAAACCCAAAAAAGGGGTAAAAAAAAATAAAAAAAAAAATTCGACCATTTGGCATTCGACCAAATGGTGTCGACCAATTGTCCTGTCGACCAAATGTTTTCGACCAATTGACTGGTAACCGAAGACCCCTCCAGACTGGACACCACCCACAGGCAGCCCCCTCTAGACTGGACACCACCCCCTAGCCACCCTTACCTGTGACACCATCCACAGGCAGCCCACTCCAGACTGGACACCACCCCTAGCCCCCATCACCTGTGACACCCCCACAGGCAGCCCCCTCCAGACTGAACACCCCCACAGGCAGCCCCCTCCAGACTGTACACCACCCCAGGTCTCCTCACCTGTGACACTCCCCACAGGAAGACCCCTCCAGACTGGACACCACCCACAGGCAGCCCCCTCTAGACTGGACACCACCCCCTAGCCACCCTTACCTGTGACACCCTCCACAGGCAGCCCACTCCAGACTGGACACCACCCCTAGCCCCCATCACCTGTGACACCCCCACAGGCAGCCCCCTCCAGACTGAACACCCCCACAGGCAGCCCCCTCCAGACTGTACACCACCCCAGGTCTCCTCACCTGTGACACTCCCCACAAGAAGACCCCTCCAGACTGGACACCACCCACAGGCAGCCCCCTCTAGACTGGACACCATCCCCCAAACCCCCCTCACCTGTGATCCCGCCACAGGCAGTGCCCTTCAGACTGGACTCCCCCCACACACAGCCCCATCCAGACTGGACACCCCCCACAGGGAACCCCTCACTTCCCAGCCCCCTTCATCAGTGACACCACCCATAGGCATCCCCCTCCAGACTGGACCCTCCAGAGGCAGCCCCCTCTAGACTGGACACCACCCCCTAGCCACCCTTACCTGTGACACCCTCCACAGGCAGCCCACTCCAGACTGGACACCACCCCCAGCCCCCATCACCTGTGACACCCCCACAGGCAGCCCACTCCAGACTGGACACCACCCCTAACCCCCATGACCTGTGACACCCCCACAGGCAGCCCCCTCCAGACTGAACACCCCCACAGGCAGCACCCCCCAGACTGACCCCACCCCCCAGTGCTCCTCAGCTTAGACACCCCCCACAGGCAGCCCCCTCCAGACTGGACACCACCTCCCAGCCCCCCTCACTTGTGACACCACACACAGGCAGCCCCCTCCAGACTGTACACCCACCAGACCCCCTCACCTGTGACATCCCCCACAGGCAGCCCCCACCAGACTGGACACCCCCAACAGGCAGCCCCCTCCAGAGTGTACACAACCCCCCAACCCCCTCACCTGTGACACCCCCCCCCAGGCAGCACCCTGACAGTCTGACACATTACCAGTGCAATGCATGACTGCTGCTCACCTGAACGTCCGTGGTCTGACAGCACCCACATTGCAACACCAACATGTTGTCCGCAAATCCGACCAACTGGTATTACCAGAGGTCCATCCATGAGTGGAGCATCTGCTCACACACCCTTTCAGGCCTTAATCACCCCCCACCATGCACATGTGACAAGTGAATGCAAAAACATGTGCATGCTGCCCATGGCACATTGTCAAGGCATCACAGCACAGTGACAGAATGCATGCCCACGAAAGAAGCAAACATATCAAATGTTGTTGCAAGATGCACATATAATGGTCAGGCATGTCACAGCCTGAGCATGAGTGAGCTGGGTGGCAAAATACCTGTCAGAGAACAATCACATGACAGGGCCATGCATGGGTGATGGTAGGGCAGTCAGAGGAAGCATGACGCACAGAGACTGGTGAATTGTGCAGCCACTCTGGAAGAGCAAATATGGCCCACTACTGCTTTCCAGTGGTAGAGGTTGAGCAACACATGTGAGAAGGTATAGTGTGACTGCACACGTGGGAGAAGGTGTCTGCATGACATGCGTTTTACACAGCAATGACAAACAAATGGGCTATGATTGTGACAATGGAACACTCCCACAGTGAGCCCAGCTCCCTCCACCCAAAGCACACTAATAGCAAACACACAGTGATGAAGCACAGGTAAATGCTAATATAATAATACAGTGTAGACCCAGTCGGCTGATGGACCCACCACCACATGTCAGGCACATGTGCATCCTACCATCCACAACCATCTCAGCAACAGCAATACACAGCCATGCATGCCACAGTACACATGACTTGCAATGGAGAGATGCACTGGCTGAAAACAGAACTAGCAAAGAGGCCAACACACAAATGAACTGCACGAAGCATGGAATGTAACAAACAGAACAATGTATATTAAAGAAATAAGTACAAAGATAAATTTCGAATGAAGCTAAAAGTAGTGCATGGTAAATATGTACAAAAATAAATACCTTATGCCTAAACGACTATATACAAAAAAACTGGGAAGGAACGTCTGCAAAGTCTGGGGAAAATAATAAAGAAAGAAAGGAAACCTACTCCTAAAGAACTATGTACACAGGCAGCGGGCTAGTCCAACTCCTCCTCTCCAATCTCACTTAGGCTTTCCAGCAGGGCAGTGGCTAGCGCCATGTCCTCACCCCTCATGCGGTCCTCTGTTCTTGCCTGGAGGGCTTGCAAGGTCTGCAGCATTTGTGTCTCTATCACCTCGGCCTCCCTGAAAGTGGCCTTCAGGAAAGTGGAATGGTGGTGGTGGTATGGCACAATGGGAGTCCGATGAAGCAGCCAAGGTGGTCACAAAGCCAAGGACAGGAGCAGTGGCAATGGCTGGACATCAGGCACTCCAAACGCAGTGCAGGTGGTCAGCAGGCACACACACTGGACAGGCAGCAGCAGATGGCTCAGTATGAGGCAGAAACACAAAGGCAACAGTCACCAAGGCTATTTGTCTCACACCCAAGACATGTAGTTATTCAAACCAGTACTATAAAGTTTTCTATTACTTATAAAAACATCCGTTTTTTTTATTTTGTACTAGGATAACTCATATTTTTCTTTAAAAAACAACTTTTCTATACACATTCAATAGCCTACAAGGGTCTTCATACAATGTTTTATATAATCAAAAACAACATATCTGTTAAAGACACAAACAGAACTATTTTTTACAGTGAAGATCTATGAACCCCATAGATCCTTCCTATCACTGTAATATTTCTAGACCCTGGCATCCTCCAGGATCCTTTCTAAATTTCTTTTTTTCTTTGTATTTGTCTTGCCCTATCATTTACAGTGTTGGTGATTGCTGTATCTAAAGTCAAGTAGTGTTTTTCGGCCATCTCTGCAAACCAACTGCGGAGTCACAATCAGGATGGAATACATCTGTTTGAGTGCACAAAAAAATGTGTATTGTGTCTACAAGAGTAAATAAAGATGAATGTAAAAAATATATAGACCGAATCATCTATTGAGATCCTGCTCGTTAGGGCAGCCTTCAAATCGGCAGGCCTAGGACTCAATAAGTGCTGAAAATGGCAAACAAGTGAAAGCCAGTAACTGTAAATTGCAAATAAGTCTTTGAAAAATGCCAAACTCACGCTGGTGCAGTGCATGCATACTTACTGTTGCCGCAGAGCTGCAGTGAGGCATTGGGTACCGGTAAATAGGGGGCAGCACAGGGCAGTAGGAGGCAGGTAAAAAGGTACGGAGGCAGGAGCGTGGGTATTCTGTGTATTATTCGTATGACAGCCGGAAACAGAGTGACAGGCATTTGTGTGAAAAAAATTAGCGTGGACATGTGAAACCCGAGGAAAGGCCCTCAATCGGTTCACTTCAGGGACCATATAAACTACGCGTGTCTACTTTTGTATTTTACGAGGCTAGCGTTGAGTCGCACACACATTTTTCCTACTGTTCTTACCTTTAGTAAAGCTTTCCATGGTTCGCGTACAGATTTTGTGTGCTGTTGCAGCCCCAAGGGTCCAGGGATTTGCAGCTGAAGCAGCTGTCCCAGCCCTGAAGGGTAAGGGACGTGCAGCTGAAGCATCTATCCCAGCCCCAGGGGGTAATGACAGGCCACTAGTGGTCTGCCACATGAAGCCCAGAGTGGTCCCAGCCACAGAGGGTCAACACAACACCATATGGCAAGAAGGCAAAGCCTGCACAGCAGGAACTGGCTCAACCCCAGCAAGAACAGGCTCAACCCCATGACACAGCACAGGACATTGGCACATTTAGGAAGATGAACTTCCAAGATGGTGAACTCCAGATCCTCATGGACTACATGGCCATGCACCACCATGACATGTGCCTGCAACCGGGGAGCACACATCCACCTGCTCATTGTATGGTGCATTGGCAGTATGTCACGGATGCGATCTATGCCTTAGCATTTGAGAAGTGCAATGCTGCTCAGGTAGTGAAGCGTTGGAATGACGTCACCCATCGCACCGAGTCCAAGCTGGATGCCAACCTCGCCTCTGCTATGGCAACTGAAGGGGGATCACCAGAGGAGGAGCAAGGTGTGGGAGGCCTGCCAAATTACGAGGGCATGTCTGGTGAATGACCAAGAGTGTGTATCCTGAGTACATGTAGTGAAACATCACCAAGATGTATGATTGTGGTGTGCATCTGGCTGAATTTGAATGACTGCCCTGGGAGAACCATGTCATGGTGTATTGACTACTGTCCAGTGTACTCAAGAGTGGTACAAACCATGGGTTGTACATCAATGGAACATGGCTGTGTGACAGTACTTATCCCCCACAAGCATACCCACCCAACATCTGCAACATGATACCACAACTTGCCCTCTTTTTAGTTGCATCCTTGATGTCAGTGACATGTGCTTGTGTCTAACAAACGAGATACACGCCATGAACTGAAGGGTATAAGTTCTCTCTTCACAAATGTACGTAGGTGCTTCCATGCTACGTATAACATCCATGATGACAATCAACACGCCTTACGGTGTACCCTGAGTGAGTGTGAATATGTCTAGACTGTGCACATCCCCACTGCAGATATTCAATGACTCCTGAGTCAAATTGTTGTGAGGCCTTATGCCAGTTACCCTCCCACACTCAGCACAAACTGCATGTGTCCTTGCCCAGTCTCTCTTCTGGGTCACTGTACATTGTGCCTATCTCTAACACCATTTACTTACTTTCTCTACTTCATAGACCTTATCTAGGTCTTACTCTTAGAGTCATACATCAACTGGAATTGTTTCCCTTTTCCACACTTATGTACCTATGATTTGTACCCCTTCCCGGAAGTCTTTCAAGAATGGCAACCTTCTCCATATTGCCACTCTAAACTCTCGCTCAGCTGTCAAACATTCCTCAGACATCTGCTGCCTTCTGGAGGAACTTGATCTTGATGTCCTCGGTCTCACCGAGACATGGTTCACGGCCAGCTCTGTCACAAGCTTTGACACTCTCCTCCCAGGTTGTTACAAGATCCTCTCTGCGCCCAGGTCCAACCGGTCAAGAGGTGGTGTAACCCTAATCTTCCCCTAGTGGATTCCTGCCTCTATCATTCCTACACAGGCCTACTCCTCTTTCGAATGCCTCATCTGCAGGCTCTCTCTCTTTCTCCTAGCCATTCCTTATTGTGGCTACTATATCAGCAACCTGGTCAGATCTTCTCCTTCCTCTCCGAATGTGCTGACCTCTCCTCTTCCCTCCTGGTCTCGACCACTCAACTTCTCCTTCTTGGAGACTTTAACATCCACCAGGATGCTTCCTGTCCTTCCACTGGACTCTTTTGTGACCTTTGTGACTCTCACTCTCTATTCTACCCTCTGGCCCAACTCAGGCTGCAGGGCACACTCTGGGTGTTCTGATCTGCTCAGACCTTCCCCTTTCTATCCCTCTCACCACTCCTCTCTCCTGGAGTGATCAATTTCTCCTTTTCCCCCAGCTCATGCTCTCCACCCCTGAGGCCAAGCAAACTTTAGCACTGCCACCAAACCTCTCGGTCATCCAACCCATGAAACACGTGTCAGTTGAGGCTTTCACCGTTACTTTCGGAGCCCCCCGACCCTTTGGCTGACTCACACCCTGACACAGCCCTTTCCATGCTCCACTCCGCTATATCTGATACTCTTGATTTTCTTGCCCCTGTCATTAGGATCCGCCTGAAGCCCAAAGCCAAGTGTTTCTCCTGGTATGTCTCAGACCTCGTCACCCTCAAATGCAACTTCAAGGTGGCCAAGAGGAAATGGAGTGCTTCTGGTACATCCTCTGACAAACTGGCCTGACGCCTGCTCCGAAGACAATACCGGCTCTCTGTCCTCACCAAGAAGAAAGCTCACATCCTAGCCTGCATCTCTGTGGCATCCATCAACTCGGCTCAACTCTTTAAAATCTGCAAGGAACTGGCCAATCATGGCCCACGTCACTACCTCTCCTGCCCCCTCCCAGACCCTCTGCACAGCACTGGCTTATCATTTCATCTCTACAACTCAGGACATCCTGTCCCCTCTCTCTTCCTCTGCCCCTCCTACCTCTACTCCCTGCTCTTACATCATCCACTCTTCGGCCACCCCTCCTCCCTCCTTCTCTTTCTTTCCCCTGTTGTCCCCAGATGAAGTCTCTAGACAAGTCCGATCTATGAAAGTCTTGTCAAAACAGTTTCATCTCTGTTCCTCAAAAACCATCAAGGACCACATTGACTCCCTGGCTCCTGCTCTGGCCAACTTCTGCAACCACTCCTTCACCACTGGAGTCTTACCTTCCGCCCTGAAGCACTCCCTTATGCACCCTCTCCTTAAGAAACCCTCTGCCGACCCGTCCTGCCTGGCTTACTATCGCCAAATCTCCATCACCCCTTTCCTGGGCAAACTTCTGGAAAAACTGGCCATCTCCCATCTCAATCCTCAAATTGAATCTGTTGGTTGTCTCCATGACCATCAGTCTGGCTTCAGAGCCCCCAGAAGCACAGTAACTGTTCTCCTGAACATCCATGAAGACCTGCTCTCCAACGCTGATTCCACCACCCACTGTGTCCTCATCTTACTTGATCTCTCTTCTGCCTTTGACATGGTCAACCATGCCGTCCTGCTCAACCGTTTCTGTGATAACCTGGGTATCACAGTCAGGCCTTGTCGTGCTTGACTTCTTTCCTCGCTGATCGATGATCCCAGGTTCAACTTGGGTCCTTCCTCTTCTCTATCTCCATCTCTACCTGTGGTGTTCCGTAGGGGTCTAACCTCTCTCCCTGGCTATTCAACCAATACCTGGCACTCTTTGCCCATCGCATTACCATGCTCTGCCCCAACTTCCAGTGCTATGCGGATGGCACTCAGCTCATTTTCAGGCTACCCTCAGCCACCTCTTCTCCCTCTCTCATCTCGGACCGTCTGTATGCCATCCAGGAGTGGTGTGCCGCCAATGATCTCAGCCTTAATGGCAGTAAGGCTGAGATTCTCCTCATTGGCATACCCACTCACTTCTTTCCTGTCACTCTTTGGCCGGCCTCCCTTGGCCCTCCCCCTGCTCCCACCTGTGAGGCTAAATACCTCAGGGTCCTCTTCAACTCCACACTCTCCTTCTGTTCTCACATCTCTAACGTCTCTAAGAAGTCACACTACCAGTTGCACCTCCTCAGAGGTATTCTTCATTTCCTCTCCTTCCCCCAGAAGCTCACTGTCCCCAGAGCTCTTGTTCTCTCTGGGCTGGACTATTGCAACAGCCTCTTTCTAAATCTGACTGCTTCTACTCTCCGCCCTCTACAACCCATCCAGAATAGGACCACAAGACGTGTCCTTGGCCTCAAGCCCAGGGATCGTATGTCTCCATGACTGAAATCTCTCCATTGGCTCCCAGTGGCTGCAAGGATTAAGTTCAAAACAATCTGCATTGTCCACACTGCCTTTTTGGGGCTGGGGCCTCAATACATTCAGCTCTCTCTTAAATATATTCCTTCTCAAGCTCTTTGTTCATCTGCCTCCAACTCCCTCAGGTTCAGCCGCTTCTCCAAGGAACAAGTTGGTGGTAGATCTCTTTCTTCGGCTGAGGCCTCCATCTGGAACAGCCTCCATGCCTACCTGAAGGTTGAGGAGAACCAACTTCCGGTTCCGGAAGCACCTCAAAACCTTTCTCTTTGCTTCTGCTTTTTCTCTTCCTCTCCCCTCATGACTCCTGGCTATAACTGATACTGCACTGGCTACCTGGCCACCCTCTGCTCTCAGGCACAGGTCCCCTCCCCCGCCAGTCACGCACCTGCACTGCCCTTCCTGGCAACCCCCGCACGTGGGGACTGTTTCTGTATCCCTACAGTCCCAGTACTAGCACTTGACACTGGATGTCTGCACTTACCCTTGCACTTGCCACCTGCTGGCCGTACTTTACTTATTGTTATTTATTCTATTATCCCATGTACTGCACTGTACCCACCCCTTACCCCTGCACTTTCACACTTCCCCCTGTGGAATGTATTGACCCACTCTGCTATACTATGCAGCCTCGCTCTGCTATCTATGGTGCGAGAAACAGTAAAATGGTGGGAAAACCCTTGTGCCTGCCAAAAACCTCCAAAACCGTGCTTTTCAACACACAAAAAGATGGCTACACAACCTGCCACCCACGGTTCATGTGTGGTAGAACAGAGTACATGCAGCAGAAAAAGTGCCAGTGAGCCCCATGACAAGTAAACATAGAGCGCAGAAGAAAAAGCAGTGCTTTGCAAGTGAAACTCAAAAATGTGCCTGTAAATAACATTTACTTTGCTGCTGAAACGTCAACATGTCTGTACATAACACTTTCCAACACTCAAAATCTTGTTTGGCGCTAAAATTCATTTAATCTAATGAAGCACTGTGAATTTATAAGTACCTGACAACTCCTGTCAAAAATCTTTGTGCAGCCACACTGGGCTACCTGTGAGTGACAGCCCCTGTCAAATGGGCTCTCAGGATTAATCTTTAAAGTTGTCTAATCTAAAGGTCTGCCAGATTAGCAAATGTAAAAGGACTGTGCTGAAAGGAACACAGATCTCAGTTGTTTTGATCCCACAGGTTTAAAGCTAGAATGTAAATGATATATGTTATCTGATGTAACAAGTTTTTTTATGCTGGATTTCAGGTCAAGATATTAAGAATTAACCTAGGCTGGCTGGGCCTGTAAGGGATAACAAACCAGTTTCCACCCAAGGGGAAGGCATTGCTCTCAGCAGATGCTCACTGACACATGATAATTGTGGGGTATGCCAGACTTGTATCTGCTGCCAGGGACTGAACAATGGCAGATTCTCCAGGCCAGGAAATGGACGCGTGAAGAAGTAATAAACTAGGCTTGAAGAAGAAAATCCCAAAGGTGGGGGCTGCTCCTTGCCTCCAGAGACAGACAAAAGGCTGACCATTTGTTGCTAAAAGAATATGTAAAGAATATGTAATTAACATTTTTAGAGATTTATAACTCGCTATCAGAAGTGGTGAAAAATATAAAATGGGCAGATTTGTTAATATAATTTTTGGCCCTACATTTGAAAATTTCGTGGAACTGTGTAGCATATTCTGAACAGGAATGGCAATATATGTGGTTTAATGGGAACTGTATTTATGCTAGAATTGTTAAACTTTGCACACACATTCCTATGGTAAACTCGCATATTTGTGGAAATTTGGAGACATTTTGGAAAATATTTTCATGGCGAAATGAACAAAATGCTGCAGAAAGGCGAACAAGGTCTCACAGCTGTGGGATTTTGATGAACAGATACTCCATAAAATATGTAATCCGTGTATGTGATTTTCGTAGAGGGTTCAAATGTATAAATATGTATTTAGGACAAAATTCGATTTTGATACTGGTGGCTACGAGAGTTTTCTAAGTATTGTAAAAATCAAACCATAAACCTGACATCATCTGTCTTTGATCCAATCACTCGGATGTAAGGCGGAAATGAGGCTCTGATCCAATCCCATTTCACAGGAGCAAGTTTAGTTAAGCCGGCCCATGCACCCATCTTGTGATGTAATTTGACAGGATAAATAGGGACATCTGACAGCACATAGACAAACTCTCTCTTCTGATTCCAGTGAAGCACTTTGATCCAGCATTCAACATCCAGCCTTCAACATCTTTCTGTATCCAGATGCCAACCACAAGGCCAAGCAGTAGCTGAACCATTTTCAGCTAGGCCTCAATCCTCAACTAATCCTCACAACCCAGTGAAGCGCTGTGGTGGGGGGGAAGCATCCTGAAACTATCTGGCTTGCTACCATAAATGCGTGCCTGATGAACTTGCCATCCCGCTGATCGGAAATATCCAGAAACAAGAAGGGCAGATCCCGTGTAGTTCCGCCGACCGGCCTAGCTGATCTTGTCCCGCCTGATGTGCTGTCCTTCCCTGATAGACCCGATCCAACTGACCAGACCCTTGACAGTCCAAAAATCTTAAATCCCATTGAATTGTGAGTATTAACAGGATGCTAGAGAACTATTGTATACCTTGCCTTATCTTGTTCCACCCTAATCTCTTAATCATCTTACTTTCATAACCAGTAACAGGGTCAAAATCTTTAATGCTATCCCATCCTGTCTATTTGCTAAGAGTTATTTTCATAGTCATTTTTATTTCTGTAACTCTTATCCATAAATCCCACTTCGAGTGTTTGGACTGGTCTCGCCTGGGAAGGCGCTGGGGATCTGTTACTCAAGTCATGAATCAGTCTCAGAGCTTACTTCATCCCAACCTGGTTGTCTAGTTGGAATGCTGTAGTCTTGAGTAAAAGCATAATCCATATCTCCCGATTTTAAACTGAAACTCTTGTCCAAATTCACGTCTTTATTTTCGAAAAACACCTCTCACTAAAACCTCTATAACTCCCTCATTTATAAAGATAGAAACAAAATGTCAACTCTCACTGATACCTAACACCATTAGCTATCACCACAACTAAAATCCGCATTGACCTGTTTTTCTTCAATATCGCATAGGAAATGTTTGCCGCGAATTTGCAATTTCAGCCAAAGTACACTTGTCTTTTGCCCATTTCAAAGTGTTTTATTTTCCATCCCATCCTTATCTGAAGTGTAGGTTGTGGTTCAAATTATAGCCCATGCATGTTAGGACCTGATTAGTGTTGCATTCTTTAGAATTTGTCTCCATTTTAGAATTTTGACCAGTTTGTTAGGACCTGATTAGTATTGCTTTCATTAGAATTTGCAGTATTTCACCAAGCCATTTTCCCCTGTCATTTCAAAGTGTCATTTGCCAAAATAAGTTTGTATCTCTTGTGTGGGAGGGAGGATTGCCTATAACTCTAGACATTGTATTTCATTCCTGAAAACCTGCTTATTACTCACATTGGTGTAGGATTGCTCATTTGTATGTAAAGACAACTTTGCAGGGGGAACATTAACCGAAACACTATCTGTGTGCAAAACAAACTGTTCTTTTTCCCGGTGTTTATATTTTTCCTGCTTATACGTGAATTCAACTGCTTTGCTTATTTCTGAATTGTATTGTCACCCTTAGGGTGATTGCTGCCACATATGTATCCATATTAAACCTATGTGTGATTTGAATATTAAAATAAATACATATATATATTTACCTTTACAAGCTAGCCTGATTCCTGGTTCAGTGTGACATGGGAGGTTTTTTGAGAAGGGTGTGATATGAGTGGTGTATCATTCAGAATATTGAACTTATAGATAAAAATAAATAAGGGTTTCATTTGCACACTACATGCTAGGCAAGACTTGGGTGTGTGCCTGATTGAAATCCCTTACAGCGTGGGGGCTCGTCCGGGATTCTGAAATGAAATACCACCCATGACAGTCTAACACAGCATAGTAGCCTGCAAGGTACAGGCACCTTGTTGGGTTGGCATATTGTGCTACACTGTACAAGCACCCCTCATAAGAAATACTCAAAAGAATTGGGCCTGTTTGCAAAAGTATATTAGCCCTGAAATAAGCCATATTGAATTTTGAAACCAAACGGCCAGTGGAGACTCTGTGCTGACCTAAGGGAGCTAAACAAACGGGTTCACACTTCCCAATGCCCTCTTCCCTACATTGACCAAGTGCTGGCCCAGATCCAGGGGTCAAAGGTATACAGTGCCATTGACCTGACCAATGGGTACTGGTCTGTACCTGTCAGTAAATAGGACCACTACAAGTGGGCCTTTACCTTCGGGGGGCAGCAGTACACTTGGACCCGGACTTCCTTCAGATACATAAACTACGGCAAAGAATTTAATATCTTTTTGGGTTACCTGGCCTATGTAGATGATGTTCCAAATAAAAACTCAACTGTGGAGGAACACATAGCCGAGATCCGTTATGTTCTGACACAGTTTAGGGCTGCCGGAGCAAAACTTTCTTTCCAAAAGGCACAGTGGTGCAGGACCCTTGTCAACTTCTTTGAGCATGAGATAACTCCTGAGGGTCTTTGTCCCCAGGAAAAGAAAGTAGAAGCACTCCAGAAACTAAAAGACCCCACATCTCTGCGGGAGCTAGGGAGCCTCCTTGGACTGACTAATTACAGTAGAAAGTTCATAGAGGATTACACAGAGATCACAAGACCCCTGATCCATCTGTTGAAGGGGGGGTCAAGGAAAAGTTTGCTGTGAATTTGCAATTTCAGCCAAAGTACACGTGACTTTTGCCCATTTCAAAGTGTTTTTTTTCCATTCCATCCGGATCTGAAGTGTATATTGTGGTTCATATTATAGCCCATGAATGTTAGGACCTGATTAGTGTTGCTTTCTTTAGAATCTGTCTCCATTTTAGCATTTTGACCAATTTGCAGTATTTCACCAAGCCATTTTTCCCTGTCATTTCAAAGTGTCATTTGCCAAAATAAGGTTTTCTCTCTTGTGTGGGAGGGAGGATTACCTATAACTCTAGACATTGTATTCCATTCCTGAAAACCTGCTGATTACTCACATTGGTGTAGGATTGCTCATTTGTATGTAAACAAAACTTTGCAGGGGGAACATTAACCTAAATTCTATCTGTGTGCAAAACAAACTGTTCGTTTTCCAGGTGTTTATATTTTTCCACCATATAAGTGAATTCAACTGCTTTGCTTATTTCTGAATTGTATTGTCACTCTTTGGGTAATTGCTGCCACATATATATCTTTATTGAACCTATGTGTGATTTGAATATTAAAATAAATAAATATTTATACACCTTTACAAACTAGCCTGATTCCTGGTTCAGTGTGACCTGGGGGGTATTTTGAGAAGGGTATGATATGAGTGGTATATCATTCAGAATATTGAACTTGTAGACAAAAATAAATAAGGGTTTCATTTGTGCACTACATGCTAGGCGAGACTTGGGTGTGTGCCTGATTGAAATCCCTTACACCCCCTCTCATGCACTTGTGCAATCTGAAGGACACCTGGCCTATTAGGATCATTGTCTGTCTTCCCTCTGTCCCCCCCTTTGCCTCGTTGCACCTTGAAACACTTGTGTATTGGCACGTTTTTAATGCCATATCATATCATTTCCCATAAGTATCCTCCTGGTACAGTGCCAGAAGACAGCCAAGAAAGCTATTGGGATGGAGAAAATGATTGATATAGATGCTGGAGCTAGTGAAAAAATACATAATGAGGAAAGTACCCATGAGAATATAAAAATAAGTCCCTTGGCACATCCAGGGGCAATGTTTTACTATCTTAAGGATCATCAAAAATATGTAGGACATTGGGCATTCTGTCCACTATCAGGAGATTGCTGTCATAGGACGTGGAGTGTGGATGACCATATAAAGTATGCTGGTCACCTGAGGGGGGTGACACAGATATGGATCCCAAAGAAACGGCAGTATGAAGAGAAGATGAAGGAATTTGAAGAGGAATTGCATCTATACCACAAAGAGGGTATGAGAGACAATTTGCACTCAGGCAACCATTCCGAATATATCCTCATACTGAAAAAGTGGAAGAATGTCAGCACGCACGACTGGACATCATGGAGTACTGAGTGACATTTGACACAGGCAGATTGCTGTCATGAAGAAGATACATGAGGACACACTGAAATTATATGAAAATACTTAAGAGTAACAATGTAACTGCAGTGGCAGGAGAAACATGTAGGAAATGATAAAGTAAACACATAAATAAAGTAACTTGCTGACCAATAAGTGTAAATATGTAGTGACACATGGTAGATGAGACATATAGATGCTTGCTATAGAGGAAAATATAACATGGCTAGAACGGCCATTATAGAAAGATGTACGTCCACTCGTGTTAAAAATCAATCCAGCTACCTCAGAGACAGACCAGGGATGCAGAGTCACGAGACATGGGAGAAATAGTTTTGTGCACAAAATAAATAGGAGTCTATTTTGGCCTGGGAACAAGGGTGCTGTTTTAAGGAATAGTTACAAGGCACAAAAGGGGTTAGGTGTATAAGCCATGTACATTAGACATATTTCTCTTAGATTAAAAAAAAGAAAACATTTACAAGAGCCCAAGTATTGGACAATTGACAGTGGGTATGGTCTATTCAAGATGGAGTGAGCAAGTCTCTACAGGCCAAGATGATCAAGAACACCCAATATAAGTATGTCAAATAGCAGTAAATAAGAGGTTGAAATTGACAAATGTGTGGACTCTTCACAAGTGATTCAGAAGTCGCAAACAAGGACTATTCATTAGGCTTTGGATGAAGATAGTGATGTGCTTACACTCCCTCAAATGTCCTAGAACAGAGAGCAGATAACAAGGTCAACTACAGATGAGAAACTTTAGCTTATGGTTGGACTGATGAGAGATGATGGATTAAATGGGAAAGTGGGGAGTAATCTGATGTGACTCAAGCACCCGGGTTTCGCTTGGCTGATGTACTGCTAAAAGTCCAAGTTTGTGTGAGCATGACAGCCAATCAGAGGCTCTATAAGGCAAAGTGCTATACAATGTTGCATAGACAAATCTACTGACATTTTCTCTGGCATAATCAGTCTTATACGTATTTATAGGTAGTGCAAGGCGTGTCTTACAGATAAGGGGCAGCCAATGAAGTACTAACCCCTATGTATACGTTAGGTACATATGTTTCCTTAACCAATCTTTCCCTTCAATACGTTTTGCAGTTTGTCACATAGGATGCTGTCATAGATGATGCATATTGGGGTAAATGACCTCTGTATAATCAAGTTTGTGTGTGAGTGTGCGAGCATCAGTCTGTTGTTCGCCAGTTTGCCCTGCTTAATTGAACTGAAAATGAAGTAGTATTTTAAAATATTTTCAGAGTCTGTCCGGTTTTCTGGTCTGAAATCTTTGTTGGTAATTCCATCTAGCACAGTAGATGCTGCAAGGTGCTTGAACACAATTTCTCAAATGTTGCCATTCTGATAAATTGAAACAAGAAGTCTGAGTTGGTGATAAAGTCTTAATTCAGTATTTGGTTCCTTCAATGTAGCAAAAGAAAGATCTATTAACCAAAAGTCAAACAGTAGAAACGTTTCTCTTCTTGCTTGAATAATGACGTTCCACTTCATCCGAGAAAATCAGTATGATTGCGGACCAAGATGCTTTTCCAAAACCTATACAGGTCAAAGAAGAAACACAGTTATTTGTTATGCTCAAAATAGAGACAACTTCTGGTAAGGTATATGAAACACAGCTTCTAGTAAAGTTAATAAACACAGCTTTTATCTTTGTGAGGATGAATTCTCAGCACTTCTACTTCCACCTGAACCACTCTTTCATCAGGTTAACTTTTGCAAGATTTCCCCATGTAGGCCTACTCGCCTGACACATAGTGTTCCACCATGTTCCACTGCGCCCATGAAGTTTCAAATCCACTGACAATCAAAATATTACCACAGCTTCAACAGGCTGCTTCTTTGTGACATTGAACAACTTTGTATGCCGGACAAGATTCACTTTAAAGCACTTCAAAACCATTAAAGTAAGCAATACACTCTTCCTGTGAATATACACTTTCCAGTACGGCAGCCTCTTTGCCACTATTGTCTATCTGCACCATCCCAAAATTGCCTTAAGGGTGTACCTCAACCTTTCTCCTATTGGCTTTGGCAATATAGGTTGTGTCAGCTTTCACAGAATCATCACAAGCAGCAAGCTTCCCTTTCCCCAACCTTGCATTTGCATCTTTGCATTCTGCCAGCCAGGATAGCTCACTCATAGGTTTTGCTGTCAGTCTAATGGCTTCAGGTAATGCTTGCACACTCTTCGCTTGGGCAATGCTGGTAGTCTGTTCAGCTTATTACAATGCTCTTTGTCTTTAGGAAAGGCTGGTTTCACTTCTAGCTGGAGAAAAAATGGTCCCCTCCTGGCTTGGGAAATGCTTGCTGTCTACAACTTTAAATAATTATGTTCAGTCACTTAGCTTTTATTTTTATATCATTTTCATTTGCTTTAGTCTTGATTCAGAGATTATCCTTCTTCTCAGAATCATCATTAAGCACATGCACCATTCCTTTATTCGTTTTCAGAACGTTTAATGTTCAATTATAACGTTTCACTGCGTTTCTTTCTTACGTGAGTGAAAGAAATAATGTTTGCTTATGCGTGAGTGCTACATTTTAAGTTTTTCATTGTTTGACAATCAACGGTCAGTTTCACATTGCTTTTACTCATAAGTGTGTGATTGTATTTGGATACTGGTGCAGGCAGTGCGCATGCAAGGGATCAACACACTCGGTAAGGCTCACTGGCTTCTTTTTCCTTCCTTGGCATGCTGCAGGACTTCTGCGACTTCTGGCTTCTGTATGGACGCACAGCCTTCCTTGTTGAAGGTGTCTCCAGTCGAGGCATATGATTAAGGAGCCACAATTTCACAACACCTTCTGGCCACCATCTCCTGCATGCTTCCTGCTGTGCAATCTCTGAGAGTTGGTTCACAAGGGGGAAAACATTCTTCTTTCATGCCTTCTGCTGTGCCACCTCTGCATTTCAGAGTTTGGGGAAACAGGACTCTCTCAGGACAGGCAGTTGAAATCTGCTTGATCAAAGTGCAGGCATCCCTTTGGTTCTCCCACTTCTGCCTGGATTGGCAACACTGTGCTTTCTTCGTTCTGCTACTACTGCTGTGCACATACTCCAGCCACAACTCAATTTTCCTCTACAACTATTGGCCTGCAACTGAGGGGGCCTTTTAAGCCCCCTTGCTTCCCACAGGTATGGGTCATTAGGCTCAACAGGCTGACCTACAATGCAACATCGCTCTTCAGACCTCTTCTTCATTCCAGTAGTCATAGGATTATGGGATTTGTAGTCCCAAACAACAAAATTAAGTTTTCTTGCCAACTTCTTATTTCTAAATGCATAGTTATTTTTATTAAATGCATTAAAACAGGAAGAGTTAAAGTTTATTTGAAAAATGTAGGCAGTTGTTTTAAACCAATATTTCTAGGTTTCCTTAACAGAACCTTTGGGAGTAAGGGGGATTTGGGATTTTAGAAGTCTCAAACGATCTTTCTTTTTTGGGAGAATGTAAAGATGTCACAGTGTTTATACACATTCATATGATTAATAGGTGTTTCTAATTCATCATAATGACCACAAGCCATGACGTGCTTTGGCACCCTTAAAAGGTTCTTTCCTTTGAAGGATAAATACAGTGTCTCACACTACTGGGTTTCCTCACTTCCTCCTCCCAGGTGATCTCACTGTACACCACTAACAAGATCGACATACATATTGATATTCATACGTTTGTAAGAAAGTTGAAGTTTAAAGTATGTATTGCCAAATGACACCAAGGGAACTAACATCTGATGATGAGGACTATACTGATTCTTTTTTTTATTTTTTTTTATTGTTGTTTTGGCAAAGAAAAAAATTCATTTTTCCAACATTTTATACAAATCTTTGTTACATAAAAATCAGGTTTAAATTAGAAATTAAGTTAAAAACCACCATAAACAGTCAATTTTTCAGTAAAAGTAGAGAACACATAATATATTTGCCCCTTTCCATTTGAGGTATCTCTCGACATATTCAAATCTTAATAATTTTCAGAAAATTGATAATGGCATACTGTATCACTTTCTTGTTCGTGTGGAACTGTGTGGACCATAATTGGTCATAGGTTACATTAACATGCCCTTCAAAAAACGGTTTGAACAATTTAGCTCTTAGTTCTGTCCAATGGTCACAATCAACCAATAAATGGCGCACAGTCTCCAGCATGTGATGTCAAAACCTACATTTGTTTTCGTCCTTCGATAGAATTTTGCGTTTATAGAGAAGGTCAGCTGTAGAGCACAATCCTAGTCTAAAGCGCATTAACGCCTGGCGATGCTGAGGACTTGGGGAGATCAGTAGATACCAGGCAGTTTGGCCAATTTGTTTTGGCTCAAACGGGTTCTCCTGGAATATTTTATATTGTGCACATTGGGCATTAGTGAGAATCCAATCATATCGCCACATGTTTTCTTTAGCCTTACAAGGGTTATCAATTAACAATTGGATGGATATGTTAGAATCATCAAGCAATTTCAACACTCTTTGTCTCCGGGCTCTTATGAATACATCATGTGTTTCCAGTGTAGCATACGAGGCCATGATTTGAATTAGGCCATTTTCTAAATTACCCATTATGAATTTACAATACAAGGAACACCATAGCTATACTGAATTTAAGCCTAAGAGCACATTTGTTCCACCCATTTAAGTTGCATCGATTGGCATCTTTCAAAACATGGTATATAATGATTTGAATAAATTGGTCTTTAGGAAACCCAACTATTCTATTAGGGGTGAATTATCCCAGATGTAATCATTATATTCAGATATGTATATTATTATGAGCCCCTTCTGATAAAGGTGGGCATATGTTATTCAGGACACCATGGACTAGGAGAATGAATGTTACTGGCAACTAATTGATAGGAACATATAAGCCCTTCTAGAGCATGCCCCTACATTAGAGATTCAGAGCAACCTGTACAATATTCTTAAACTAGCTATGGAAATTGGATGGATTACTGATACTAAAAAGGGTTTCTAACAGTGTTACACCCTAGAGTTTTTACAGACATTGATTCAGAACACATCAACATATATTAGACATACAACCCATTTTCTTCAACTGTTGGAAAATGTACACCTGACTGAGGGGGCATATTGTTTACTGTGGATGTGTATAGCGTATCCATGAGCATACGCCACAATTCTGGTCAGGAGGAAATTAAATGGATGTTACTGCCGATAGAGAGAATAGGAGCAGCCAAAGAGTTTATTTTGACTTTACTTGAGTTTATATTGCAGAATTCTTACTTCAGATACAAGGAGTAATATTATCGACAGGCATCAGGCACCACCATGAGAGCCACAGTGGCTACAATATATGCTAACTGTTTGATGTACAGGTTTGAGAGTTCGCATATACTTCATCACCCAGTATGGTATAAGTTCCTCAAATTTTGGAGTAGGTATATTGATGACATCATTGCCATTTGACATGGTTCACACAAATCATTAATGTTTCTTTTTACACTATATTAATTTGATTGATGCAGATAATCAATTTAGTGCAGAGATTGGTTCACTCCATGTATACGTTTTGGATTGTAATGTTATGGTTCATGGGAACAGGATATCTTCCACCCTTTACACTCAGGAAACAGAGGAACAATTTACTCCATTTGATGAGTTTCCACCCTCCCAACACATTAAGAAATCTCCCTTATGGACAACTATTGAGAATAAAAATGATTGTCAGTGTTACAGAACAATATAGGGAAACATGTGTTAAGTTGTGCGGGAAGTGCAGAAGTAGGGGTTGCCACAAACAAGAGCTTCAGGCAGTGTTAGTGAAAGCTTCAGATAAAACAAGAACATCCCTGTTACAAACAAAGACAGTTAGGGCTTCACCCACTTCTGTTTATGTGTCTACATTTTCATTGCAGAGCAGTGAGATTAAGCGTAGTATTCTCAAACATTGGGCTACACTTAAAAATGATGAGAGAATGTAAGGGCTATTGTCAGATGTTCCTGTTTCTGCTTACAAGCATAGTCAGAATCTGAGAGATTTTCTTGATTATGTAGATACCCATGGTGTAGCTGGGCACAATTCTAGTCGTGTTGGGACGTATCCTTGTCTGAATTGTGGGAACTGTACCAGCTTGATAAAGGGGCCAGTTGCATTCCATCCGAGGACATGTGAGAGGATTTCTTCAAGGGATTGTGCTAATGTGGGATTCAGGTCACGTGAGACACCAAGTGAGTAATTTTTAAGGTACTTTAGGGCTTAAATTTACAAAGACCCTCCTTCCTTCTTAGCTCCTCCAACAGTCTCATTAGGAGCTCCAGGGAGTCTCTTATATAGAGAGAGCGGCAACATTGAACTTAAGAACATTTGCTTCATGAAAAAACAACACAACCATCAACTGGCCATGAGCAGGCTAACACGGTGAAGTATATGAGTAAATAAACATGCAAAAGTAAGCCAAAACATTAGCACACAATATAAAAGATACTTGTGAATCAGACAACGTGGTATACTCTATCTGTTGTCCATGTGGTCTCTACTAAGTGGGACAGACCTTGAGGAAAGCGAGAATATGGTGGAACGAATCCTGCATGATAACTAAGATCATAAACTCATCAGTCGCCAGGCATTACATGGGACAGGGACATTCCACTGTGCAAATGAGATTCCAGGTCTTGAAAGTGCTTGATAAGAGAGAATGTAGAGGGAACATACATTGAAGATTGGATCAGAGAGAAGCGTTTAGGGTGCATCTACTGAACTAACTCGCACCGGGAGGCATGAATGGGGAACTAAACTTGCATTGCTTTTAGTGAAAAGGCATATATGGGAACGGTCACCGATATTAAAGTGGTCAACATTATTATAGTAGCACAATTGTTATCTCATTGTTAGCTCCATGCGGACAGAAGGATTGTGTTGCATTGTATATTTGCACAGCTCTTTATAACTGGTACGCTTGTTCTGTACATGAAACCCTGCGTGTGTCTTAAAGATTTTTTGAGGAAGGAGGTCACACATACTTTATTTATTGTGTTTTGGATATTTGATGTGATGCATTATCTATAAAATGTTGTTGTTTCCTTGTGAGCCGAGTCGTTTTTAGAAATGTTCATATTCTTTGGTGTGGTAATTGGATGTGTTTTATGTTTTATTATGTATCAAACATTAAGATTGTAGTAATTCTGTTTGCGTTTGGAAACATTTGCATGTGTTGAGTTACTATTGTATGGCAGTTTTTGCCATTGGGGATATTGCCCCATACCATGAACAGGAGACCCGGGTCTACTTTGCATGCAATAGCAATCGCTCAGTTGCAGCTTCCGCGTAGGCTGTGTATTATGTGTGCCTTATGTCTCCTATTTTAGGGTGCGTGGGAATCTTCAATTCATGTCTTGGAATTAAGTGCCCTTGTATTGGGTATTTTTGCAGTGATGCAGGGCAGTTTTGTCAGCCGACTGTTGCCAATTGGCGTTCGCACCGACTGAACATAATAGCGCCATGACTTCCACCAATAACGGGAACGTGTCCGCCCTCATTCAATGGGGACTTACCGGTCCAGTCCGACCTTGGCGGGACCGGTAAGTCCCCATTGAAAAAGCCACTCCCCATTCCCATTTGGGCCCCCATAGGGCTCAATGGGAAGGGGGGAGGCTCTAATAACCGTTATTAGCTCTGAAGTCCCTTAACGGGCCCTGTCCATAATGCCGGCTAAAACCAGGCGTTAAGGAAGGGACCCGCTAAGCGACTACGGAATAGGGCGCAAAGGGATTACCGGCACCGATGTCCTTAACGCTGCCCGGTATCCCTTTGCGCCCACCTCGTAATGAGGCCCACTATCTTTCAAACTCCTCGGTATCGGATGCGTATTCCCCCATGAATGTAACCACAACGCCCCATTGTCCATCATGAACAAAACCCAGAAAGGCCATTACACAAGATAAACTACAGGTCTAAGTGATTATATAGACACTGTTTATCAAGGGTAACCTTCATTGGAGACAGTCCCCATTTCAGGTTCGACCTTCCTCCGCCGACAGTTCCGGTATTGCTTTCAGGAGTTCTTTAGCATTCTCGGTGTCCCAGAAAATGAACTCCTTCCCCTTTCATGTGACCCTGAGTTTGGCAGGATGCACATTGCCGGATTTTACTGCTCGGGCAAAAAAGCTCTTCTTCAGAGTGTTCAGCATTTTCCTGTTCCTTTCAGTCTCGGGTGCCAGGTCAGGAAAAGGAAGAATACGCTTTTGCTGGTATTCCATATTCCATATTCTCTTTCTCTTGATCCGCCTTCAAGATCCTTTCCTTATCCTTAGAATCGGAGAGTTTAATAATAAGCATCAATACATTTTCGGATTCTCTTGTTTTATTCTTCCCACGCTGTTTGATTCTGTAGCATTTTTTAATATACATTGAATCTTCTCCTCTGTCTAGTCCTAGCACCTCTGGGAGTCAGGTAGCTGCAACTGGTATCAGGCCTTGACCCTCTGCGCCTACGTTGAGGCAAAGTAGTCTGATTTGGTTTGCATGAATCACATTCTTCAGGTATTCTCCGATCTTGGACCTGATTGCCCAGTACCACTGCCTCTAAGTCCTTGCCCAACTGCTTTACTAGAGGGACCGTCTGGGAACATTTATTTTCTATTTAGGAGGTTTTCTGCTCCAGGGTTGCCATTCTGGTTTCTAGCTGGGCCACCTTTTAACTCAGGCAGTCAAATGTACCCTTGATCCGTGACACAGTTTTATCAATGCGACCCAGCACCAACACAAGTCTTTACTGGGTTGGTGATGAGGCTCCGAATGAATGTTCTGAAGTGTTGCGCTTGCTCGTTACGCTCCGCTGAGCGAAGAAGTCCCCTTTAGGTAGTTTTTCTCTTTTCTTGCCTTTCCCTAAGGCCAACATGGAAACGCTTTACCCCTACTATATAAACTGGAGCACAAACTGGAGCAACCAATGTCGGAAAAGGCCAAAGTATCTTTCCACCACATGTCCAGTAGCTCCACACTCTTGTGACACTTCCATTGATTTAGGACTATCTGCATGGCCTCTTGGGTCGGTCCTACCCTTAAGAGCCATCTCCTTCACTCCTGATGTAGATATTTAAAATGTTGTATAGTCTGCAACTTAATTTTATTGTATTATAAGTGTGTTCTGTACAGCGATCTGGAGTAAAGAGCTACTTAAATACAGAAACAAAAATACATTCAGGAAGACCTGCACCGACTTCAGCCATCACAAATAACTAAGCCCAGAAGGGCATTGTGGCTCTTTCCAGGTTTGCATAGCCTGCTTATGTGCCTGAAGACCAGCACTGACTTCAGCCAATACACATAACTAAGCGCAGAAGGGCATTTGGCTCTTTTCTGCATTTGCATAGCACCCTTATGCACAGGAAGGCCTGCACCAACTTCAGCCATCATAGATAACTAAGCTCAGAAGGGCATTTTGGCTTTTTTCTGCGTTTGCATAGCACCCTTATGCACAGGGAGGCCTGCACTGACTTCAGTCAAAACAGAAAACTAAGCTCAGAAGGCCATTTTAGCTCATTTCCTCGTTTGCATAGCACGCATATGCACAGGAAGGCCTGTCCCATCTTCAGCCAATACAGATAACTAAGCTCAGAAGGCCATTTTGGCTCTTTGCTGCGTTTGCATAGCGTGCTTGTGCACAGGGAGGCCTGCACTGACATCAGTCAATACAGATAACTAAGCTCAGAAGGCATTTTGGCTTTTTTTCTGCGTTTGCATAGCACGCATATGCACAGGAAGGCCTGCATTGACTTCAGCCAAAACAGATAATTAAGCTCAGAAGGTAATTTTGAGTCTTTCCCGGTTTGCATAGCCTGCTTATGTGCAGGGAGACCTGCACTGACTTCAGCCATAACTCACGGGAAGGCCTGCACTGTCTTCAGTCAATACAAATAACAAAGCATAGAAAGGCATTTTATCTCTTTCGCAGTGTGCATAGTCTGCTTATGCACAGGAAGGCCAGAAATGACTAAAGCCAATGCAGACAACTAATCTCAAAAGGTCAATTTGGGTCTTCCCCGGTTTGCATTGCCCACTTATGTGCGCGAAGATCTGCATTGATTGCAGCCAATGCATACAAGTAATCTCAAAAGGGCGTTTTGGGTCTAAAACGGATTGCATACCCTCCCTATTGGGAGGAAGACCTGCACTGACTCCAGCCAAGCAGACAACTAATCTCTAAAGGTCCTTTTGGGTCTTTACTGCTTTACATGGCCCGCTTACACGCAGGGTGACTTGCAATGACTCCCGCCAATGCAGACAATTAACATCAGAATAGTAATTTTGAGTGTTTTCCATAACGACAGATGGAACGGTTTGCATAGCCCACTTTTGTGCAGGAAGACCTGCACCGACTTCAGCCACTACAGACAACTAAGCTCAGAAGAGCATTTTGACTCTTTCCCGGTTTGCATAGACAGTTTATGCGCAGGAAGACCTGCGTGGCCTTCAGCCAATACAGATAACTAAGCTGAGAAGGGAAATTTGGCTCTTTCCTGGTTTGCATAGCCTGCTTATGCGCAGGAAGATTTGCACTGACTTCACCCAATACACATAGCTAAGCTCACAAGGTTGTTCTGCCTCTTTTCTACGTTTGCATAGCCCACTTATGCACAGGAAGGCCTGCACTGACTACAGCCAATACAGATAACTATTCTCAGAAGGGCATTTTGGCTTTTATCTGCATTTCCATAGCCCCCTTATGCGCAGGAAGACCTGCACTGATTTCAGCCAATGAAGACAACGAGGCTCAGGGCATTTTGGCTCTTTCCCGGTTTGCAGAACCTGCTTATGCACAGAAGGACCTGCACTGACTTCAGCCAATACAGATAACTTATCTCAAAAGCTCATTGTGGCTCTTTCCAGGTATGCATAGGCCGCTTATGAGCAGGAAGACCTAAACTGCCTTCAGCACCTACAGATAACTAATCTCAGAAGGGCATGTTGGCTCTTTTCTGCATTTGCATAGCCCGCTTATGTACAGGAAGGCCTACAGTGATTACAGTCAAACCTACAGTGATTACAGTCAATACACTTAACTAAGCTCAGAAGGGCATTTTGGCTCTTTTCTGCATTTGCATAGCCCGCTTATGCACAGGAAGGCCTACAGTGATTACAGTCAATCCTACAGTGATTACAGTCAATACACTTAACTAAGCTCAGAAGGGCATTTTGGCTCTTTTCTGCATTTGCACAGCACGCTTATGCGCAGGAAGACCTGCACTGACTTCAGCCAAACAGACAAGTATCTGAAAAGGCCATTTTGGGTGTTTTCTGGTTTGCATAGCCCGCTTATGCGCCGGAAGACCTGCGCTGACTTCAGCCAATACAGACAAGTATCTGAAAAGGTCATTTTGGGTCTTTGCTGGTATGCATAGCCCGCTTATGCGCAGGAAGACCTGCACTGAATTCAGCCAATACAGACAAGTATCTGAAAAGGTCATTTTGGGTCTTTGCTGGTATGCACAGCCCGCTTATGCGCAGGAAGACCTGCACTGAATTCAGCCAATACAGACAAGTATCTGAAAAGGTCATTTTGGGTCTTTGCTGGTATGCACAGCCCGCTTATGCGCAGGAAGACCTGCGCTGACTTCAGCCAAGCAGACAAGTATCTGAAAATGTAATTTTGGGTGTTTTCTGGTTTGCATAGCCTGCTTACGCGCAGGAAGACCTGCGCTGACTTCAGCCAATACAGACAAGTATCTGAAAATGTCATTTTGGGTCTTTGCTGGTATGCACAGCCCGCTTACGCGCAGGAAGACCTGCACTGAATTCAGCCAATACAGACAAGTATCTGAAAAGGTCATTTTGGGTCTTTGCTGGTATGCACAGCCCGCTTATGCGCAGGAAGACCTGCACTGAATTCAGCCAATACAGACAAGTATCTGAAAAGGTCATTTTGGGTCTTTGCTGGTATGCACAGCCCGCTTATGCGCAGGAAGACCTGCACAGACTTCAGCCAATGCAGACAACTAATCTCAAAAGGTCATTTTGGGTTGCTCCCGTAAAGACAGCTGGGGCGGTTTGCGTTAGTTCTCTTGGTTTTCGGTTTGGACATTTGCACATTTTCACATATATTAAACATCCAGTTTTTTTTATTGGCTCGATTTAAATGGGCAGAGAACAGGGTTGTTGTGCTATATCAATGAAGCAGCCGTGAGAGAGCTCTTTTCAAGCATCCCTCTTAAGAGGCCAGTCAATAACCAGAGCAGTGTTTTTCCTGGGGTGCTGACAAGAAACTGAATAACTGGAGCTTTTCAGGCGAGTTCTGTGAAGTACCTGGAGGTCCACAACCCAGCCAAAGGAATACAGAAATAAACCGTGCTGTGCTGTAAAGACGGTTTGCTAAGGGCTAGTCAGGCAACGGTCAGGTCGCCTGGCCTAAAAAATAAGCAATATTCCGGCTGTGCTTTCTCTTCATGGCAAACGTCAACCAGAAAAGTTTATGGAAAGGAATAAGCTTCTCAAGGTTCACCTAAACATGCGTTTTCACTACTTTGAGGCAAGTGAGATTGATCAGATTCTGAAAGGTGCCCGCAGGGGGCAGGGCAATCACCCACTGACCTGAGCTCAGTGACTCGGCATTTACACAGCACGTGCAAAGGAGGTGCGAGATATATCTGCACAATAGCGCCATGAGTAACTCCAGAAACATAGCACGTGTGTCTACAGACCTGCATCCAAGTATCCGGCCAGGTCATTACCACTTCTACTCTGCATAACTACACAGATTTTTACACATTAATAGATTAAGCAGCACAAATCAAGTGCCAAAATCCAAAGGTATCGCTGGGTGCTGCCAATGTGAAATTAGATGATACCCAGGACAAGGCCTATGCCCTTCAAAGAAACAGCTATGCAGATGTGCCCTTCACCCTCTTGAATGCGCGGGCCCTGCAGAGCCTAAACGGAAGGGCTTGGTAAAGATGGAGATGCCAGGAGGGAAGCCAAGGAACTCCACGGATTATTGGCAGTGTTGTTGGCTGTCTACTACTCTCTGCATATCAGGCAAGCGAAGGCTGTGAAGGTTGTGAAGCCCAACAACCGTGTGCCTTAAATGCGTTATCTGTGCTAAGTAAATAACGATGATGGAAAACCTCTGTTGACAGTGTGCTGCCCATGCATACAATATAGCTCCAACTCTTCATCTGTTGATAAAAGCGCTACTACTGACCAGCCAAGATAATGGTCTCTTTCAGATGAATGTCTTCACTGTATAACCTACAATTCACTCAAAGGATATCCCGAAGTTCAAGCGCATCCAAAACTCTATATGAGACCACTTAATAGTTGTATCCAACAGTTTGCAATGTGACTCGTAATTCAAAATATCCTCAGCCATATGTTCTGGGTGTGTTAGTAAAGCGTGACTTGATTAACGCAGACTATGTCAACTGTATGGCCATCAGTTTTACCCTCTGGGCTTCTTCAAGGCAGGTACTTAATCAAAATAAAATAAAAATTGCTCGTTTATGGTGTGCAGCCTTTGGAAAATTCACCCCTTCATTATTAATCAACTTATAATCTTTAGGTATTTTTTACATTTTCGCTTTCATGCGACACAATCTTATTTCGCGCCTTGAAAAACCTGTGCGTTATAAATACCATATCGTATCCTACTTGTGGGATACGCAGACCATTCCTTGTTATTTGCTGTCCATCTTTTTCAGCATGTGCTCTGCTCTTATTGCAAAGCACTCAGTACATTTTGGCAAAATCCCTGAACGTATTAAACAGGTTTGTGTTCCCCAAGCGAATCGACTTATGCTCAAATTCACCTATGAAGCCCATGTGTCCTTCATGGGACACCATCCATGTGGGTCTTTTGCCAGACCGTTAATGCTGTGCACTCCCACAGCCCCATCCATTGCCATGGAAATCTCAATGACACCTGGGCACATCATTGCAGATTAGCCAGATCCCATTATCCATCATAGAAATAGGTTTGTTTTGATTGCTTATTGGACCCATGTACGACACATTGGTTTGATCCAAGTCTACTGGGGGCAGTCTTGCATTGGATGTATATGTGTCAGTGAGGGCACACGTGCACAGGTGTAGTCATGTACCTAATGTGCTCCTGTGAATGAGGAGAATAGTGGTCTGTTTCAGAGCATTGTGAAGAACGAATGAATGCAATGTAGATGACATCCTAGGAGACATAACAGCCTTGCAACCCTGACATGCATGCACATTATTAAGTGCAAGAGCAGACGCATGGAACAGAAAGAAGTAATGGGATCAAACTGGTGGACAGAGTGCTGGTCTCTGTAAATACGCCAGCTCCCAATTAATATGTAGGTATTCGGCGGCAGTGCCAACTTAGCCATGCATCCTTCTGCATGGATCCGAATGCTTGCAACGTAGGGTATATGGGTATGGTATTTAGTGAATTCAAACAGGATCAGGGATGGGCTAATACCAGAAAGCTAGCCACACCAGAGTATTTTGTTAATGTTAATGGGTCTTGTACCGGGAGGATTGTGGGGTTTGTTAGTGGGATTGAGAGGGAGAAGACCAAGAGAGCTGCCAGCTTCAGTATGGAGAAACTGGTCACTGAGCGTTGGTGTGCTTTCGATCGGTAGCCGGCTTGTGTTGTTGCTGGATGAGTGTGTGTGGTTTGTTTCAATGTTGGGTGTTGTGAAGTGCGTGCGGTTGGTGGTGCGGTAGAGGAGTAGATGCGTTTAGTTCAGAGTTTGTGGGTGCGTGTGAAGAAAGGTGAGTTTTTGGTACAGTTGGTTAGTGGCAATACATTTCCTACACCCAACAATTCCTCAAAATGGGATACATTTCTCACACCCAACAGGTCATAAAACAACCACGAAATGAGCAATCACACGGAAACGAACCCCACCAAACAAGTGACTAACCAAACACAACCGACATGAACTGAGACCAACTCAAGCGACCTACCCCAATGAACACAACACAGCGTGCTAAACTTTGCTATAATCCAGCAAAAGAAACCTACCAGTCATTAATGTATTCCAGAAAAGCCTACCAATCAAATTACCTACCACCATTCTGCCTTCAGGCATGGGTTAACATTATACGGCAATGTTAAGGAAGTGTTTGTAAATGAGTACAGAGAAATTCTATCTGCTTCTATTGGGGACGTGTCCTCTACAGAGGGAGCATATATTCCAGTTCAGTATCCAATTACTGAGATGTTTTCAATGAGGTGAAGGCAAAGGAACTACCCCAAGATCTAGCATACTGTTGTAAAACAGATCTAGAATGTGGGGCAGTGATCCCCTACAGTCGTATGTATGTGCTTAATGAAAATAAGTATAAACCCTCCGAGTTGAAGTCCTACATTGTAAAGTACCTGGATAGTGGGTTTATAGGACCATCACAGTGCACTGCTGCGTCTCCTCTTTTATATTGAACATATTTGGTGCACTATAAGCATCAAGGACTTTTAGAAGACAATAACCTAGCTCATCAGTGCCATTAACCAGCATTTGTGAGCATAAGGCCCTTTGGATAACATGCATGCAATGGATGGGGATGCAGAATAACTCTGATACCAAATAATCAAACCAACTCAGGAAGATGGCAAAGTGTTGCTGTTTTATTAACAATTATCTAAAACAGGGAGTTACAGTGGACATCAACAGACATTCGCTTGAGCTCTCAATAAATTTATCAAAAAAACAGATGCATATACTAAGAATTTGTCATACGTGGCAAATGAGGAAAACCTATGAGGGGTTGTGATAGGCTCAAAGGGAACTTCTAAGTATACTTCTATAAGGGGTGGGATTGTGATTGGATATCTACTGTCAGGTGGACAATTTATGCCTACCTTTAAAACATGTCCTCTTCAACACTATTAAGTACACAATATGTCATTGGTTCTTAAACTATACATCCCTTCGTTATATGGCCCTCTACAATTTGTTGGAATGCGTGTGTCATGTCTGGAACATTCTGCTCAATTGGCAGCACGTAAGCTCAGACCCAGGAGCCAGGAGGTGCACTTGTCTCTACCTGCCCACCCAATTAGCCCAACGTCTCTCATCACTCATGCCTTCTACCATGAATATTGTCTTTGAGCTTGGCCTTGCAGGGTATTCCTGTCTCAGGGAATAGAAGGAAGTGCGGGCATGCACAATCGTAGTTCTGGGACTCCAAGCTCAACTCTATTTCCATCCTTGGGTCACGTGACAGGAGACCACGATTTGGACCATTTTTCAACATTTAAATGTCTTAAATGAATAAAACTTGGCACGCATGGTGTTCATTCTTTGCACCTTAACAAGGGATGATTCAGCTTCTCACCCTCAAGAACAGATAACCGGCCTTGGCTGCTTCAGCTTCGGTACAAGGCCAGACAGCCTCGCCATTCATATCCACGATCTCAGCTCATTCTTTGCTGCGACACAGTTCTCGGCCATTCCTCTCCATGGGTCTGGGCTTACTAAATTCATGACACCGATGTCCAGCTTCTATAAAATGGTGACTTCGCCTGCAGTTCATTCACTACATATAGCCAGCTTCTAAGATTAGAATCTACTTGCGTTACATCATCTGTACAGTTATTGAAAGGCTTTGGATTTTCTACAGAGCGTCACACACATGTGATCTTCTTTTCGCACATGAAAGTCTACTTGATTCGGAACTTCGTCATCAGTTTCTATAAGGTCCATGCATTCTCTTCAGCCAGTATTCTTAGTGCGTCATGCTCGTCTCTTGTGACGTCACCAGTTCCTCTTTCACTCGTTTTCATATTCCTCCAGGGAGTTCCTCCCTCAGATTATCGTCTCTTCGGGAAGACATCTGATAGGGTTTTCTCAGTGGGTATCTTCTTTCGAATATTCGCTGCGGTATGGTCACAACTGCTGGAATCAAACATGGCACAATCTCAGGCTTCCAACATACAGGAGGTAGAGGGGCTGGATTTCTTACAGAGGCATGCAGCTGATCCTCTAAATTTGTATATGAGAGCACAGTAGATTTTTTTCTAGGAAGTTAGTGCAACTGTACCAACCAGAGATTAATACTGCGCAACCATCAGTGGAGCCACCTTTTCCTCTAAGGTAATAAAAGGCAATACTAAGTATTAGTGTTTTAATTTGGGTAGGAATAGAAGTAGAAGTAACAATAGTTACATCGAGTTATAGTCCTACATTGGAAGGTTTTGGTAGCTTAGATATAGGATCAGAACTGGGAGGTAGGGATAGACTACATATTGTAGGGTTAAGTGGCCATTAACGTCCATGCCACCACCATGGGCAATCAGCAAAGATAATATGTGTAAGAGTTAATTTCCTTGTGGTGTGAGAAAGCTAGCAGTTCAAATCAGTACTGTGCTGTACTCTTTTTCTTTTATCCATCTCCCCAACCTTTACCCAGCTTCAGCAATGTGCTCAAGGGTCAGAGGGAACTGCAGCGCATGCTTCCTGCCTGGCATAACTTGCAAACCCTAGCAGGCATCACCAGAGCAACAGGAAGTTCTCTTGTACTGCCCTGGAGCTGAGGATAGTCTTACCAGATTCCACCGACTACATGGCATTTGTGATCTTTTAGCTCGACTCCTCTATGTCAATATGTGTTGGTTATTATATGTGATTTTAATGCGAGTGTGTGTGTGTGTGGGGGGGTAGTATGTGGGAAGGAATGAGGTAGGTGCATGGAGAAGGGGAGGTATGGGCTATCCACATATCACATTCAAAGAAATAAAGAAAAAAGTAAACATACTAGAGAACAACTGGAAGCCCAACAAGTAAATGCAGTCAGTGGAAACCTATAGAATCCAAGCTATGACATAGACACATATTGAGGTGGATTGTGGTTCCTGGAGTCTGCAGTTCAGTTGGTGGAATGTCAGTTTCGATGTCGATTGCAGACAACCCCTCACCTGCTTTGTCCGAGCCACCCGACATGTTTCCCTCTAGCAAAACTTGAAGCACGTGTTGCAAGAGTGAAACGCTAGTTGTGCTAACTGCTGGGTTTTGCCGTGTGCACAGGGCAGTCTTGTAGTGACAACAGTATAGCAAAAGTTGTGTCCCACCTAGATATGAATTCCAATGCTATGTCAGCACTACTTTCAATATTGTGGACTAGGTATGGGGTGTACGGCATTAGCACTGTAATTTCCACAAACAAGTACCCTTCAATTGTGTTGTGAATATGCTGATGTGAACATGTATGTCACTGTGGTTATGTTTCCTCATGGTGCCAAAATTAAGTTATTTGCTGGTACGTCAGTTACTGAGCTTGGTATTTTGGCTCCTTCCCGTTTGGCACCAAATCTCTTACTTGGCTAAGTCTGGCCAACCTCCCGTAATAGGGAGTGCATTTTTCGGAGTTACATGTTGGAAATTGACGGACACAAGTTCATACCAAACAGTAAGTAAGCTGTAGTAATAAATAATATTGGTGTGAAGGATGCATCAATTATGATGCAATGCCAATCCATGAGGAGCAAGGTGATAGGTCCTGGACAGCCGTGAAGTGGAAAATCACCCGGGTAAAAAGCATTTTGGCCCAAAGAGTATATTAGTGTTAGAGCATCATAGTTTTTCCTGTAGAGAACAAGGAACAATGGACGTAGGGCCTGATTCATAGAATCATTCGCGGACTGAAAAGTGACTGCGCACTTTTCAGCATACAAAATTCCTTTTGTCGATTCATGGACCAACTTTGCGTGCTCTTGCGGTACTTTGCGGGGACTTTGCGCAGGCCCGTCAAGTCATTGCATGCAGTCTAGTGCTTTGCGTGAGATTCCGCATAAAGTTTGGGATGGGCCTACACAAGGAAATAAATAGGCGGTGGAACATGCACATTCCCCACGCAAAATGGGGAAGAACAAGATATTAAGTGGGTGTGACGAGGTACGGGCTACGCAAAGGAATCAAACACCCATCAATGCGCACCCAAGCATATTCGTGGATCTGAATGTGCAACGTCACTTAGGGGAAAGATGCACAAAAAGCTTGCAATCTCACGGCCATATGAGAGGAGGGACAAAGTCCCAATCGCATAGGAACCAACGCACAGGTAAGGTACAGTCAGGGATTTAGGGGTGCCAGCACTAACATGAGGTGCTGATTGAAGTTAGGGATCCTTGTATGCAAATTAGTGTGGTACAGCCATCATTTATGGGGATTCTCACACAGATTTACCAGGGGCTGACTTGAGTTACCAGACATGTAAAGCATTTTATTGGTGTGCAGTTAGGAGTTACGGGGGACCGTACACTGTGTCACTGTGGTGCTGCCTTGATGGCGGGAGCATGGCCCGCAGTATTGATGTGGTGCATGAAAGCAGGGATGGGGGCTGCACAAAGGTTGGTAAATGGGGTTGGATTTGCTTTGCGTGGGGCCTTGTCATGGATGCTCTAAGGAAAACTCGTTGTTTTTTGCGCATGGGGTTACTTTGGACCTCGAATTCCATGAATGTGCGGAGCACATAATGAAAACTTTTTGCGCTGGTACGCGCACAGTCATTTTCGGCGTAAGAGATGTTGCATAAGTTTTTGCACACATTCTATGAATCGGCCCTCAGTGATAAACTATGTTTGTGTCATAAAGAGCATTGCCAGACCTGTACGTTTGGAGAGTTGGATTCCTAATAAAGAGATCAGACTGTAAGATGCACAAATCAAATCAACATATATGAGGACCTGTTGGACAAGAAAACAATTTGGAGGAAGCAATAACTATTTGTCAATGCATCAAGCACACTGCAGAGTGTGCTAGCAAACCAGGCTCGATTAGGTCGAGGTGTAACCAGCGTAGGGTTTGGGAAAAATATGGAGATAATGTGAAGATATTTGTCCACAGAGATACTGTTAGCAAAGAACACACAAGTTTCCACTGTAAAATCACAAGAATGATAGATAGTGGTGTGAGGTGCCCTAACCCCATGCTCTGCATGCCATATGTGTAAGTGTAGTGGACATAATGCCATGGACTATAAGGAAAGAGTATAGAGATGGGAAGCAACAGATCTGGAGGATCATGGAGAAGACAATAAGGCATTTGTGCTCCAAGTGTCTTCTAGTAAGATGTATCCAAACACAGAGGATCCAAACATGGCAGTGAAGGTGACAGGCTATTAGTGTAATGAGTTTAATAAGGTGTTCAAGGGCAGTGTTTGTGAGATTCCCACACCAGATTGTACCGAAGCATTGCGTACAACCTGTGATACACATAATATTACCCATTCTGCATGTAACTGAGCAGTAAGATTTAACTAAGGAGTTACGGTGAGGGCTGTACCAAGGAGTGATTGAGGAGTTGGAAGGTTGTGGGACGTGATCCCCGGTTGTTATGGCAATCGATGATTCTTACCTTTTGCTAGGCCCCATTGTGAGAGTGAAGATGGGTCAGTGTGGAGTTACATTGAAATATAAAATCCAGTATAGGAGAATGATTTCAACATGAGGCCTAGTGAATGGGCAAGACTGGGCCTCCCTCCATTTTTTTTAGAATATACAGGCGCTGAGCGGAAGAAAGTGCAATACAGAACTGGAATATTGTTAACTGCATCAAATTGGTTCCAAAAAGCATTGTGGGACTTCAGATGCTTATTTCATGTAAATGCCTACTTTGACAGTTTCAAAACTGTAACATTGCACATGGAATGAATACATACATTTGAAATACTGTGCAGAAGGAAGCTAAATAGGAGGAATGATGACTTACATTGGGAAAGTAACGTCAAATGACAGACTACACATTCAGGAATAAAGAGACTCAATTTCAGTACATAAAAATGACAACATTTATAAGGAAAGGCATATTTAGTTTTTGCATAAATGAACACTGATTTCTTATGTATCTGTGGCATTCTTGTGAAGAATACCAAGAGAGAACTTATTTCTGCTTATTCAGCATATAAAGAAAGATTATATTGTGAACAACAGGCCCTGGTGCAATATTGAAAGTCACATGTACACAGTGGGTAAATGCAATATGCTAGCCTGTCAGAATTGTGAACTGAAACTTGTTTTTCTTTCTGAGCTGAGCCTTTGACCCCAAAACATTTGGGGCTGGACCCACCAAGGAAACGGTTCTGGTTGTCAACTTAATTGCTAAGATATATAAAGAAGTAGATTGAAAATATGGGATTTACAGATACCATGACCAATAAAAATTACCTTAAAGGTCAGGTTTCACATAAAATGTTTATTAGCTCTGAACAAAGACCCTCTGAAGCGCAGCAGAAGAGCGGTACGATAAACACTGTGCCGAGCAGGTGGCTGGTCACATACTTCAGGAGAAATGGAAACTTGAAGGAGAAATGAAACTACCTCTCATAGCATACAGAGCCATTGATTAAATATTGAGCACATTTTCCTAAATAAAAAGAAAAGAGCATAGTGTGTCCTATAAAGCCCACTCCAGGTTTATTTTAAAGGGGATAAAAAGCCAGTTTGGACTATGTAAAAAATGTTTTGTCATGTACAAAGTATGATTCTGGCATTTTCATAAATCTGAGGAATTGGAAATATTGATAGATTAATAGATGGTGAAATTAATGCTGGAAGTATGTAGTGTCAGAGTTGTAACTATTTTGGGCGCAGCATAAAACCATGAAAAACTGTAGCTCCACCCAGGAAGGGTGTGCCGAAATAAAAATTATTATGGTCCGACTCGCCATAAAATATACAACTCAAAAATATATATATTCATGTGGTTACCTGAAACATTAAGGTAGTTGCCACATTGTGAGATTTTTCAGAATACAAATTGTAAACCCACATGTCACTTTGGGATGACAAATTGTTCTCCTCCATCATCCTACATCATTCATATCTCCCAACTTCTGGTCCTATCAACAGCCAGTGGGCGTCTTGGTGGTAGGTGAAGGGAGAGTGCTAGCCAATACTTACCTTGGGAATTATCACAATGTTGAAGTGTCATCAGCCCTATAAGAGGGCATTTTTGTACCAGAACACAGCCTTTTCACTTTATTCCGGGAGATAGACTGCTGACAGACTCTTGCAAGGAACAACTAGCAGAGATGCCTCAATCCATGCCTTGGAGACAGTAACAGGGAAATCTAGAAGCTAGATGAGGCCCCATCAGAGGAGCAGAAGGAGCCTGGGTGCAGGAGAATATCTTTGACTGAAAGCCCTTGACCTGATCTGATTTATCAAACCCTCACTCTGTAACTGTCTAACTTGCACTTATGTTGTACCAAGATATACACCTGCATGCCCTTGGGCCTGGTGCGCTATACAAATAAAATAATTGCAAATACAAATACAATTTGTATCACACTTTATCAAAAAACTCCCCCTTGGGTACTGCGCTGTCCCTAGAGAAGCCATGCTGTTTCCCTTACCAAAGCCTCCCATGTAAGTAGACCAATCCAAAAGCCTTAAATTGTGTGGGGAGCTATCTGACTTATCCCTTTCTATTAGTGGGTAGGCGGGGCGCAGCTGGGTAGGCCCTTGGCACATTGTATTACATCCAATACAAATGAATACCACTATTGAAAATCATCCTATCCATTTAAATTGCATTGGGCCTCATTACAACCTTGGTGCTAAGTGCACCAACTTTACCACCATGGTGTAAACTGCGTTTACACCATGGTGGATGGCGGATTTACCGCCCCATTCCAAGGTGAGTGGGGCGGTAAATCCCCATTTCCCATTTTCCCTTCCCCATTCCCATTTTTGCCCCATAGGGCATAATGGGAGTGGGGAAGGCGCTAATTACGGCACCGTAAATTACGGTGCCGTAATTAGCACCAAGGTGCCTTAGCACCATGGAACTTAACGCCTGCAAAAAGCAGGCGTTAAGGTGGGAATCAGGCGTTAAGGGTTAACGGTGGCGTTAACCCTGAACGTCTGAGTTGTAATGAGGCCCATTGTGTTGAGAACCGACCACCTTAATCCTTTCCATTTAATTGTGGGGAGGGGGGAAGCTGTGTAGATCCTTAGCGTATTGAATGAAATCCCATATAGAAATTCACGGTAGGTGTCATGGTCACTAGTCAAGAGCCTAGTCCTCTACTACATGCAAGGTCCCAATGGACCCAGTCTTGGCGCCTATGGCACCAAGCTCATTTCAAAGTGTGCTCAGCACACAGAATATCAGGGGCACGTGCAGCAAGGCCGGGCGGGGCCCGACCATCACTGAGAAGGCACGTGCAGAAGGCGGAAGGAGGAGCTAGGTGGGGCCACAAGGCGGAGCCTACAGGGAGTGGCTGGGGCCAGGCTATACAAGCCGGCCCCACCCGAACATTGGCGCTTCGTGTTAGTTTGCTATCATCAACGTAACGCTCACCACTGACCAGAAGAATCTTACCTGATCCAGCACGTGCGCTCCCAGTCTCCGGAGCCCTTCGCCACCTACCTGACTCAACGCAGGCACCTCTAGCCACCTCGACCATTTTACCTGGAAAGCATCGTCGGAGGCCTTGTCACTCGCTTCCCCTCTACAATCGCTGCGCACCCCTTACCTGAGATCGCACCACCGTCTGAAGCACAGCCATCTGCCTTCACTCAGCAGTCGCAGCGAAAGCCTTACCTGTGAACGCTTCATTGCTGGAAGCCTCGCCATCAGCTCCTGACTCGGCCGCACTCATACTCACCTTCTCGGAGTCCTCGACAGGTACAACCCAACAACCTCACCTGTTCCGCATTCCATCGACTTAGGACCTTCTTCGGGTGCTGTCTCCATGTGAATCTACGTCTCCAACCACCATCAGGAGCCAGATACCGGCCTCCAGCCATCGCCAACCTGCCACATCTGCAAAGAGAGTAAAAGACACAAAGTGAGCAATAGCACAGACTTTAACCCGTTAAAGCGGAATAATTTATGAACTTGGTGCAGTCTGAGAAATCACCAGCTTACCTACCAGTGGTGGAAACTCCCGGAGCTGCTTCCTTTTGCCATCACGCGCTCCTGGGTCATCTTCATTGCTACAGGAGGAAGAAAGAACAACATACCCTTACAAACAATAAGGACACGGACAATACGAAAGTCATAAGAACACTTACCTTCAGTCACAGCTGGTCTGGACCTGCGCAATCAGGACCAGTGACGTAACTAGGTCCATCCACAGCGCCCCTGCTGAAGGAAGGCAGGACAGAGAGCTCACCTTTACATCCTATCAGGTGGGCCTGCATGGGTAAACTTCTGCGGACCACATTCTGGCAAGAAAGGGCAGAAGGGAACCACCACTCCACCACGCTAGCCTCATTGTCTCTCGCCCTCTCGCCAGAACAGGTCCAGCCTTTCGGGTCCACGAAGAGGCAGCTGTTGGGGGAGATAAGCGGTCTGATGGAATCAACTCCAGGGAGGGCTCCAACCATGTCCCAACACCCCCGCAGAGACCAGGTGAGTGTAACAGTAGGATTTTTGTTAGAATTCAAAACTAACAAAGTTCATGCCCAGTGTGTTAGAGCCGGTATAGACCATAAATACTTGGGTGACTGTCTTTCCGAAACCCCTGACTCCTGTCCCAAAGGGGGGGTGTCCATAATCCCAAAATAAGTAATCCCAAATGCTACCTTTCACGTGAATATGGAGGATGCAAAATGAAATGTCCTATTCATCTCCAATCATTTTAAATCAGAATTACAAAACATTGCATCTCATCTGTATGTGTGTTACAAAATGACATTTACCCCTTTCCCCATTTTTCTTTAGCCCAAATGACAAAGCCCTGCCCTTCATTTCATGTGTGTTGTTCCAAACACGATTTTTTCCACTGCATTCCTTTTCCTAATATAGCATTGCTATTAAGAAGCCAAAATGATTTTTTCATTGTGGTCTCACTCCCTGCACCTTGCCTTTAAATCATAGGGGTCATATTTAAAGTATGCCTATGGGTGGGGGTTACAGGCAGAAAAGTATTGTTTCAAATTAAGCCATCCCTGTGTATCTTGTATTATGTTGTGAGTGTTTTACATTGTTTCCTTTCTAACAAAACCTGAATTTAATTCTGACTGCAAATCTCGAAGTTCTATCTGTGTGTTGTAGTAACAAACAGCTTGGTAGAAATATATGCTAGTCAATTGGTGGAGACAATTGGAATTTGTGATATTTTGTCGAGCCACGGTGTTGGTGGCTGAGTTGTGATTGTCTTGTTATTCTTTGTCCAAACTTAAATAAATATATAATATGACTATACACCGCCCTGGTTCCTAGCTCATTGGTAGGGTGCTTGTCTGGGGTGTGTGAGACCGGTAGAAGGCATCACCAACTTTGAATCTGTAAAGCGCTTTATTGTGTGCCACTTCATTAAGTGGGAGAAGGATTTCTCTGAGTTGGGAGTGACTGTTCTAATAATCCATAACAGTAAGTGCTAATACGTGTGGGGTACATTTACCAGCCCAGCAGAACTCCGCTGCACCACCAAACTGCATTTTCAGCAGTTACAAGAAGAATGGCTGCGCTAGCTCTGCTGAGCACTTATTCCCCTGCATCAAAACTGCATTTTTTGCTGTTACCAAAAATAATGGCAGCGCTGGCTCTGCGCAGCACATATGAAGCGAGAAGGAACATGCAACACCCTGAGAATGGCTGCATTTATATTCTTCATGTGCCCCAAAGAAAATAATTCAAAAGCAGTGCTGCAATGTTGCCAGCTCACAACTTCCAGTTGAAGGAGAAAATGTTCTGCGTTTAAAATGGCTTTGTACTGGGGGTATTTTCATCCTTCAACATTACACAGTTGGTTTCAGTATAACACAGCCATGCCCATCTATCTTCAGCATTCACACCATCAAAGGAGGGCCAGTCCTCCCTGAAAGGGATTATGTGTTAAGTAAAAAATCTGTGAAATAGCAGAGAAATTCACTCCAGGCCATACGCAAAGCGTTTTACTTTTGCAACAAAATAACACAGGCAAACTCTTCACAAGAAGCTCTCTCTCTTTCTTTGCTTATGTCAGTTTCAAAGACCCCTTTTCTTGAACATATCCCTGTGTACAGAAATTGAATAGAGCTTTGGAAGCTGTCAGACAGCACAATGCGAGGAAAATCACAATTTTGCTAAATAAAATAAATCTGTGTTTCTTTGCCTTGCAGAGAAATGAAAGGGCATTATTGAAGCTAGATAGGAAAGAATACTGCAAAAATGCCCAGAAACACAACTGTACATTGGGGGAGGAAAAGCTGCGAAGATATAAATATATGTAACTCTGTGTATTTTATTTTCTTTAAAAAAAAAAAGACTTCAACAGCTCAACACAACAGCCTAGCTTGGGCTGGAATTGCTGTTAGACCAGTTTGGCTCACAGGCCAAATCTTGCAGCTTTCCGTGATTTCCTATCCCTCTGGGCTGGAGACCCAGTTCTGTGGACTGCCAGGTGTGGTAATTACAGGGTGCCTCAGACTGCATGGCAGGGATGATCCTAAGAACAAAGGAGGAAGCCACCCATGTGTTTGCCTCAGAAGTGTGAAATGTCCTGCATTCAGACTGAAAGACTTCAAAGGAAAAGCTATGGCAACCTCTGTCAGGATGTCCAGTGAAGGACAGGGGGTTTGGGGATTGAAAGACTGCCCACTTTTGGGAACAAAGCCAGCCCATTTGATTTCAAAGACTGTTCATATCATGACATTTATATCAGTAATCTAAAGAAACATTAATGTGAAAATATAACCGTTTTAAATGTCATTTCTGCACCATTAAAGACATTGTAGGTTTCTCTGACATGAGGTGGACGCAAAACCCAGTAAAATGTCATTTCTGGGGAAAGCGTACATGGTACAGTTTTGAAATGTAATGAAAATATGTCTAGTGATAATATGTATATATGTAGACAATTGTAGAATTTTAGGTGAAATGTTTTCCATGGAAATGGTGAAAGATTGCCAGAATTACTAAACAGCATTGCAATGACTTGGGATTTGGAACAGCATATTCCTTGTCTGCTTATCTAATTTTCAGGAGGATAACAATTGTAAATATAGGGGTTTTGTGTCATTACTGATTTTGGTAAAAGTAACTATCGCATAACAATGCACCTCATAAAAACACACACACTAAAACTGAGTCACTTCCTTCAGTCCAATCTGCTTACAGGGAGGCAGCGACAATTACAGGCTGGCTTATCCGATTTAGAGGTATGTTGAGCTTAGTTCTGCCCTCATATTAAAACTCCTCTGATGTCATCTGCTCTGTATAAGGTGGAGACATACAGACAGACAGGATTCAAGAAAATCCAGCATTCATAAATCAACATCCAGAGATCCAGACATTCCACATTCACCTTGCAAGATTCCAAATTCCAGTGCCAGTCCAGGGGTAGCTGATAGCAGATCCTGGCAGGATCTCTTACCCAGGCTGAACCTCTTATCCAGAATTAAACCCTACAAAAATCCCAATAATTGAGGGGAAAATGGGGAAAGGCTGAACCGTTTTGGGATTATCCAGTGACCAGACCTGCATTGCCTTGTTGATGCACCCCGCGGTCCACTGAGACCAGACTCCTGTTGCCTTGCTGAGTCCTTAGAGGAGAGCCACCGCTGTGCAGTAACCAGACCCCAGCCCCACTGTCCAAGAACCAGCTGGCTGTCCAAACTATTCCATTTGAAGGGCTTGTTGTAAGTATTTCCCTTCCCCAGTAGCCAGAAAGTGGCATCCAGTGCTTTGTTACCTTGTATTATGTCCAATCCCATAGAAATTGTATAAGTACCCTAGTAAATTCTTAAATTGTCAGAATCCTCTGTGTAGCCTGTCCATAGAAAAATCCATAGTAATCTCCATGTGTTAGCGCCATTCTTTCCAAATCATTTCAGTCTGTTGTATAAGTCCTTAATACTGTTTGGAATAAATTAATTAATTCCCATACAAAGAAACACACGGGGTTAAGGGGTTAAAATAGCAAATTAACCTTTTTCGCGGGCAGTGTTCCTCTTTTCTAGCCACTAAAATATAGTCTCAGTAAAACTTGTCATTTTCCTTTTAAAACTGATTTTCCCATGCAACTGCTTTCATTTTAAAAAGCCTTTTTTTCCTTTCCCTTTAAGAATCCCATATTGTAATCCACCCAGAGTTACTCTTTCACTTTCAAATCATACCTTTGAAGTCCCTTTGTACCTTAGCATTAAAACTGATTTCTGATTATGTCTGTTTAGCTCAATTTCCAAGTCGTTTTGCTATTTTAAACCCGTGAAACGTAGCAAATGCAATTTTGCCACGTGTGATTCTTGCTGCCCTGATTTTCCTTCCAAACTTGATTTCCTAAACTCTATGCCCGTTGTTTAGTACCTTGCCTTGTAGCTTGCGAGTTTTCTTGTTTCTTTGATACAGCCACACACATTCCTGCCTTATTCGTTCAAACGCACATGTAAAATCCCCATTCAGTAATTCTGAGTGCCATTTTACTCATTTTTCAAGGGAGCTTAATCCAATTTTGGCCTCCCATTCAGGGGTGGTAGGTCGGATTTTCATTCCGATTTTTGCTTAGTATACCTGACTCCTTGTTACTCCACTCAACCCACACAAAATTTGGTTAACATGGGCATTAGGGGGTGTTCCAGGGGGAGTGCTTCAGTGTGGTGCCATGTAAAAGTACTACCCAAAAGAAATCTTGCTTTCTTTCAATTTTGCATTGTGTATCTTATGTGAAAAGGTCAATCTAAGTGTATTCTATCATTGTACTGTGTAATTATCACCACACTGGTGATTGCTGCCTATTTTGAATGTGTTTAAAATAAATAAATATTCTATCATTACACACCGGCCTGGTTCATGTTCCATTGAGACACGGGGTGTTTGTTAAGGGTGGTGTGAGATGGGTTAGCTGTCTTCTCAAAGCTGAATCCAAATCCCTAAATTTAAAAGCATTTTGATTGTGCACTGCATCCCTGGCCAGTATAAAGAGGCCTGGTCTGGAGTGTGATGACTCTTTAAAATCCTTAAAATACCATTATAGACCAGCGGATGGGTCATTATCACCTTGGATAATGACCCATGCCCAATTTATTATGCTTTGCTTCACCTCAGCCATAAGTTATTGGCAATTCGTTATCCTCTGATAATAACCCCTCCCTCAGTATGTAAGACTATATTAATAGATATGTGTATAATTCAAGTTGCCAGAAGTCAGGCTAACGCTCTTGTGTAGTTAATGGTAGAAGTTAGGGCACACATGTAACACCAGGTTACCAGGGAGGAATCTGTATCTGTATTTGTATTTGTGACCACCCCAAGACCCCTTAAAAAATGAGATAACAGGAGCTCTTATTAATGCTAGGTCCCTTCCGGGCCACGCTCTTGACATCGCAGATCTTATCACTTCACAAAACCTCGACTTCATCGCCATCACAGAAACATGGCTACATGAGGCCTCAGGTACTCTATTGGCATTAGCTATCCCAGACGGATACTCCATTATCAGAAGCGACTGCCACTCTAACCTCTCTAAAGGAGGTGGCGTTGCATTTATTCACAAAGACGATATCAACATGAGATTAATCCCTAACACACAACTTAGTTCTGCTGAGTCCTTATCAGTCAAACTTCTATCCCACACCAACACAGCCATTGCACCTCATCTACAGAGCTCCAGGCCCTCTCTCCTCATTCTCGGATGACATCATGTCCATCCTTACCGACAACACCAAACCTAACTCCCAAGACTTACTACTTGGCGACCTCAATCTCGGGCTATTGGACCCCAAGGACCTCCATACCGGCGAGATTGCCAGTAATATCTCCAACCTAGGAATCTACCCATGATGCTCAATTGGATTGCTGACCTAAACTGCAACAGGATTATAAGCTCCAACTCCCTGTGCGCTTGGTCTGACCACCACATCATCATCTTTAACATACCTGCCAATGACCCACATACCAAACTCAAATTAAGGAAATCTAAACAGCGCGCCCACCTGAACACTGTAAGAGGATTCAATTCAGCACTACAGCCAAGTCGACGCCTAGTCTAGAATACTGAATGAAAACCCTTATTGATATATCTTTATGTCCAGTTCATGCGTTCTGGATGACTACCCCTATATAACACCCCTCTCTTGGAATCCTCCTGACCCCACTGAGCCAAGAAGTAGTTCTGTTTTGCAAGTGAAAGGTTTATTTGATAATTTAAACAATAGATATATATATCACGCTTGATAATAAATTAATAATTGAATATCACACTTAATCTGATCAGTAATCAATAATGGATAGTCTGGCACTAGCACACTTCTTTATAATCAATAATGAGTGGTTATAGGATGGATAAGATAACAACAATACTTTATGGTTTCAAATGGATGCAAGGTGGAATGAAAATGCAGTACAGAAAATACTCAATATGCGTTCAACAAAACAATGTAATCACTTTTCTCTGGCAATCCCCTCCCCCCTTTATGCAATGCAAGGAATTGGAAGGAAAGCACACAGTTCTCAGAAATGCAATCAAATGTAATTCAGTTCACCCCAGCAAGCTTAGAGTACAGATCGGAGTTTTAAACACAGGCCCAAAATGCTTTTATATGTGCTGGCAATGAAGTGAAAAATACGCTAAAATGCTTTTAATTCCCTCTAGAGGTTCAGGGTGAGTGGTATCTAGTTAATATTAGTCCAGGCTCACTTTAGCAAGGATCTAGGGTGTAACTAGCAGGTTAAACGAATTTTTGGCAACTGAAAGGCAAGCAGCAGCAGATTTTTACACGTGGAGAAACTTGCAAATCGCGGCAAAATGTCAAATCGCGGCAGATTTTTCCGAGTGCGCCGGGCGCGATTACAGAGGAACTACAAGGACTATCAATATCGTTTTGGGGTCCTAGGACAGCCTAGGATCTCAGCTTCCAGATGAAAGTTACTGCAAGTCTCTAGGACAAACGGTCATGGAGATATGAGCGATTAAATAAAGGTCGTTTTTCAGATTTGAAATTTTAAAGTTCAAAAAGACAAGTGACAGCTAGCAACTGGAAAATGACAAGTGACAGCTTTGCAAATGACAGGTGACAGTTAGGAGGCAGTTCTACTTAGATTAAAATAGATTGAATTATATTATTTTAACTAAGAGATTGGTTCTGCACAGTCTTGCTAGGTACTCACACTATATTCTTGAATTAGATGGGCCTCGCCACGGATCTGGTCAGGTTTTGGACTGGACTCCGGTCTGGTCTGGGTCTCTTCACAGTGATCTGGGTCAGCTCTGCTCTGCTGGTCTGGTCTGGAAATTTGATAGATTTGAAGTCTCTATGTCTGCTCTCTGAAGGTTGAGGGAGGTAAAGTATGGATTTTCCCGGCAGAGCTTCCAGCTGCAAATGGATTTGAAGGTCCCTATCTGTCCTGTCTGTCTGCGTTTATGTGTTTTGAAAATGGGTGTGTGTGCAGCATCACTAAGCTCTACCCCTTTCCACTTATCATTGGCCAAGCTTTCATTTCTCCCCTGATTGGGGGAGCTAAGTTGTGTCAGAGTGATGTCATTTTACAGCCTGCAGAAAGTCCACTCCTCCTGTCAACTTGCACACAAATCTAGATTTGAACCAAATACATATTTGCAGAGGTACATATTGTTTTAAAATTACACGCACCCATCACATATCACAGGAGGTATACCCTGTCCAAATCTGCTCTTCCTGGGGGCTTGCATTCAGAAATGGAAATATTTTGCACTTTTTAACTGGTTTGCAATACCGGACATTACCCCAAATTTACACACATGTGCGCAAGGAGTATGGACATTAATTGATGAAGTGTCAGATTTTTCACATGCACACATTTTGAGTAATATCCTCTTTTCCGCTAAAACCCCCCTGAACATACAACCGGGTCCTAACACGTCTTCAAATGTGCACCGAAAAATCACAAGAATTATGGTATCATTTATAAAATTTTCACATGTCCGTACTATGAGTTATTCATCTTTTTAGAGTTATGTTCTGGCCCCAAAGGGGTGTGGTTTCCCCCCAGCACAAGGTTGAATTTCTGGTTTTTCCAGTTCTGCCAAGCCAGCTTGCTCTCACAGGCAGTGCCCCTCCCCTGTCCTTCCAGGAGGAAGCTCCATTTACGACTCCCGCCAATAAAACATTTGCCTGAGTCAGGACAGGGCTTTGTTCAGAGCTCCTGTATTCTGTGGGGCTCCCCTTAATTCAATTATCAGAGAGATGGCATATCCTTAGTGTGGCCAGCAAAAGGCAGATAGGCCTGGGAACACAGCTGTGACTCAAGTTTCACTCCTGATGGGGGGTAGTTGCCAGGCAAAATTGGAATCTCTTTAAGCCAGTTTTTAGCTACATGTCATTTCTGTTCCCCAGTTTTCTGCATTCAAATAAAACTAAACATTTTTACATATGCAGCTAGAATGCTGATTCTAAGTTTAAAACTATGACATTTAAACAATTAAAACCTATGTGACACTCAAAAGTAGGTCACTCAGTCAATTTAAACATTTAGATTTTTAGTGTCTTTCAGTCCAAATTTACTTAAACTGCTGAAATCCCCAGCTCAGCCAGTCTTGTTATAAACCTTCAAGTCACTTCAGAATATAACTTTACATTGGATCCACCTCTCAGTAAGTCTTTCTTTGGCCTGCTTTGGGTTCATTTATTCAGTTTTATACAAAAAGTAAAATCTGGTGTTGTTTTAAAACGCCGTCTTTTGGATAGTGGTGAGTACTGGTACTGCACCCCTTTTTGGGATTTAAGAAAATGAATTCCCAACAGTTATGGGTTTGCTTTTGGCAATCAGCATTGCCACTCCCAATGGTTTCAGACTACTGTGTGGGTAGTCCAATGGTGGTTTTAGGCAGTGTCCTTCTGTGCCCATAACATCGGCAAAAATGAGTGGCAGCCTATTCTTCATGCATTTCCCTGTGCATTTTCTGGGAAGCTCTGGCCATCATGATGTTTTCCATGTCAGTACTGCACAGTTTTGAGGTAGGGCTTGGATGCGTGGATATAAACATCCCACAACACGTGGTTCACCCCACATCTGAGAATATTACGCAAAGAAAAACGTAATGAAGAAGCTCTTTGGTAAAGTCTCCCATGCAAGACCAATAAAGACAACCTCTTCATAGCATCTCTTGATTACAAGGAAGCAATTGTACAAGCAAAAAAAGAGACATACAACCAACGTATCTCACAAGCAGAATCTAACACTAAGGAGTTATTCAAAATTCTTAAAGAACTAGAATCCCCATCCTCCATCCCCGATACTTGCAGCAAAGACAGCATGTGGTGCAACAATATTCAAAAAGACCTCCTCACCAAAATAACTACCCTACAGTCTAAAATTAATGCAAAGCAAAGTTGTCTACAAACCAATTCCCAAACGAAATTCTTGACCAGTAATACTACTACCTCCATATTCACTCATACACTGTTTAGCTTCGCTCCTCTCACCATTCTAGAGGTAGAAAGCATCATTAGTAAATTGAAACCCTCTAATTGTCAGGGTGATTCCTGTCCTGCCCCTATCATCAAGGAATCTGCGCATGAACTTGCCCCTTTCATCACCACCTTTTTCAATTCCTCATTTCATTCGGGCATTGTCCCTGACAACCTCAAGGATGCTTGGGTCATCCCCTTGCTAAAAAGACCTACCCTTGACCCTAGCATACCTACCAACTACAGACCCATAACTACGGTCCCATTCCTTCAGAAAATCTTGGACAGAGCAGCATATCTACAGATTCAGAAGTACTTAGAAACTAACAATCTACTCGGAACAAGACAATCTGGATTTCGACCCAAGCACGGGACAGAAACAGCCCTATTAGATCTCAAAACTCAAATTGAGGACTTAAAAGACAATGGCAAAATGGCCTTACTATTACTCCTTGACTTATCAACAGCCTTTGACTTGGTCAATCACCAAATCCTCTGCCACCACTTGAAATCAGCTGCCCACTTTTCTGAAAAAGCCACCAAATGGGTCAGTCCCTTCCTGGTCAATAGACACATGACAGTATTCTCACCCACTTCTTCCGTGGATCTGACACCAGTGCCGTGCGGGGTGCCAAAAGGCTCCTGCGTCTCACCAGTGCTTTATAATGTATTCACCAAACCTTTGTTTGATGTACTCGATTATCTGGTTGCCACTTACACCAAATACGCCGACGACACCCAGATACTCATTCCCATCTCTGGTAATTACAAGGTTGACTCTAAAGCATTGAACGATATCTACCAAGTCATTCAAGCCTAGTGGTGTGGAAGGTTGCCCAGAGCAATTGCCAGTGGTTCAGAAACATTTGAAACCTTCCACCCATCACTTTTGTGGTCACAATTTGTCTCTCCATGTGAGAGAGGGTATGCCCAGACGTGGGTCCCTTGCTCGCTGCACCATAGGGAACCAGGCTGCACCTCACTGAGGAGGTCCAACAAGGCCAAAACATGTCTGGGGTTGCTTGGTTTTCTGTGCAGACGGGACCTGGCCTACCAGTTCGGGCTGGGCTGCTACCATTGGTGGCGGCAGCTGACTGATTTGCACATGGCTGGACCCCTTTTGCAGTGGCGCAGATGGGCTAAAAAGCAGTGGTGTGGAAGGTTACCCAGAGCAATTGCCAGTGGTTCAGATTCATTCGAAACCTTCCACCCTTCACTTTTGTGGTCACAGTTTGTCTCTCCATGTGAAAGAGGGTATGCCCAGACGTCGGTCCCTTGCTCGCTGCGCCATAGGGAACCAGGCTGCATCACACTGAGGAGGTCCAACAAGGCCGAAACATGTCTGGGGTTGCTTGGTTTTCTGTGCAGAGGGGACCTGGCCTAGCAGTTCTGGCTGGGCTGCTACCATCGGTGGCGGCAGCTGACTGATTTGCACATGGCTGGACCCCTTTTGCAATGGCGCAGATGGGCTAAAAAACGGTGGTGTGGAAGGTTGCCCAGAGCAATTGCCAGTGGTTCAGATTAATTTGAAACCTTCCACCCATCATTGTTGTGTAAACATTCAAGCCTGGATGTCCCAACATGAGCTTTGTCTTAATGATGACAAGACAGAGCTTCTCATCTTGGGCTCCCAACAGCGACTGAATAGGCTCGACCCATCGTTCAAAACCTTCAATATTGATGGCAACTCCATTAAAGTGTACATTGACACCAAAACACTAGGAATATATCTTGATTCCATTGTAAGAGGATTCAATTCAGCACTACAGCCAAGTTAACGCCTAGTCTAGAATACTGAATGAAAACCCTTATTGATATATCTTTAGGTCCAGTTCATGCGTTCTGGATGACTACCCTTGTATAACACCCCTCTCTTGGAATCCCCCTGACCCCACTGAGCCAAGAAGTAATTCTGTTTTGCAAGTTTAAAAGGTTTATTTGATAAATTAAAATATATATCACACTTTTTAATAAATTAATAATTGAATATCACACTTAATCTGATATGGTAAATATTAACAACGGAGAATCTGGCACTAGCACACTTCTTTAATCACTAATGAGTTGACATGAAATGGATAAGGTAGCACACTGGTAAATAGGAACAAAAGTATAATGTGGTAGAGGATGCTTTATGTAGGCTCAGGTGGATGCAATATTCAATGAATGCAGTACAGAAAATACGCAATATGATTTCAACCAAACAATGTAATCACTTTTCTCTGGCTACTCCCCTCCCCCCCCTTGATGCAAGGCAAAGAAATGGAAGGAAAACACACAGTTCTCAGAAATGCAATCAACTGTAATTCAGTTCAATCCAGCAAGCTTAAACAGAAGTTTGAAAACACAGGCAAATGCTTTGATAGGTGCTAGCAATGAATGAGAAATATGCTGGAAACGCTCTTAATTCCCTTTTAGAGGTTCAGGATGAGTGGTATCTAGTTAATATTAGTCCAGGCTCACACTAGCAATGATGCAGGGATAGTTAGCAGGTTAAACGAATTTCTGGCAAATGAAATCAGGCAGCAGCAGTTTTTTTACATGTGAAGAAATTGCAAATCGCGGCAAAATTCGCGGATGCGCCGAGCGCTATTACAAAGGAACCGCAAGGACTATCTCTACCGTTTTGGGGTCCTAGGAAAGCCTGGGATCTCAGCTTCCAAATGAAAGTTATTGCAAGTCTCTAGCCCAAACGGTTGCGGAGATATGAGTAATTTAGTAAAGGTCGTTTTTGGTTTTGTAAATTTTAAACGCACACTTTTTCAAAATGACAAATTTTACTAGAAATGACAGGTGACAGATAGGAGGCAGTTCTACTTAGGTTAAATAGATTGAATTAGATGAATTTAAACTAAGAGATGTGTTCTGAGTTTTGCTAAGTACTCACAAGAGATTTTGAACAGGAAAGCGACTTGGTCACGATCTTCAGTCTGGTCAGGTCTTTCCGGATTCTGCTCACAGCGCCTGGTCTGGTCTCGGCTAGGCACAGCACTGCTTTCTCTCTGGTCTGGTCTCTGCTAGGCACAGCACTGCTTTCTCTCTGGTCTGGTCTCTGCTCTGGATAGATTGAAGTCTCTAGTTTGGCTTTCTGGAGTTTGATGGAGGTAAGTATGGATTTTTCCGGCAGGGCTTCCAGCGGCAGATGAAATTGAATGTCTCTATGTGTCCTGACTCTCTGCTTTTATCTGTTTCTTGAGAATGGGTGTGTGTGTTGCATCACTAGACTTGCCCCTCTCATTCGTCATTGGTCAGGCTTCCATTCCTCCGCTTGATTGGCAAACTGAACTGTGAGTCAGATTGATGTCATTTTATGATCTCTTGAAACAACCTCCCTTATCATCTGTGCACCCAAATATATATATGATCAAAATCCATACTTCAGAGTTACACAGTTGTTTGAAATTACATATACATGGTGTGGCTGAATTTAGCCATGTCTATGTCCAAATCTGCTCATTCTCGGAGCTTGCATTCAAAGAGTGTACATAATTGACTTTTTAACTGCTTTTTCAATTTCCGACATGGACCCAACTTTACATACATGTGTGCAGGGGTTAGGGACATTAACTGATGAAGTTTCAGATTTTTAACATGCACACATTTAGAGTAATATCCACTTTTCCGCTAAAACCCCCCTGAACATACCACCGGTTCCTACCACGTCTTAAACTGTGGGCAGAAAAATCACAAGAATTATGGTATCATTTATAAAATTTTCACATGTCCGCACTATGAATTATCCCCCTTTTTATAAAACCATATCCTTGCTGCAGGGGTGTGTCTTTTCAGGTCACATGGTACAGAAACCAGTCTTTCCAGTTTCTGCCAAGCCAGCTTGCTTCTCACAGGCAGTGCCCCTCCCAGCTTCTCCAGGAGGAAGCCACTTTTTACGACGTCTGTAATAAAAACCTTTGCCTGAGTGGAGAGGGCTTTGTTCACTCTCTGGCAGAGCACAGGAAATTCAATTATCAGATAGATGGCATGTCCTTAGTGTGGGCAGCAAAAGGAACATTGGCCTGGGAACATAGTTGTGACTCAAGTTTCACTCCTGATGGGATCCGTTGCTAGGCAAAATCAAGTTCCTTAAGCCAGACCTTCAGCTAACTTTTTGTTGCTTTTAAAATAACTTGTAATTTTACACATGCAGCTAGAATGCTGATTCTAAGTGCAAAACTATGACATTTCAACAGTTACAAAGGCATGTGACACCAAACATAGGTCACTCATTTAATTTAACATTTTCGATTTTGGTGGTTTTAAATCCAGTTGCAGTTAGGCTTAAGCTGCTGACTCCATAGCATTTTTGTTATAAGCATTGTTTTTGGGCTATTCATTTCCCAGATTTTGTAGGCACACAAAACTCCATTCTGCCAAATGTCTGCTGGTGTTCAGTGAATATTTTGCACATGTTGCAAGGTTTGAAATAGGCATTTTGCTTGCCTTCAGAAAAACACACAGTGGGTTTTAAAACGCCGGCTTTTGGATAGTGGTGAGTACTGGTACTGCACCCATTTTTGGGATTTTCTTGGATTAATGCATTCTAAATAGGAATGGTTCTTACATGGTAGTAAATCCTTGCTTAACATTGTTTTGATGGGGCTCCTTACAGTAAGATGGTTATGTGGAACCCCACAAAAAGGGTTGAATCTTTAAAGTGGTCCAATGAGTCACGATTTCAGCAACTTTTTGACATCAGTAAAAGTGGATTTTGTTAACAAAGACCTTTCTTTACCCTGGTGGGTGGCAAGTTAGGTAACCATTTTGGTGTGCGCACAACTGCGCAGCTTTCCTGGATTTCGGCGCACATGTGGGTTTTCCGCCATCTTGAATTTCCTAAGCCCACAGCACCAAATGTTGTAGCAGGGTAGCTTAAACGTGGGTCAGGACACCCTACAAGCCCCCCCACGTGACTGCACTTTGAGTTTGGGTCGATGGGGAGTCGCGTGCCCAAGGGTTTTGACCCACGCACCGGTCTGTCCGCATAATCTTCTTCCTCTTCTGTAGATGGCACAGTTCAGCATCTTCTTCTCCATCCGGTCAGATCGATCAGTTCTCCTCGCCGGTCCTGATGGGAAGATTGGGCGGTACCCCGGGCCCGTTGTGTCTTTGCTCCCGGTCTCCGGATCGTCCTTCTTGGTCATCCTTCATGGTTTCATCTCTCCTAGGATGATAAAGGAAGAGCGGCAATATCTACTCATAGACGATTTTTTTTTCCACCACTGTTGAGATAGTGGGGCAGCATATGCATTTCATCGTAACGAAATATTACATTCTTATTTTGAAAAAAAAAAACAGCATCACTAGAGACAGTTTCATGTAAATCACAATATTTTAGAGACTAGATGTGGTAGGTTTTATGATTGGAACTGAATTAGTCTGATACAGTACCCGCTAGGATTCCAGAGGATTCCTCCAGTTGTTGCAGAGTGTGCCTGGGATGGCAACATTTCAACTGGTTTATGTGGACCCACTTGTCTTCCCCCTCTGCCGAACCACCTTTGGGGATGCAGATCTTGTAGGCCACAGGGGAGATCTTATCGACGATCTCAAAGGGTCCCTTCCATGTAGGCAAAAATTTGCGCTGCTTGGCCTGGTTCCTTTGGAAGTTGTATAGATAGACCCGGTCTCCCACCTGATATTCCTTCCTGGAAGTTTTCAGGTCATAATGGGTCTTCATGCTATCAGCCGATCTTTCTAGATTCCGCTGAGCATAAGCAAAAGCATGTTGGAGGTGTTTCCTTAAATTCTCTACATACTCATGAGTAGTGGAGGCATTTATCAGTGTCTGCTCTTGGGTCCTGTAGAGCAAATGCTGCGGAAGCACCATCTTGCGCCCAGTCATCAACTCAAATGGTGACATTTTGGTTGCAGATGAAGGGGTAGATCTGATGGCCATTAGGACCAGAGGTAATCGGATATCCCAACTTGGCCCAGAATCTGCCACAAACTTCTTTAATATGCTCACAATTGTCCGGTTATATCTCTCTACTGCCCCAGAAGAAGCTGGTCTATAAGCAATATGCAGCTTTCTCTTGACCCCCAGTATCTCCCACATCTTTGTCATTACTTCACTGGTGAAGTGGCTACCTCTGTCTGACTCAATCCTTTGAGGTAGACCAAAACGGGAAAAGATGTGGTTAATCATCAAGGCCGCTGCAGTTTCTGCCTTGCAATTTGGGGCTGGGAGACATTCCACCCACTTGGTAAACAAGCATGTCACAGTCAACATGTACTTATTCCCCCTAGCCGAGCGAATCACAGGGCCTACAAAGTCGATTTGTAAATCTGACCATGGCAGTGTCATCCCCCGCTTTTGTAAAGGTGCCCGGTGCGTGAGGGATGATGGCTGAAATTGTGCACACACAAGACACCCCTTCAAATATTGGTCGAGGTCCTGCCCCATGTGTGGCCAGTATGCAACCTCTCTTAAGATTTCCAATGTTGTGTGAAACCCCCTATGACCGGCAGTGGCCGCATCATGGGCGTGACTTAACATCAGGCTTCGGAATGAGGTAGGAACCACCCACTGATCGTGGCCAGCTTTGGATTTCCTTACCAACAAACCGTCTTGGATCCGGAACATTTTGGGACATTTCATCAACACTCTTAGGTCCTCTTTCCCAATGTAATCGGTATCCGTCAGGGGAAAGTTCTCAGGGTCCTCAAGGTGCTGGTAAAATTTACCAATTATTGGATCCCCCTTCTGAGCAGTAATCAAATCAGCATCAGGGGTCTCCTTACTCCATTGTGCAATTGAGAGGTCGTTGTGAGCATTTGTCTGGGACCTAGTGATGGCAGTGACCTGGATTTCCCCCAACAGGGACTCAATCTCAATTAGATCCCCTTGGATGGCCCCAGTTTTGGCCAGCTGATCAGCTAAGTCATTTCCAGTTTTGTCTGGTCCCTCTACTTTGGAATGACCCTTGATCTTCTTCCAATAGATGGTCATCCCATTCGAGGTGACCAGATCATCAATGTTTTGGATCAACTTAAATTGTTTCAAGGGTTTGTTGTTAGCACATACCATGCCTCTGGTCTTCCAATTAACCAGGTGCTCCACGAACCCGTTCCGTACATAATCCGAATCTGTGATTATGACCAGTTCGTGGAGTTGATGCTGGACAGCAGTGAGGATGGCCTGATGCACAGCCATCAATTCTGCCACCTGACTACTTCGGGGACCAATTTTGTATCCAGCGGAGGGTTCTGGGGACTCATTCACCCATGCATTCCCTACGCCGGCCACCAGTTCTTTCTCCCCGTTGTTGTCGACATGGTAAGAGCATCCATCCACATACACAGTGGGCATTCCCTCACACTTGTCTTCTTCAAAGACTTTGTGGGGGGAATTAAGGTATGCCTCCATGTTGTCCTTTATTTTTAGACTTTCGTCCTCGAGACAGTTTTCTCTGGCACAATCATGCAAGTCAGCCAGACCTTGCGCGAGGGGACTCTTCTTGTTTTGGCCATATCTGACCTCCACAGGAAAGCCTTGCATTGACAGAATCCAGGAAGTAATTCGGGAATTACTCACATTTCCGGCCCGGATTCTGTCACTTTGGAGATATTGCAGAGGCTGGTGTGGAGTCTCCACTATGATGTGTTCCCCCTGGATAAACGGGCGGTAATTCTTCAATGCCCACACCGTTGCCAGGAGTGCCTTCTCACAATCGTTGAATTTTTCCTCCACAGAGGATAAAGTTTTGCTCGCATAGGAGATTACTTTATTGACCTTGTCATGCTTTGGATATAATACTGCCGTCAAGCACGTATTAGAGAACCCCGTCTCCAGGAAGAACTCCTTGTTTCTGACAGGGTAAGCTAGGCAAGGCGCTTGTGAGAGGCTTCTTTTGAGTTGTTTTACGGCCTCGGCTTGTTCTGGACCCCATTCCCACTTGACCCCCCCCTTCAGGAGATGAATCAGGGGTCTGGTGATCTCTGCGTAGCCCTCAATGAACTTTCTGCTGTAATTAGTCAGTCCAAGGAGGCTCCTTAGTTCCCGCAGAGTTGTGGGGTCTTTCAGTTTCTGAAGTGCTTCCACTTTCTTTTCCTGGGGACAGAGACCCTGAGGAGTAATCTCATGCCCCAAGAAATTAACACGGGTTCTACACCACTGTGCTTTCTGAAAGGAAAGTTTTGCTCCGGCGGCCCTCAACTGTGTCAGAACATAACGGATCTCTGCTATGTGTTCCTCCACAGATGAACTTTTGATGAGGACATCATCTACATAAGCCAGGTTACCCCTCGTACCCAGGTCGGGCATGGCCTTATGTAGGAAAATATTGAACTCATTACCGGAGTTAAGGTATCCGAAGGGAGTCCGGGTCCATGTGTACTGCTGGCCCCCAAAGGTAAAAGCCAGCTTGTATTGGTCCTCCCTACTGACAGGCACGGTCCAGTATCCATTGGTCAGGTCTATTGCAGTGAATACCTGTGACCCCTGAATCTGGGCCAGCCCTTGGTCAATGTAGGGAAGAGGCCATCGGGAAGTGTGGACCCGTTTGTTGAGCTCCCTGAGGTCAGCGCAGAGTCTCCACTGGCCGTTTGGCTTCAATATTCCCAGCACCGGATTATTGAAGGTGCTGTGGACTGGACGGATTATTCCCCGGGACTCAAGGTTCTTAATTATTTCAGTAAGGGACTCCATTGATGCGAGAGGCAAGCGATATTGCTTCACAAACACTGGAGTCATGCCAGGGTCTGTGGGGATTGTTGTGGTGTGGATGTCGGTGCGACCACAGTCATATGAGTCTACCGCAAAGAGATCTTGGAAATCCAAGAAAACTTGTTTCAACTTTTGCTTTTGTTCCAGAGTCACACAGGCATCAGCTAGGTTGACTCTCTCTTCCACCATCTGCCTGAAGCCTGGAAGGACTTCTGGTTTGGCTATCTCCGCGGCCTCCTCCAGCTGGGTGGAGAAGTCCCTGGTCAGAGTGCTGATTTGGACCGGAGGCTTCAGGTGGGAAAGGCAGCCCTCATGGACCTGGAAAATCACCTCATCCCTCCTGAAGTCACAGGTCACATCTTCCTTACCATAGGGGCAGGAAGTGTACACCAGGAAGTTCCCCCCATGCCGGGTAAAAATCCTGTCTGGTGTTGCGTTGTCATCACTGTCACTGTCAAAACAGTCCTTGGGGATGGGTCCTAACAGTTCATTTACAAGATCAATGGAGAAATGTCGGTCATCAACCGCCATTCCAATAATGGTGCCTGCGGCTAGAGTAATACTCTTTAAGTCGCTGTTATCCACCTCTATTAGAATGGGGTCATGTTCTATGTTGACTAATGGAGTCGGGTTTACCCCCAACCCTTGCTGTTGGAGAGAAGCATTTAGATGTATGTAAGCATCAGGGTTTTTCAACTCTTGTCCCCTTTTAACTTTCACTTCCAGGGAGAATTGTCGGGTCCTTTCTGGGATGGTGACTTCCTCTTTAACCTGAATTTCAACTGCATAAGGTAGCAATTGAGCTGACCTAAATGCTTTTTCTGGATCATCAAAGCCCATGGGATTATCCGCTAATCGGGACCAAGCTTTGAAGTTTATTAGGTCCAAACTAATGGCAAAGCGATTGAGAATGTCACTGCCTAAGTAAAAGGCGGCAGTGACGTCTCGCACGACCCAACAATTATGGACTATGCTCTTGTTGCCAATGGAGATTTTGAGCATACACCTGCTTGGCAGGAGATGTTTTGAGTCAGGTGCTTCCAGGTCCATTTCCCATTTGTCTATCAGTTTGAAGGTGGGAATGGCTGGATCTTTTGGGAGTTGGCGGAACATGGCTTCGCTGATGAAGCTCTTACCGTTGTTCACACACACTCGAGCGAGAACAGAGTCCTTCCCATCATTTAACTGAACAGGGATGAACAACTGCTCTCCAATTTGCTGAATATCAGCCAGGCTTTGAGCTGATTTCACATCTTTCTGGACTATAGGAGTGGGGGTTTCTGATTGTGGATTAGTATAGAATTTCAGAGTGTTTCCTTCCAGCGTGGAATACCACTTTAGACTGGAAGGAAGGTTGATTTTCAGAAATAGAGAGGACCCCCCATCACCAGTCTGTTGTCCTACTGCTATTACCGTCACGTCTGGAATTTGGTTGTTCTGGAAGTGAAATTCTACTTGGTCAGATTTTTGTTCAACCATGTGGCATGTGCCGTTTAAACTAACATGGTTGACACTCTGTTTTAATTTTATGGGTCGGCTAGTCTGAGTCCAGAGGACCTTGTTTACGCAATCTATTAGGGGTGACAACCTTCTCAGGAGGTCATTCCCTAGTAAACAAGGGGTGCCCTCTGGGGTCACAACTATGACCGGGTGTTTCAACTTGTGTCGCCCGATCTTAAAGTCCAAGTCTGCAGTCCCCTCAACGGGAATTTCCTTCCCGTCAAAGTTCTGCAGTTGTCCAGGAAGAGAGGTGAGAGGAATTTGGTAATTCCCTCCCCTTCCTGCATTCAGTTCGTCAAAGGCCCTCCTTGACAGAAGGGTAGCTTGAGATCCAGTGTCCACCAGTGCCGAGATTGTACCCTGCCCCTGTACTTGTACCGGGGCATAATATCTTCCCTCCTTCTCCTCAAGGGGGCACAGATAATGCACATTTTTGGACAACTGGTGGGCTAACTTTCTGGTTTTGGACATCGCTAGCGAAGAGATTTGGGCAGAATTCTGTGGAGAGTCTTGGGAATCTGAAAGAAAAAGTTGGCAACTGGAGATCAGAGCCATTGTGGGTTCCCCTGGCTCCGGTTCTGGGCCGCCCCCCCCTTTTTGGAGGCAGTCCCCAGTATGGGTTTGAACCCGGGGATTTTCTTGCTGTTGGTTCTGGGATGAGATGGTGGGCGGCGGTAGCTCAGTCTCCACATCTCCCCAGTCTGGATTTGCATCCCTAGGGACCCATTTTTCTTTGGGAGGAGTTCCCCCCTCTCTGAAGGAGAAGATCCTTTTCCCAGGATCCTCTGAGGATCCCTCTCCCTCAAATTGGAAGATCTGTACCTCCTCCTCAAACTGAGTCTGTTTGGGTCTTTTGTTTCTCCTACCCCCCCTCTGCTCCTTAGGAGGCAGACTTTCAGGGGCAAGAGATTTTGTTTCCGGTTCCTGGGTTTCCAGGGGCTGTTTACAAGTGAGGAAGGAAGCTTCCTCCAAGGCTTTACACCCCCCTTCCCTTTGTGCCTCCTCCCTGGGAACCGGTGATTTATCGGGGTGCTGTCCCCGTCATTGTTCTGGAGCACCAGGTCCAGAGTTGGGTGCGTTCTGCGCCGGCATGCTGATCTGAGGGTTCTGCTGTGCCCTCAGTATATGACCCATATCCCGCGCCATGTTTTGAACCTGGCGCTCTAACTGGGAAACCCGCTCAGGCTGATACGGGGCCCTGTTTTCTCCCCTGGGCTGATCCCGGGAAGGGTAGCTGTCCCTCCTCTGGTAGTACCCCTGGTTGGGAAGATTTTGGTACCCCTCCACCCTTGGCCTCCCCTCTCCCGGATTCAGTGGTCTGGGCTCAGGGAATTGAGGAAAGAAGGATGGATGATTTTGGGGTTGGAAGTCGGGTGGATATCTGGGGAAAAAGTTCTGCCCAGGGTTTGGTAAATTTCTGCCCTCCTGTGGGAAGTTTGGAGGGAAGTTCCCTGGGTTAGGTGCTTGGCTGGATCCCCCCCCTTGGGCTGGAGGAGTCCACACATAACACATGGGTCTGTTACCTTTGTAGCGAGGACTTACATAGTCAGGAGAGCGAGGGACCCCATTTGTGGGGCTGCCTCCCTGGCTCCCTGTCTGCGACTGGCCCGAGGACCTTCTGGGCCTAGCATTATTAGGTGCAGGTAGGTTTTTAGGCCCCCCCATCTCCAAATCCAAAACGGGGGTGACCTTTACCTCTGCCACCTTGGCAGCAGCAGGGGTGCTGTTGGCTTTGGGGTTTTTCTGGGCATTGCTTTTATTTTCTATGGGCTTCTGCACCTCATAGATGCGGGTAGCCTGTTCAATGACCCAGTCTAAAGATCTTTTCTCGTGAAAATCCCTCACGAGCTGGGTCATGATATATTTGGGCAAGGCATGGAAAAACGTGTTTATAAATTCACGGCTATCCGTGCGCACCCTTCTTGTGGTCTGTGCAAAAGCCCGCTTTAACTCCTGCACAAATTCTTGTGGGGCCTGATCCTCCCCACATTGCAAATTGTAGGCTGCCTTACGAGCCTCTTGAGGATTTCTGTGAACAGAAAAATGTTTCAGGATGGCCGCCTTATAGGTGGACCATCTTAAATGATTTTGGTCCTCCAGCCCCGCAAAGAAACTGGAGTATTCCGGGGAGAAGGTCCACTTTACATATTGAATGCAGCTTTGGCTGTCCTTCAAATGGAAAGTCTCCATCATTTGTTCAAACAACTCTAAGTGCTCCCAAACAGAATACTTAGCGTTCTTATGGTAAGGCGTGATGACGCTCCTGATCGCCTTAATCTGCTTTAAGGGGTCCTTGAGCAAGGCCCTTTTTGCCTTATTGGCCTTTTTGGTTCGGGTAACCCTTGTCCATTCTTCGTCGGACTCAGAGGCACTGCTCCCAGAGGTTCCCGTCTGTTCTTCCAGGTTTTCCCGGATTCTGCGAGCCTGGGAATGGCTGGCAGAATGTGGGGACCTGGTCTCCTGTGTCCTGCGCAGTTCAGAGGAGTCTTCAGATTCCTCCTTGCTGTCAGGATTTGATGGGTACCCCCTCCACTGACCTAACTGGGCAGAGGTTTTCAGGATGCCCTTAATGGGCCTACTCTCCTGGGGTTCCCCACTGAACTGTATTGTACTTGGGTGCCCATACCCGGATGCCCACCCCTCCATTCCTGAGTGGTTCTGGCCTATGAGCCCCATACTCTTAGCTGGATAGTAATCTGCCATCCCTGTGGCCCTGTGCTCATGTGCGCCAGGGAACATGGGGGTGGCAGAGTCCAGGGACTGAGAGGTATGAGGGCCTCTGGTACGAGGGCTCCTGAGGTTATGCTCCGGAGTTTCCCTTTCCCAGCGAACCTCATCTCTATCCGCCCCTGCTCCCTGTTGCAATGCAAGAGCCTGCATTTGTGCCTTCAGTTCTTCAGTTAAGGCCTTACTCGACTCTATCAGTCTCTCCTGCATCGCTACCTGCTGTTGGAGCCTATCATTGTGTTGACAGAGGGCCTCATTTTCCCTCTGTGCTTCCTGGTTGGTCCTGGAGAACTGGGCCAGTCTTTGCTGCAGGAGGGTTACCTCCTGAGCTGTGTCCCTATTGGCCTGCTCCTTTCTTGCTAGAGCATCCTCCACCCTCCTGGTGTGCTCTAACAAGTTCTGGTGTTCTTTTTGGAGATCACCCAGTCCCTGGTGGGCCAGGTGATTTTCTTCCATTTTTCTTTTTAAATGGCAGACTTCCTGGCCTAAGGCGTCTCTTTCCTGACTAAGAGCCTGCATTTGTGCCGCCAGGTCGTCCCTTTGCCTTTGGAAGGCACCAGCTTTCTGGCGCTCCTGATCAAACTCTGCCTGGGTATCCAGGTCTTTCAGGATCAGTTTATTGCTCTCCTCTTTCTCTCTGTCTAGTTGGATTTGCAGGGTGGCTACCTGCTCTGTGCATGCCCTGTTGAAATTGATCTGTTGCTCCAGCTTTTTCTGGCTCTGCAGTAAGGAGTGCAAACTGTCTTGGTGCTCCTTCTGCAGGGCCAGAAATCTAGTATCCTGTTCTGACTTTTCCTTTTGCAGCACATCCATATCCTCCTTTATTTTAGTAATGTACAGTCTGCTGTCATTTTCTGACTCCTGGCTCCTCTGCAGCCACTGCTCAGAAGAGTCCAGATCAGATTGGACCTTCTGTAATGCCATCTGTTGCCTATTTGCCAGATTTTGGCTTTCAGCACATCTATCCTGCATGTCTCCCATATATAGGTACAGGTATGCTGCTATCCTGGCGATCTTATTGTGTTCCTCTTTGGCTTTAGGAGCCATATATAGTTCACTCAGGGCCACATGTAAGGGACCCTGATCTCTATATATATCTGACCCTGTTTCAGTGACCTGTTGTGTGATGGCCTGCAACCACACATCCTGGCCCTGTTCGGTCCATTCACCTCTCACAAATAGCTTATGCAAGAGGTGCTCTCTGGCTATTTTCATGTCTACTAAGGTCGTCATTCTAGAGATTGGTCTCTGTCCTGACTTACAGAAGTTAGTATTTTATTTTTGCAGAACAGAACTTTTCTTGGAGTGTCCCTTTTGAGGAATGCTTCACAGCGTAATGCAGCGTGGTGATCCGACCGGGTGTATGTATCCCGTCAGTTAGCACACTGTATTAAGCTGCACAACTGGTAAATCTAACCCAACGTCTCGGCTCGAGCCCCCACTTTGTAAGAGGATTCAATTCAGCACTACAGCCAAGTTAACGCCTAGTCTAGAATACTGAATGAAAACCCTTATTGATATATCTTTAGGTCCAGTTCATGCGTTCTGGATGACTACCCTTGTATAACACCCCTCTCTTGGAATCCCCCTGACCCCACTGAGCCAAGAAGTAATTCTGTTTTGCAAGTTTAAAAGGTTTATTTGATAAATTAAAATATATATCACACTTTTTAATAAATTAATAATTGAATATCACACTTAATCTGATATGGTAAATATTAACAACGGAGAATCTGGCACTAGCACACTTCTTTAATCACTAATGAGTTGACATGAAATGGATAAGGTAGCACACTGGTAAATAGGAACAAAAGTATAATGTGGTAGAGGATGCTTTATGTAGGCTCAGGTGGATGCAATATTCAATGAATGCAGTACAGAAAATACGCAATATGATTTCAACCAAACAATGTAATCACTTTTCTCTGGCTACTCCCCTCCCCCCCTTGATGCAAGGCAAGGAAATGGAAGGAAAACACACAGTTCTCAGAAATGCAATCAACTGTAATTCAGTTCAATCCAGCAAGCTTAAACAGAAGTTTGAAAACACAGGCAAATGCTTTGATAGGTGCTAGCAATGAATGAGAAATATGCTGGAAACGCTCTTAATTCCCTTTTAGAGGTTCAGGATGAGTGGTATCTAGTTAATATTAGTCCAGGCTCACACTAGCAATGATGCAGGGATAGTTAGCAGGTTAAACGAATTTCTGGCAAATGAAATCAGGCAGCAGCAGTTTTTTTACATGTGAAGAAATTGCAAATCGCGGCAAAATTTGCGGATGCGCCGAGCGCTATTACAAAGGAACTGCAAGGACTATACCGTTTTGGGGTCCCAGGAAAGCCTGGGATCTCAGCTTCCAAATGAAAGTTATTGCAAGTCTCTAGCCCAAACGGTTGCGGAGATATGAGTAATTTAGTAAAGGTCGTTTTTGGTTTTGTAAATTTTAAACGCACACTTTTTCAAAATGACAAATTTTACTAGAAATGACAGGTGACAGATAGGAGGCAGTTCTACTTAGGTTAAATAGATTGAATTAGATGAATTTAAACTAAGAGATGTGTTCTGAGTTTTGCTAAGTACTCACAAGAGATTTTGAACAGGAAAGCGACTTGGTCACGATCTTCAGTCTGGTCAGGTCTTTCCGGATTCTGCTCACAGCGCCTGGTCTGGTCTCGGCTAGGCACAGCACTGCTTTCTCTCTGGTCTGGTCTCTGCTAGGCACAGCACTGCTTTCTCTCTGGTCTGGTCTCTGCTCTGGATAGATTGAAGTCTCTAGTTTGGCTTTCTGGAGTTTGATGGAGGTAAGTATGGATTTTTCCGGCAGGGCTTCCAGCGGCAGATGAAATTGAATGTCTCTATGTGTCCTGACTCTCTGCTTTTATCTGTTTCTTGAGAATGGGTGTGTGTGTTGCATCACTAGACTTGCCCCTCTCATTCGTCATTGGTCAGGCTTCCATTCCTCCGCTTGATTGGCAAACTGAACTGTGAGTCAGATTGATGTCATTTTATGATCTCTTGAAACAACCTCCCTTATCATCTGTGCACCCAAATATATATATGATCAAAATCCATACTTCAGAGTTACACAGTTGTTTGAAATTACATATACATGGTGTGGCTGAATTTAGCCATGTCTATGTCCAAATCTGCTCATTCTCGGAGCTTGCATTCAAAGAGTGTACATAATTGACTTTTTAACTGCTTTTTCAATTTCCGACATGGACCCAACTTTACATACATGTGTGCAGGGGTTAGGGACATTAACTGATGAAGTTTCAGATTTTTAACATGCACACATTTAGAGTAATATCCACTTTTCCGCTAAAACCCCCCTGAACATACCACCGGTTCCTACCACGTCTTAAACTGTGGGCAGAAAAATCACAAGAATTATGGTATCATTTATAAAATTTTCACATGTCCGCACTATGAATTATCCCCCTTTTTATAAAACCATATCCTTGCTGCAGGGGTGTGTCTTTTCAGGTCACATGGTACAGAAACCAGTCTTTCCAGTTTCTGCCAAGCCAGCTTGCTTCTCACAGGCAGTGCCCCTCCCAGCTTCTCCAGGAGGAAGCCACTTTTTACGACGTCTGTAATAAAAACCTTTGCCTGAGTGGAGAGGGCTTTGTTCACTCTCTGGCAGAGCACAGGAAATTCAATTATCAGATAGATGGCATGTCCTTAGTGTGGGCAGCAAAAGGAACATTGGCCTGGGAACATAGTTGTGACTCAAGTTTCACTCCTGATGGGATCCGTTGCTAGGCAAAATCAAGTTCCTTAAGCCAGACCTTCAGCTAACTTTTTGTTGCTTTTAAAATAACTTGTAATTTTACACATGCAGCTAGAATGCTGATTCTAAGTGCAAAACTATGACATTTCAACAGTTACAAAGGCATGTGACACCAAACATAGGTCACTCATTTAATTTAACATTTTCGATTTTGGTGGTTTTAAATCCAGTTGCAGTTAGGCTTAAGCTGCTGACTCCATAGCATTTTTGTTATAAGCATTGTTTTTGGGCTATTCATTTCCCAGATTTTGTAGGCACACAAAACTCCATTCTGCCAAATGTCTGCTGGTGTTCAGTGAATATTTTGCACATGTTGCAAGGTTTGAAATAGGCATTTTGCTTGCCTTCAGAAAAACACACAGTGGGTTTTAAAACGCCGGCTTTTGGATAGTGGTGAGTACTGGTACTGCACCCATTTTTGGGATTTTCTTGGATTAATGCATTCTAAATAGGAATGGTTCTTACATGGTAGTAAATCCTTGCTTAACATTGTTTTGATGGGGCTCCTTACAGTAAGATGGTTATGTGGAACCCCACAAAAAGGGTTGAATCTTTAAAGTGGTCCAATGAGTCACGATTTCAGCAACTTTTTGACATCAGTAAAAGTGGATTTTGTTAACAAAGACCTTTCTTTACCCTGGTGGGTGGCAAGTTAGGTAACCATTTTGGTGTGCGCACAACTGCGCAGCTTTCCTGGATTTCGGCGCACATGTGGGTTTTCCGCCATCTTGAATTTCCTAAGCCCACAGCACCAAATGTTGTAGCAGGGTAGCTTAAACGTGGGTCAGGACACCCTACACCATGTTATCACTGAACAGACAAACTAATGCTGTTGTCTCTGCCTCTGCATACACATGCAAGCTTATCACAGCATGCCGCCCCTTCCTTTCCACACAGAAATGCATTACCCTGGCCAGGACATTGGTCATGTCCAAACTCGAATTTTGCAATCCCTTATATCAAGGGACTAACCAACGTAACCTAAACAAACTCCAGTTACTCAAAATAATGCCATCAGAGCAGCCCTCAACATCCCCTGATCTGCACACATCTCCGAAACAAGGAGGAGTCTACACTGGCTTTCAGTAAAACAAAGAATATCTTTGAAGTCTCTCGCCCTCACACATAAATGTTTGAACAACCAGGCCCCTATCTACCTATCATCTCGCTTTCCTCAGTACTTGCCTACACGGTCATTCAGATCAGCTCAAGCACATTGCTTGACCATCCCCAGATACGAACTTTAGAAAGCAGGTAGTGTAAGCTTCCCAGTTCTTGCTTCCATACTATGGAACTCACTTCCACTAACCATCAGATCTGAATCTTCTCCGACCTTATTCAAACAAAAAGCTGAACTCTGGCTATCCACCACACAAGACTAACCCCCACTTGCGCCTATAATTAAAATCCATATCTTAACCATGAGATACTGTTGTATATTATATAGTGACTTTAAGGTAATAGTCTATTTAGGGTTCACCATCAATAACACCAAGTTCCTACCATGTACATTTTGCTTCCTATGTATTGTATATATTTTGCTCTCACACATCTTTCTCCTCACTTTAACCTATGTATAGTTTTATGAATAATTTTATCAAACCCTCACTCTAACTGTCTAACTTACACTTATGTTGTACCAAGATATACACCTGGATGCCCTTGGGCCTGGTGCGCTATACAAATAAAATAAATGCAAATACAAATACAATTTGTATCACACTTTATCAAAAAACTCCCCCTACTCTTCAAACAGTGTGACAAAAGGAATGAACAGCCACTTGCAACTGTGGGCCACTTTTGCATTGGTGCCCGAGACAATTGCATGGCCCAGTCCAGCCCTGCGTGCAAGTGCATGAAAAAGGTGGTAAGTCCAAGAGGAGGGGGGGAAGGAGAAGTACAGGAGTGGGGTGCCCAAAAATGTGGGTTGCCGGGCAAGTGCTGGGTGGGCCAAGGTGGCAAGTGCCAGGGAAGAGGAGGGAAGGGGAGGAAGAGTGCGGTGGACATGGAGGACCTGTTGGGCTAGCCTGGGAATGGGGGCCTGTGGGCAAGTGCTGAGAAGGCATGCTGGAGGGACTGGTAGGGGGTGGTCTGGCCACTCTATGACTGTGGAGGGACCAGGCCCCTGTTTCAGCGGCAGATGGATAGTTTGCATGGGAGGGGGCGAGGGAAGGAAGAGGCGAAAAGGAAAGTCTTGAGAAGTTTACGGGAATTTAAGAAGATCCGGCTGGGGGACGGGGGGGCGTTCCAGCTGCATTGGAGAGGGATACACTATCCCATGTGCTCAACGGGTTGAAGACACTCTGTGTTGGCTTCACATGCCTTGAAGGGAGCAGAATGTAAGCACTCAGTAGTGGAGAGAGGGGCTGCAGCTTGGGCTGTCAAGCATTTCAGTTGTGTGTCTGGATCATCAGCTTGTTTGCCCAGTTTATAAACCATTGTGCCATTTTTCATTGCATATGCATGCTTTTGATATTGTGCTCTTGCCAGGATCTGCAAATCCGGCCACTGATTGTTCTTCCCAGATGCCAGTTTAGGGACAAGGAGACCGAAAATGAAAATTATTGTTTGGAAATAGAAATTAACAAGTGTGTGACTTATTTCCAAAATTCTGACTCTGAGCTCAGGCAACGAAATAGTGAAGGGATGCTGTCCCTAAACTGTGTTAATGCTATGAAGATTGTCCAAAGGACTAAATGGCCTGAGACAGATATAAACAGGTGAGTGGGGCAAGGGGACAGGTATGGAACTCCGCAATATTGTGGGGGTGGTGCAGTAGCCAGGGGCAGTGGCCGAGAGAAACACAATGGCACACTGGTGGAGGAGGGGCATGAGGCCGGAAGAGACATCGGGGTGCTGCTGGTGGATGCAGCCACTTACTCGTCTTCCTCTTTGTCAGCGTCACTCTTCCAGGTGCTTATACATGACTGGCGTTCTACCCCCTGTGGGTGCTGGGAGTGCATTTCACAGTGATGGGCACTTAACGGGCTTGTAATTGCAAAATGTTTACAATAAAAAAAAACAGATTGCTATCCCGTCTTTCGTGGTAGGAAGGCAATTGGGGCAACAGCAGTTCATAGTGCTACTGTGGCATGTTAAAAAAAACTGCATGAAATGGTCAGAATGACCCTGTGATGCATTGTGCATCCCTGCCTCTGCTACCAATAAGTGCCCGTAAAGTGTTTGTATTCTGTGCATTTCACATTCTATCCAATCGCTGACCTTTAGTTGCACTTTAAAATATACAGGAATGTCCCCTCCACCAATTGATTTGCCAAATTGCACATGTGGGCCGCCGGAAGGGGAAAATATGGGCAAATTGAGGAGTAGACTTCATAGGAGTATCTGTTAGAGAGATGGTGCCAATAAATATAGTCACAGATAATGCAGCGCGGTTTACTTCAGATAAGATGCAAGAGCTTCCAAGCCGAGTTATATAAACATAGTCATATCGGGCCTCAATAGGGTAATTGATTGCCATTACCCTCCACTCGGTCCCGTGGGTTTTCTACAGGAATATGTATAGTGGAAGGTTGCTGCAAATCAACTTAACTTGATGGCGATTTTTTTGCAAAATTACCACGGGTGGTAATTTGGATGCCGAAATTTCACTATTTGAGGGTGGAAAACGGAGGATTCCCCACCAGCTTTTTTCTGGTGCCGAATCCACCAATATTCCTCCAAAATTGGAATCCAGCATTGTGATAAAAATTGCGGTAAGTCAATTGATGCAAAACAAAAATGCTGGTAACGGAATTACCACTGCGTTTTGCCTGCATCGCCAAATTTGTCTTGAGGTTCATATTCTTTTACCATCCAAGGGCTAATGGGCTTGTGGTGTCCATCAATAGGATCATTAGCACAGCAGTCAGTAGCTAGCAACCTTCCCTGGTTCAAGTTTCCAAAGGTAAATTATAGGGACTTGCCGCGCCGTGACACACGTTGTCACCGTGGACTTGTCTTTTGTGTTTTGTTAAGGCACAACATCAGGAACGTACATGATAAGATATGATTGGTTATTTATCACGCGAGCTTAATACCCAGAGGTTTCTACCCGCTGATCGAACGTGTGTTGCTCCTTGTCATCTTGCTTCCAAGGCGAGAACGTTGCCCCTGAGCTATCCTCCCGAGACATAAATCATGTTTGGTTGGATGGTGCCTCCAGTGTACATTACATTTGCAGAAAATCTTCGAGGCTATACTTAAGGGCAAGGGCTGTACAAACATATGTTTGCGATTGTGCATAACGTGAACGTGGCATACTGTTGGCGATGTGGGGGTGGTTTGGAAAGGTCACACTCAATGTACGAGTGGTGAGTCTGTGTTTATGACGGCAAGGACAATTCTTAGATTTTGGGGAAATGTGTCAGTGCTGGAAGTGGGCCAAGCAAGGAGCACAATAACAGTACAATCTCCTCAGCAGAAAATGCTACTAAAGGACTGGGTAGCCTCCTACACACTACTATCCCCCCTGCTTCATCTGATTGGTGTAAAAAAAGTCATGGCACACTTCGATCAAAAAATTATTAAGATCGGGTTAAATATCAGAGACAAAGGGCCTCATTATGACGCTGTCGCTATTGGGTTAACACCGCCGGTAGAGCTGCCGGCGCCGATAACCCCGTAGCGCCACATTACGAGGTCCGCTCGCGGGACCCTCTCAGGACGCCTGGTTTCAACAGGCGTCCTGAGTGGGTCCCGCGAGCGGCCCAGCATGCTAACAACGGTCCCGTCATTAACGGGCCCATTGTTAGCATGCTCCCCATTCCCATTGAGCCCTATGGGTGCTCAAATGGGAATGGGCATGTGCCGGGTCCGGGTTCCCTGAATGGGGAAATACCGGGCACTCCAAGGTTGGAATGGCCCGGTATTTCCCCATTCAGGGAACCCGGACCCGGACTCGAGTTTGGAGGCAGCCATGCCATGCCCTTATTAAGCTCCAAACTCGTAATGAGGCCCAAACTGTCTTCTAAACAGGCTTCGGATTCTTTTTTTTTTAACTCCTTGGGTTTCTCTTTAGTGCCTCTGAGAACTTTGAACAAACTCATTCCGCAGTTCACATTCTCCTCGGTGTCCCCCTGATGAAGTCTTCAGAGTTATCCCATTGCTCTGTGCACACTATGTGAGCCATGGCAAAGTCATTAAGGGATGTGCCCCTCCGTTGGTACAAGGCGTTACTAGTACTGTCAATGCAACCTTTTCCACTGGTCTTTTACTGGATTCTTTGAAAGAGACCTGCATTACTCCCATCTTTAAAAAAAGCTTCTCTCGAGCCTTCTGACTCTTGGAATTATCGAGCTATCACCAACGTCAGTTTCCTTCTTAAAATCTTGGACAGACTTGCCTAATTACAGCATTTTCTCATTACCCACAACCTAATTGGTACCCACCACTCAGGCTTTCATCAAGCGCATAGCACGGAAACCTCCATGTTGGAGGTTCAGTAAAGCATTTTTGGTATCCTGGACGAGGGAAAAGCTGGTCTTCTGATGTTCCTGGATCTCTCAATGGCGTTTGATGTGGTAGATCATGACATTTTACTGTCACGACTCACACAAGATCTTAATGCTGACCATCTCACCATCAGCTGTATTAGCTCGTTTTAACGAGCAAGGTCTGCCACACTGGTGCTGGGCCAATACTCATCTCATCTCCAATTGATTATGGTGGGAGTTTCCCAGGGAGCATGTATGTCTCTCCTCCTGTTTAATCTATACATGAAACCCCTGCATGATCTCTTGCATGACAGCAAAGTCCAGTTTCAAAACTATGGTTATGAGACGCAGCTGATGTTTACGTTATCTGGCGACATCACCAATGACACCAATCACATAAATTCAATGGCTATGTCTGAAAGATCAAAAGACTGAATTACTCTTGCTGGCAACACCTAGCACTATCAAGAAATGTGTCAGTTCCTAGAAATATTTATACCTTCACTATATTGAGGAACGCCAAATCCCAGGGCATCTACCAGCACTGACATGAATATGGATGCCCAGATGTTCATCCCCATTACAGGTGACCACATTGTAGACAGTAAGACCCTCAACGACATTTACCTCATTATACAAGCCTGGATGGCGGAGCATGGGCTCTGTCTCAATGATGAGAAGACCGAGCTGCTTCTCCTAGGGCCCACAGCCAAATTGAACCAACTAGGTGTAATACTCACCTCTTTCAATATCGATGGCAACATAATTAAAGTAGCGACCAATGTGAAAACTCTAGGAATCTATATTGACTCCGCACTCACGTTAACGAGACAAACTAACGCCATGGCATCATCTACAGCTCATACTTGTAAGCACATCACAGACTGCCGCCCTTATTAAACTACAACTAATTGCATTACAATAGCTAGAGCAGTAGTCCTATCTAAGCTTGATTATTGTATTGCACTTTATCTACGCATCTCACAACAAAACATCAACAAAATGCAAGTTATGCAAAACAATGCTATCAGAGCCGCCCTAAACATTCCTAGGAAACAACATATCTCGGCAACCAGACACACAATAAAGTGGTTTAACATTAAGCACAGAATTGACATTAAGACATTGTCCTTCACCCACAAGTGCTTATCCAACCAGGCTCCTATCTACCTCTCCAATACCATCTACCATCAATCCTCTACACAGCCACTAGGACAGCCCAGTCGCACCGCATCGCCATTCCACGCTTTAAGCAACAATGCGCAGGTGGGGTTAGTTTCCCAGTCCTTGCTGCCAAGAAATGGAATGCACTACCAGTATCTCTGAGAGAGGAACCATCATACCTCCTATTTCGGAAAAAGGCTAAAGCTTGGCTCCATGAGCAAGACTTCAACTTGGTCGTATAACAGATAGGCCATTTGGTTGCAACCATTCATCTGATGTATATATGTTTATATGTTAACTTGCCTCACTTTACTGTTGACCGATGTATATATGTAAACTTTGTGTGTAAACTATTATGTTCCTATTATTGTATTCCAGTTGTGTATCCCATTGTAACTTGAATGAATAGCGCCCAGATGCCCTTGGGCTTAGTCTGTGCTATACAAATAAACTACAACTATAAACTATAATATGGATGACCAGGTATCAGCCACTGTTAGCTCCAATCACTACTATCTTCGACTGCTTCGCCAGACCCAACCATTTATTTCTGACTCCAGCACTGCTACTATAGCCAGGGCTATCATCCGGAGAAAACTTCACTATGGCAACGCATTACTTCCCGGTGCACAGCCCTATGAGGTTGCAAGGTTTCAAGAGATGCAGATTGTGGCTGCTCAGATTGTGGCTAACATACCTGGAAGATCTCAAATCACTCCAACACTAAAAATCCTGCACAAAGAACACCATTCAAAACCATGTCAATCATCCATAAATGTGTGTATGGCGATGCTTTCTCATACCCTAAAGCTCGTTTACAATCCTACAAACCAACACGTTCCCTTCGTTCAAGCACACAATGGCTCTTAATAAATAAACGCTATAAGCATAGCTGTGCTGGTGGCAGATCCTTTAAAAAAAAAAAAACTGAAAACACATTTCTTTAAAGAACACTTCACAAAATTCTCTGGTCCCGTAACAGTCTGGCTCTTGGATGATTGGGTTCTCCGTTCTTATTGTTTACTTCTTATCGTAACTTCTTATATGTGAAAGCGCTTTGATGCCTATGGGCAAAAGCGCTTTTCAAATAAACTAATACATTGATGAATAAATAAATAAATACAATTAAAAATAAATATGGGCAATGTGTACATATTACATCGAAGAACGAGAAGTGTGGAATCTTGGAAGCGGGTGGGATTAAGCCAGAATTAAAAACTACTCATGGATGAGAAACTTGAGCCGGAGGTAGGTAGAGGGGGCTCGCCAAATTAACTGCTCTCCAGTGGTCGAAGTGAGCGGGAACGGTTGGGAGAGGTGTTTCACTATTTTGATTTGTTACTGTTAACAGCTCCACTACTACTTCAGAACTGTTCTTTATGTAGTTTAAGCACACTTCTCCACTGTACCACCGGATATCCGTTACTACTAAACTGCAATCTATTTCAACTCAACCAGCTGTCAACCAGCATGATTGCAACCCTTAAAAAATGTGTTGCACGTTGCTCCTTCCCTTCCTACTCTGTCCCCCGCTGGAGTCACAGTTCCACAACTTTTTGGGTACACTTGTTTCACTGTTGTTGTCCTGTTTACCTTTGACACCACTACCCCTACATCAGATATGTTTTACTATCCAAAACAGACAACCGGTGTGGAGCATGCCAAGAGACTTTATGGCCAGTTTGTGATAATGTTCTATCATCCATAATTCTTATTTATGTTTCTTATTTGCTTTTGAAAAATGCATTTACTTTGCTGCTGCTCACAAAAGAATAAGTTGCAAAGCATTAAATGAACCTCCGGTCTCGTAATAAACTTGACACAGTGAAAGTCCAGGCACAGATGGGATCCACCCAACTGTTCTTGTAGCGCTAAGAGCAATTTTGGCCTCCTTACATATTTCTGTGAAGATGGAACCCATTATTAAATGAGCGGTCCAGGCAAATTTCCAGTTCCGAAAAGGCATATTTCCAATATCCCTCTTCCCTTCTTTGCAGTTTTTATTGGCTGGTTTATTTTATGAACTCTTTCCTTTATTTTATGATGTCGTTTGTTTTAGTTTCTGCAAAACAATGAGTTTGGTTTGCAATATTAAAAGCTTGTTTTTAATATTAAACATTTCATATTCCCATTAGTCTTATATTGTGTGAAACCTGGACACTTAGGCTTGGTGCAGGCTGACATCATTCTCTCACTGCTGTTTGACAAAGGTTTTTTGACTTTACTAAGGGGAGTGGGAGCCGTTTTCAAGAAGTCAACATGATTTTTCCAGTGTCAGCCTATGGGTGAAGTACAACATTTACATATTAAAAGATAAACTCTATGTTTTGATAGAAACATAAAAAGGGAAATCGTAATATTCACTAATCAAATATCCGCACAAAAGGAGACATTTAAAGGAGGCGGCCGGTCTTAACTGAAAACTGATCTTTGACGGAACATTTAAGCAACAGATGTTGCAACATCTGGCCATAGATGTATACTTAGCAGGAACCAGCATGGATAAGACGTATTTGGAATGAGTGTCATGCTAAGAGGAAGTGAAGATGGATGACACTCTTAAACTATTCCAATGTAATATAAATAATAAGGTAACAATGTAGCTTGTAGGAAGGGCAGTTTCCATATTGTTCCCGCTCTCATAAGGAAGACCATTTGCAGGGGCATTGCACCCACAGCTCGCCGTTTATTTAGGACTTTTCAAGTGACTAATGTGCACACAGTCCTCCACAGGAATGGTACCCCATTCCCCCTGTAGGGAAGTGCCTCTGTGCAACCGAGCACACCTTCACAAACGAGCCACGAGGAACTTTCAAGATGCCCGATTGCATCCTGAACTATAACGTGCCCTTCCTGGGCTCCAGAGACCTACAGAAGCTGTTGGGGGCGGGTCGGAGCCCCCACGCGGTGCCGCAAGCCCCCGACAAATGAAGGAGTCAACAGACACCAGTCCTTCGTGTTCGGGCTTCCCGGTCGCTCTGATGCGGCCGGGAACGCCCCCTTTATTTATACTTAGCGCGGCGGCGTGAAACGTCACGCCACCGCGTAGGCCCGTCATCGGGCAGCGCCACACTCCTCCTTTTCCGGGAGGAACACGAACATAGATTAACAGTAACTTTATTAACCAGGAAAACCACACATCTAACATAAACACTACTGCACACCCAAAACAAAAACCCCTTTAATGTCATCCACCCAGATCTTATCACCCCAGTTCACTAATCAAACGTCCCACAACATATTCGCTGAGGTAGGCAGGTTTCCCTCGCCCAGCCCTCTGGGGGTACCTCCGGCCTACCTCCGGCACGTGATGTCCTTCCGCCGTGTCTCCCCGGACTGGGGATTCGGGTCCTTCGTCCCAGAGACCTCCGTCAGCAGGCATGTCTGGTGGATCAGGTTCGGGTGGGGTCTCAGTTCGTGAATCACCCAGTTTCTTGAAAAAACTCACGTTTCGGGTGACAGCCGACCATCCATCCGAGGCCGTCACCATGGATCCTTTCACTGCCACTACATCCAATGGCTCCGGTTCATAGGGGAGCGATAGCTTCCCGTGAGGGTGTCGATTACGGATAAGGACCTCATCTCCCGGTTCAAAGCTTTGAGGTCGGAGACCCCTGCGCAGGTTCTCCTGTTCCGTTCGGACTCGTCTTTCAGCCTCCACCCGCGGACTATCGATGACCCCCGGTTCTTTCTCCCCCACTTCCGGCAGCAGTCCCCTGGGGCACCTCTTGAATAACGCCTCGGCGGGTGCCACTCCCGTGGAGGCATGTGGGGTGGTGCGGTACACCCGCAGAAACTGATAGAGGGCGCGTTGTAAGGATTGCCCCTGCCCCTGAGCAATTCGGAATGTTTTATTCAGGGTCCTCATCAGTCTCTCGGCGTCCCCGTTTGCACGGGGCCACAGGGGGGAGATCTTCCTGTGTTGTATTCCGCAGCTCTCCATCAACTCGGAGAACCGCTCACTTTGGAAGGGCGATCCGTTATCAGAGCATAGAGTGTGGGGGAAACCATGGGCCGCAAATATCTTCTCCATGGCCACCACCACATGCTCAAAAGCCACCGATTCGACGAACTCAACCTCCAGGTATCTCGAGTGTTCATCGACTATCACCAGGAAGTGAGTGCCCACTGATGTTGAGCCAAAGTCAGCGTGGACGATCTCCCAGGGCCTCGTGCCACGGGGCATTGCCTCAATTGCAGGTTCTCGTTGCAGAGGAGAGGCCGCCTGACACCATATGCAGGCCGCCACAAAGTCGTCCACCCTTTTCTCCAACTCCGGAAACCAGACTTTCGAGCGGAGCCGCGCCTTGGTCTTAGCGGCGCCCTGATGTCCATGATGGGCGAGACTGATCACATCGCTCACCTTTGACCGTGGAATGACGATCCGGTCACCCCGGAGTAACAGCCCTGAGTCGGAGAACGACAACTCCTCCTTCACCTTCCACAACTGCTCCAGAGCTGTTTTGGCTTCCTGGGTGCGCCCGGACACGGCTCCGAGGACGGACTTCCAGGACCCGTTGTGCATTGTGTCCTACAAGATTCGAAAACACTCGTCCTCAGCAGCCTCCAACTCCTCTAGGGACATCACATTTGGCGTTGCCGCCTCCACCACCATTCGTACATAACTGTCCGCCTCTTCTCCGCAGGTGTCATGTCCATCTCCCCCACCTACTCCCGGATGACGAGACAGGTAGTCTGCGGCATTGTTGGCCCCCGGCCTATATACCAGGGTGACTGAATACTCGAGGAGGGCGAGCATCCACCTCTCAATTCTAGCTGGTGGCTTTGACGATGAGCCCACTAGAATCGGAAGCAGCGGTTTGTGATCAGTCACCACCGTCACTGGACGTCCCAAGACATAGAGCCGGAAATGCTTGCAGCCCCACAGCACTGCCAGGGCCTCCCGCTCGATCTGGGAGTACCTCTGTTCCGTTTCGGTGAGCGCTTTGCTTGCATATGCCACAGGTCGAATAGTCCCGCTGTGGTCCACTTGAGTCAGCACTGCCCCCAACCCGAAAGGACTCGCATCCACCACAATCTCCGATTCCAAGGCGGGGTCGAAAAACGCCATAGTATCTCCCGTTGTGAGGGCACCCTTAATGTCCTCAAAGGCGGCCTGTTGGAGAGGGCCCCAATGCCATGGTGACTCCTTCTTGGTCAGCAACCGGAGTGGTTCGGATCTTGAGGCTAAGTTCGGGATGAACCGCCCGCAATACGTTACCATCCCCAGGAAGCTCCTCACGTCCGTCACAGACTCGGGGGCCTTCGCCGCTTTGATGTCCTGCACCTTCTTCGGGTATGGCGACACCCCCCCTCCTTGAATATGAAGCCAAAGAATTCAATAGAGGGGCGCATGAACTCACACTTCTCCCTGTGCAGGGTGAGGCCCAACGATTGAAGTCGTTTCAGAGTGTTCTCGAGCCTCTTCATGTGATCCACTTCGGTTTTGGCAAACACCAGAATATCATCGCTGATGTTGAGGACGCCCTCTAGATCTGCTAGGGCGCCCCTGATGATGTTTTGGAACACTTCAGCGGCAGACGATACTCCAAAACTCAACCGCTTGTATCGATATAGTCCCCGGTGGGTGGTAAACGTTGTTATGTACCGGGACTCTGGATGAAGGACAACCTGGTGATATCCGGCTCGGAGGTCCAGCTTCGAGAACACACGAGCCCCTTGAACATCAGCAATGATATCATCGATCGTTGGAGTAAGATGGTGTTCCCTTTTGATCGCCTTGTTGGGGAGCCTCATGTCCACGCAAATGCGTACCGAGTCGGGTTGCTTGGGCTTTCTGGCCACCACGATCGGGGACACCCAGGGGGTTGGGCCCTCAACCTTTTCGATGATATCCAGGCTCACCAAATTGTCCAGCTCCTTATCGACCTGCTCCCTTAAATGAAAAGGTACTCGTCGGTGTTTCAATGCGATGGGCTGTACTGACTCATCGATGTGTAATCGAACTGGTTCCCCGATCATCTTTCCGATCCCACTGAAGAGTGCAGCATATTTGTCGAGGAGATCAATAATGTCCTCCAGGTGGACGGAGTATGCAAAGCTGACGATACCTAAGGCCTCCGCAGCTGCGCAACTGAGCAGGGTATTGCTGCTCACCGGGGTCACATAAAATCGGGCCTTGATTTGTGAGCCATCATGTTCCACGTCTGCCACGAAGGCACCGTCGAGCGGTAGCGGTTCCTGACCCCCAAAAGCAAATATGCGGGCCTTCGGTGCGACCAGACCTGGAAGGGGTTTGAGGGAGTCATAATGCCCTCTGGCCATCACATTGACAGAGGCGCCGGTGTCAACGAGCACTGGGACTGGGGAGTGATTGATCTCGACCATACATCTCATCTCGGCTGTCTCCGGCTTCTTCCTTTGAGTACTCCCACGCTTGAGACGAAAAAGATGTTCTCCTCGTCTTCCTCCTCGGCTCCTTCCGGATGGGACTCAACTTCCCCTTGTTCTACCTGGGCAATACTGGGCTGTTGGCTCTGGCGCGGAGCCCATGTCCGTGCCTGACCTCTCGGCACCAACACCGGCATGGCTGCCCGACACACTCTCGAGAAATGATCGGCCAGTCCACACCTCGCACAGGTTTTTCCAGCCGCCGGGCATTCTGCCATGTGAGGGAGGTCGTACCCACACTTCTGGCACAACTCCCCGGCTCTTCCAGCCCTGTCTCGGGGTCCTCCACCCGGGCGTCTCACTCCTCGGCCACCCCGCCACACGACACACACCTCCTCCGACCTCACCGACCGAGACCCAGCTTCCATCTTGTTGGCTCGTGCCTCTGCTACCTCGTGGCACCTGCCCAGCTCCAAAATGCGGGGCAGCGTGAGGCCCGGCTCTCTCAGGACTTGCCTCCTGAGCTTGCCGGAGGAGCATGCCTGGATTAGCATGGTGCGTATCATGTCGTCTGCATCCCCCCATGCACAACCGAGGGAGAGGTGGCGTAAGCAACCATAAAAAGTGTCCAGCGTCTCCTCCTCCTTCTGCTTCGCCGAGAGCATGACGAACCTCTCATAGTCCACGTTTGCAAGGGGAAGGAAGTGTGCGAGGAGGGCCGCCTTGGCCGCATCATAAGAGTTGTTAATAGGAGCAAGCGATTCAAATATCTCCTGGACTGTCGGCCCTGCCGAATACAGCATGGTGGCAATTCTGCTGTCATCATCCGTCACCTGAGCAGCCCTGAAATACATGTCGAGGAGACTCACCCATCTTCTCCATCGGGGTCCCATGCTCGAGGGTGGGCCTGACGCATCGAATTCCGGAATCGGCTGCAAGGCGGCATGGGCCGCGGGTGCTCTTGCTTGAGCCATAATGGGAAAACCCGGTTGTCCAGCTGGCGGTCCTGCAAGGACTTGAATCACCGGAGGTAGGGCGGCCTGTTGTTGAGCCGCTGCCTGGCCACGATCGCGGGGGAGGGACGCTGCTGCACCACCACTGTCCGAATCCTCAGAGTCGCCCATGGGCTTGAGCGCACAGGCACCCCCACCTACTGTCCTGAGGGCCGCAACTCAGACACCCACCAACACAGTGTGACTCACCCCTCCTTCCCGGGTACACAACAGTTCCAACACGGGGAGATATCCGGATAAGGCACGAGTGGATGTCCAAAAGAAACAGTTATCCAGAGCAGCCAAGCTTGATGATGAAGAGGACAAAGAAGAAAAAACCACGGCACTCTGATGATGAAGGGGACAAAGAACACCGTGGATCCACGTTGCCGCTATCCAAATGGACTTAGAAGTTCCAAAAATTGAGCCAAAAGTAGTGGATTGGCCCTGTCATATCAGTCCTCTCCTGGCTTTCACACGACGTAAAAGACCCAAAATCAGGTTAAAATCCACAAATCAGATATGGGCGTGCAGGGTAGACCTCCTGCTATTAATGTGTCCAAAAATTAGGCCCGTCGTAGCTCCACGCTCCAAACCGGAGCCTCGTGAAGTTTCACGGCCTCTAAACAAAATGGCCGCCGGCCGCGTGTGTGTCCCGTGACCCGGCATGAGACGAAACGAAAATCCGTTCCGCTTCGTTTTGAAAAATTAATCTTCACAGATTTCACCACCGGGCCCGGGTCTCCCTCACCGCTTCGTCGCCACTGTTGGGGGCGGGTCGGAGCCCCCACGCGGTGCCGCAAGCCCCCGACACATGAAGGAGTCAACAGACACCAGTCCTTCGTGTTCGGGCTTCCCGGTCGCTCTGATGCGGCCGGGAACGCCCCCTTTATTTATACTTAGCGCGGCGGCGTGAAACGTCACGCCGCCACGTAGGCCCGTCATCGGGCAGCGCCACAGAAGCCAGCCCCCAGCATTAGGGTTCCGGATTGGCCCACAGTATTCTCTAATGCCACCAATGTCATGTTCCAAGGCCATGACCTAACGCTAGCTATCTAAGCATGTCTGGGCCTGCATTAAAGAAGATCAAGCTGCAGGTAAGAAGACCCATACAGGGATGGCACACCATGAAGGAGAAGTGTCCCCTGTGACAGCCTGTGCAACTAAGCACAATATCACAAATGAACTGCAGGGCCTTTCCAAGATTGCCCACGGCATGCTGAAGTGTAACAAGCCCCTCCTAGGCTCCAGAGACCTGCAGAAGCCAGCCCCAAGCATTAGGGCTCGGGGTTGGCACACAACCTTCTCTAATGCCACCAATGCCGTCTGCAGGTAGGCAGTTCCGGCTGTGTCCCAAGGCGGGAACCTAAGGCTATCGAAGCCTTTCTGGGCCTGTCCGGGTGTGCCTGGCGCTGCCGGAGCACACCTGTCCTCCAGTATCTTCCAGGTCATCCCGCATTACACCCATGCTGATTGCCAGGATCGAGGATGCCTCCACTGCGCTTATCTGATGCCAAACACAAGAAGGTAACGTGTATTGCACCTATAATCCCAAATTGTGTCTCAGCCATTCTTAAAACCCTTACATGATCCATTCCTGTCTCCACCCACCCTCTTCCTACCCATGCTAGATAGAATATTTGCGACATCCAGCTTGCTAAAGTATGCCCTGCCCAAACCCTCACTAACGCACACTCCACCGGTTCCCCGGAACGGTCACACTACTCCTCCGATTACCAACCCCATCAATCATACCAAGTCTTGTGTCCCATCTGCTTGTGCCTCCCACCAACGCTGGCAGTCGGACCAAAACCGACAAGATCATCCCAAAAAACAGAACATTTTCCTTTCCACAGCCAAGTGGCTCACAATGAACATGGCTGACATCCTTCAGTAACATGCCGACGTCCCTCCCTCAGCCCCTCTTCCATCGCCACCTTCTCCCTGGTCACTGCCATTACCCATGCTGCTCCCCTCTGCGCAACAACGCCGCTGCCCTGTGCTCAGTCAATGAACACCAGCTCTGGTCCCTTTGTCCAGCATCACCGTGACATACGCCGCACCTCATGGACCGCCACAGCCCAAAACCACACACAGACGCCAACACCAAAGATTGCACAATAACCTAATAGACCCACTACCCTTGCTGCAGTCCCAGTGGACCCTGTTCCCTGCGCAGACGCAATTCTCTGTGTCAGCAAATCTGGCTGCGAGATGCCCACGCTTCACCCCCTCCACCCTTCGCCCATAATGCCCCTCTAAATAGACAAGCTATACACCCCTCTGGCTACCCAGTCATCAGAAAGCCCCTGCTCTCTGCTCCATGTCTGGGGAACATGAGGTGCAAACGCTTCTCTACCAGGACACCCCCACCTCCTCACCTAACGCGGCAGCCTACTGCCCCAAGCAACAAAGGACAACCACCACCACACACGACTATGCTTTCTGCTCATGCTGCACATCAACCTGACCATGTTACCCCTGGCACTGACCAAAGCCACAATATCATTTCAAGTGATAACAACAGCTAACTACCACAGACTAGCCAAAGTGCCCACTTACCAGCTCCACACGAAGATGGCCCAGCCCAATCCAAGATCACCACAAACTTCACTGCACCAACATTAAAAGGTGCACTAGTCAATGCAAGATCCATTCCAGCACATGACTTGGACATTTCCGCATTACTGACAACAATCTTGCCCGGCTCTATCCTTAGCTGTGCCACACAAATACACAATCTTTTGAAATGACAGATTAGATGCAAGAGGAGGCGTGGTCGCTCCGATTGCCAGAGACTCCTGACTCATCTGCAAAATCACCACTGTCACCCTTTCCTCGACTGACCTCCTCACCGTCAAATTAACTGTCTCTGACACAGCCCCAATCACTATCCACATAATCTATCTACTGCCGGGCCCTCCTATTTCCTTAGAAGAGGATATCACACAACTCCACTCTGCCAAAAGCAAACCCTCGTCCAGGATCATGCTCTTGGGAGACCTCAACCTGGGCTTCAAGGAGGACAAGGATGACTCTGATGCCCTCTGCCCTCTGCATGGCCAGTGCTGTTGAAGCCCTAGGCTTCTTGCAATGCATCCAAAACCCTACCCACTCCAAAGCCTGCATCCTTGACTGGCTCATGGACTTGAACTGCAACATTAAAGTCTTAACCAACCCGCCATGCCCTTGGTCTAATCATAATGTCATATCCTTCACCTTAACAATACCCAGCACAACACCAGCCACTACCATGTTCCTAGCACCTACACTAACTAGGACAACCCACAACATCACTCCCTCTAGAATCCTGCCCCTGCTAAACAATCTCACCAACCTACCACTCTCTGCCAATGACCGGGTCATCCTTGCAGATATCTACAATTCAGCCCTAACAAACACCTTTGACTCTGTGGCACCCCTAGTCCAATGCAAAGTCAAAGCTTTCGCACACTCCAACACCTGGTTCACTGCTGACCTCAAAGACCTCTGTGCAAACAGACAGCCGAAACATACTGGAAGAATTACCCCTCAGCTAATATCCCCTCACTAGCGACTGCCTACAAACAAGCAATACTTCTAGTTAAAAGCTCCACATTCCACTCCAGAATCACTGAAGCCAATTCAAACACACATGCCATCTCACAGGAGCTGGAATCACCGGTAACGCCAGTCGTCAATTGCACCAAAGACAGCATGTGGTGCTCTAACTTACAAAATGCCCTCTTAGACAATATCACTTTTCTTCACTGAACAATAACGCCCTGAGCAGCCAAACACTCGGCAACCCAGAGCTAGCAGCTTCTATGCAAAACCATCCGCTTTCCACTTTCAAGCCTGTCTCTACACCTGAAGTCATCCTAATCATCACTGGTCTTAAACCTTCAAAATGCCGAAGCAAAGTCTGCCCTGCCACCGTTATTAAAGAGTATCTGCTGAAGCACTGGACCCTTCATATCCTCACTTATTAATTCATCATTCGACAGCCTAAAGAAAATAACACCCTAGATCCAGCCATTCTCAACAACTACAACCCTATTACTACAGTCCCATTCCTACTTCCAATTTTGGACCGTGCAGCATACCTCCAGATTCAGTCTCATCTAGAATCAAACAACCTCTTAGGCATGCAAAAATCTGGGTTCAGACCAGGTCTTGGCACTGAGACTGCACTACTAGACCTAATAAATCAAACGGACGATCTCAAAGATGCAGGAAAGGCAGCACTCTTCCTCGACCTATCAGCCACTTTTGATCTTGCAGACCATCAAATCTTTTGCCAACATATCAGTTCAGCAGCCAACTTCTCTACCATAGGTCATCACCTGGAACTCCTCTTAGCTCTCCAACCGATAAGAGTTTTCTCACCTAGCGCCCCACCAGCAATTTTTACTTGCAGAGTCCCCCAAGTCTCCTGCTTATTACCCACCTTGTACAACATCTTCACAAAGCCCCTCTTTGATCTAGACTCCCAAAGCATTTCATACACAAATTACACGGACAACACACAGCACCTCCTACCAATCACAGGCAACTTTACCTCTGACTCAATCACACCTACATGTAGTCTCTATCTAACCATCCATTCATGGATGGCATCCCACTGACTTTACCTCAATGACGATAAAACTGATATCCTCCTAGTCGGCATGCAAACCACGTTAAATAAACTAGACAAAGCATACAAGAACTTTGCTATCGATGGCATCACCATCACGGTCTCGAGCAAGGTCAAGACCCTGGGAGTCTACATAATATCTACACTCTCACTCACGAGGGAGGCCAATGCTATTGCATACTCAGCAGCTTACACCACAAAACTAATTAACACCTGCAGACCCTTCCTTTACATTGACAGCTGCCTTACCATTGCCAAGGCCCTCATTAGCTCGAAGCTTGACATTTGTAATGCTCTATTTGCAGGCAGTTCTGGTCACAACCTTAACAAGCTACATGTGAGCCAGAATAATGCTCTTACGGCCTCTCTGAACATCCACAGATGTGAAAACATCTCAGCTGCAAGAAGGAGCGCACATTGGTTTGACAATCAGAGAGAGCATCCTCTTCAAAAGATTAGCCATCATGCATGAATGCCTCACAAATTTGGCACCAACTTACCTGTCACAGAAGTTCAAAAAAGCGCAGATCTCAAGGCACACCTGCACACATGCACCGTCTGATTACCCCAAAATTCAAGCACCAGAGATCTGGGGAACTTAGCTCCCTAGTCATTGCTTCAAGAAACATGAACGCAATACCACTACCACTGAAATCCGAAAAAATCACATTGGACAATCTGCAAGTACCTGAACACCCTGCTGTTCTCACAAGAGTTAACCAGGGGCCCTTCCTTTCCCAAGACTATATCTCCTGCTCACCTGACTACCGCTAACACTTACCATCGAGTCATCCTGGGGCCTCTTTCCCCCGCAGCCTTGGCACACTTGACACCAACTCTTTCAAGCCACCATGCCTAAATGTCACACCCTTGCTGTACTATGTCTTACTCTGGCTACATGAATGCCTGTAACCAGTGCCTTGATGCCTCTGGGCTTAGTGCGCTATACAACTTGTGCACAAATAAGAATCCCTAAATTGAGCTTTGCGCACAAACATGCCAACTGACATTTCGGAGTCAGCAATAAGAATGAGTGAACTCTTTGATTACTTGGAACAATCTCACTACTAAGACTCTGGACATTCTGTCCACTCTCTATTCCTCTAGCTCCTCTTCCTCCTCCGCTGCCACTCCTGGCCAGTCTGAGGCCGTCTCTCTTCCTCCTTTTTCCTCCTTTCCTCTTTTTACCCCTGACAATGTTTCTAGACAAGTCTGATCTATGAAAATGCCATCAAAGCAGGTACTACCCTGCTCATCCAACACCATCAAGAACCACATCGACACCCTCGCTCCAGCCTTGGCCGATTTCTGCAATCACTCCTTTGCCACTGGAACTTTCCCCTCCCCCTTAACCAATCCCGTGTGCACCCCCTTCTTAAGAAGCCCTCGTCCGATCCTTCCTCTCCGGCTATCGCCTGATATCTATCACTACTTTCCTGGGCAGGCTATTGGAAAAGCTGACCATCTCCTAGCTTAATTTACACAATGATTCGGTTGGTTGTCTCCATGACCACCAGTCTGGCTTCAGAGCCACCAGAAATAGAGAAACTGCTCTCCTGAACACCCGCAAAGACTTGCTCTCCAATCCTGATTCTAATCTCTCTTCTGTCCTCATTCTCCTCGATCTGGCCTCTGCTTTTGACACAGTCAACCATGCCAACCTGCTCAATTGCCTCCGGGACAACGTTGGTATCACCAGTCAGGCCCTGGCCTGGATGACCTCCATTCTCACTGACTGAACCCTCTCAGGTCCATCTGGGATCTTTCCTCTCTTCTTTCTGTCTATCTCTCTACTTGTGGTGTTCCCCGGGAGTCTAACCTCTCTCCCTGACTTTTCAACCTGGCACCTCTTGCCCACTGCATCGCTACTTTCTGCTCCCATTTTCAATGTTATGTGGATGACACTCAGCTCTCTTTCACACTCCCCTCGGCCTCCTCTGCTCCTTCTCTCATACCAGACTGCCTGTCCACAATTAAGGAATGGTGTGCTGCCAATAATCTATGCCTTAATGCCAGTAAGACTGAGATCCTCCTCATTGGGACACCCGCTCCTTCCTTACCTCTCTCCCTCTTGCCGCTCACTCTGGGACATCTCCCTGCTCCTTCCTGTGAGAATAAGAACCTTGGTGGCATCTTCGACTCCACCCTCTCCTTCTCTCTGCACATCTGCAATGTCTCTAAGTATTCAAACTATCAGCTGCACCTCCTCAGAGGTATTCTTCCCTTTCTCACTTCCCCCAGAAGCTCACTGTCTCCAAAGCCATGGCCGTCTCTAAGCTGGACAATTGCAGCAACCTCTTTCTAAATCTGTCAGCAATTACAACTCATCCAGAACAGGACTGCAAGATTTGTCCTTGGCCTCAAGCCAAGGGAACGTATCTCTCCAGCTCTGAAATCCCATCACTGGCTCCCTGTGGCTGCAAGGATCAAGTTCAAGATCCTCTGCATCAGTCACAAGGTTTTCTGGGGCCTGGGACTGCTCTACCTCCATCTTTCTGTTCTAAAACATATTCCTTCTCAAGCTTTCTGCTCATCCGCATCCAACTCTCTAAGGCTCAGAAGCTTCTCCAAGCAGAGAGTTTGGGGCAGATTTCTCTCCTCGTGTGGGGCCTCCCTCTGGAACAGCCTCCCTACCTCTCTCAAACTTGAGCAGAACCACCTCCAGTCCGGATGCAACTCAAGACCTTCCTTTTCGCTTCTGCTTTCTCTCTTCCTCTCCCCTGCTGACATACCTGACTGTTCCATGCACTGGTCACCTGGTTACCCTCTGAACTCGGGCCCATGCTCCTGCATGTCCAATTGCCCTTGCACAGACTCTGGGCTCCCCTAAACTTAAGGGCCTGTATCTGCAACCGTACAGTACAATTATGAGCAACCCACTGGCTGCACTTACTGCGTTACCTGCACTTCTCCCTTCCCCTCCACCCTGGCACTTCTCCCGCTCCCTCTTCCCTACACTTGCATGATCTGAATGACACAAGGCCTAGTAAGATCGTTATTGTGTCTTCCCTTGTTTCCGCCTCATCTTGCATGCCTAGAAACACTTGTGTACAGAAAAGTTATAAATGCCATATATCATATCAAAAGCAAGCTTTTCATGCAGGTCTCTGTATGCAGAACAGTACTTAGAGTTTTTTTTTTTATTAAAAAGCCCGATAGAAGCCCCTTTTCCGGCCCTCGTTGACCTTCACTGGCTCCCATTCACTGGCTCCAACTGCACGCACAAATCACCTTCAAGTCTTGCTGCATCATCTATATGGCAGTCGCCCTTAAGTCACCCTGCTACCTCGCAGAGAGACTCAGCATCTCCGGTGGACAGCACACCACCAGAGGCCAGGATATGTGCAGACTTGAAATGCCCAGCTGCAAAGAGGAAAGGACCAGATAACAAGCCTTCACTCCCTACACCGCAAGACAATGTAACCTCCTCCCCGTCAGCATCAGACTCACACCCATGCTCCTACAATTCAAAAAAGAACTCAAGACCCACCACTTCAAGGAGTCTCTCCTCAACTGCTAGGCCATCACATTGTCCCTTGTGCCACCTGACTCGCTAGCCACCACCCACCCTCTCCTCCCCGCCACCTGGTACAGCTGTACCCCTTCTCTGTGCCCCTCTGTATCCTAGCCTCTGCTGTTTATCTGTTCTGGTGTTAACTCTTAAAAGCACTCTGTTATGCATCTGAACTGTTGTATACCTCTGTAAAACGCTCCGTTATGTATCTGTATGATTATATACCCCTGTAAAGAGCACCCTTGCTTTTCAAAGCTTGGTCTGTGCTAAATAAATATTATAATAATAATAATAAAAATAATAATAATAAGCATCATAGTTTCACTTACAGATCTGAACTCATGGTCATAACACATCTTCCTGTCCCCTCATTATATGTGACCAAGGTATATGTATTTGTGTTTGCATTTATAAAACAATAAGGATACCATTTCTAACAGAAATTATATACCAAAGAGGTGATACGGATAACATAGCCAATCTCTGTACAAGGTGCTTTATTGATTGGGCGGGGAGAGATAATATTTGATTGGAAGGAGAACAGTTGACGAAAGGCTAGTTATGGATAGACATAAACTGAACATAGGGACGGAATACAGGCATACATACATAAAACATACATGAAGAACCTAGAGTCTGAACATGCACTTGAAATAAACATTTACATGATTGCAGAATTGTTTGTGGTATTAACCGGTACGGTATCTAGTGACCAGGTATTGGTTTGGGGTAGTGAGACAGTAAACAATAGCGCTCATGGGGAGGGGCATTCCAGTGTGGAATGGAAAGTAGAGAGAAGGACCGGAAGTGTGAAGAAGCACCTGCGGATTGTGGCATGGAAACTTTCCAGGGAGGGGCGATTGACAGAATAGGGATTGATGGAGTCAGTGAGGTAGAAGAGGGGTTAGTGAGACCAGATTTAGATCTGTAGATGAGAAGCTGAAACTTAAAGCGATAAAGATGTTGCATGGAAAGTCATGCAGTGTGGAGTTATTGTGTTGAAATTTGGAAGTATCTGGGATGGTTGTTGAGGGTGATGTAGTGAAGCTAATTTGAAGAAAAGAAGGAAAAGCCCCGAGCAGAGGTCTAATTTGCTGAACACAAGGGATGAGATCAAGGTTTTGTCTGAAGTGTAGATTAGGCGGGCATAGATGTTCTTTATGTACACATGATTAAATCTTTCAACAGTGTTACTTGTAGGATGCATTTCCGGAGTCTCAGGTCACTGTTGTTACAAGCCTTATGTAATGGAGGGAGGAATTCAGGGGGAAGGAGGTGTGAAGAGGGGAATGTGGCTAACATTAAAGGTAGGGAGCAAGATTACTTTGGTCTTGGAAGAGTGTAGCATTAATCAGCTTAGAGCAATTGAGTGACAGAGCTGATTATGCCCTCATGGTTAGCTGGGTGAAGCAGGCAATGGAGAAAAATATCTGGGTATCATCAGGAAAGAGGTGTTAGTGAAAGATAAAGGGTGAAGGTTAACAGGGGGTCATCCACAGAATCAAAGGCTGTTATGAGGTGAAGTAGTATGATAATGGTATTTGGGGCAGGCACGCTATACAAGTGAACAATATACAAATACAAATAATGGAGGACTGAGGAGAGTGGAGAGCAATTTGAGTTAGAAATATGAGTGAGAGCAGCTTTGCTGGAACGATTGCTCCAGAAATCTGTTTAGAGCGGATCACAGAGTGAATTAACTGAGCGGTTTTGAACTATATACAAAAGCCAAGCCTCGCGAGGATTTTGTGGTGATAGGAAAGTAACAAGATAGGTCTGTAGATGGAGGGATTGTTATGCTCAGCCATTTTTTTTGTTCTTTAATATGGGGTTGACAGTGGCTATTTTGCTGCAGGCATGGAATGAGCCACTGCAAAGGGATAGATTGAAGAAGGATGATGTAATAGTTTGAGGTGTGAATGGGTCAATGTCAGAGCAGGAAGGTTTAATGGAGCTGATGCAGGGTAGGGGTTTAGTGGGGGGAGGTGAGAGAAAAGTGAGTGATGAAAGAGTGGAGAAACATGAGATAGAGAGAAGGATGGACGGGCTGGGAGAGAGAAAATGGTGGACACGTCGTTACATATTGGATTGATTTGGGAGAAGTAGGGGGCACATCAGCAGAGTAAAAGGATGATAGGAAGCAGTTCTTGGGAGGAAAGTGAGGTCAGATTAGCATATTAGGTTGATTTAGCAGAGTGTGAAGAAAGTTACTTTATAGGTAATGAAAAGAATGGTGGAGCCTTCTTTGAACCTTTGACACTGATTGAAATGCATAATTGTCTTTGTCTGAAGGAGAGCGGAGGGTATCCAAGGGGCGAAGGAGCAAGAGAGATACTGACAGTGAAAGGAGGGGGTGTGATAAATTGAATTCCACTTTGCAGGAGTACAAGGATAAGTAGGGGTAACATGGGCCACTCAAGGATGAGTAGGGGTAACATGGGCCACCCAGCCCTCACACCTTTAAAAACTGTAAGGAACTCATGGTGGAAATAGTAAAGACAGACACAAGTTATCACAGTTAAAGGGTGGTTATTGAACATTATAATGGGTGAGATAAAAGGCCTAATCTAAACCTAAATCTAATATAGGAGCAAGCTACGACAACCAAACAACAGTAAGGCAGTCCTAGTGGCGTTGTGGAAAAAAGAAGTGGCTATACTAAAAAAATCTATTGCCAATCCTTACTACTAAGTTACTAAAAAAGGGTGTGGGATAATGGTCACCAGAAAAGAAAGACGTGTTCTCAGAATGATAAGTAAGGATGGTATGGCTGGGTCTGCCTTCCACAAGTTTTAAGCACGGGACAAGGCAGGACTTCTGAGCACAGCACACTCATGGTTTCGTCAGCACAAGGTTCACAGTTCCAGTTCAACGATATCAAAAACCTTCAGAGGCTAAGTCTCATTCCTGCAAATGTTTCTGCCTGCTGATTCACAATGAAAAACAAAAGTTCTCTCAGGGATCTTGCACCTTGGGTGATTGCTCTTCGCCCCTAGGATCTCCCTCTGCCGGGCTCGATTCCTCCTTGCAAAAATGGGCCTCCCTCCATCGGGTTCACTACGGCCTTCTTTAACACAGTTCATGTATTGCTCGTTTTCATCAGAAAGCAGGGTTTTATTTCTCCCAGCTTTCTTTCGCCATTCATCTGTCGGGATGACACTTGCCTTATTTCACAGTTCACAATCTTATCGGAAAGCGGGGTTCCCTTCCCATAGCTTTTTTCTGGCAATGGGTCAGAGACTTTCGATTGTACATGGGATTTGACGTGACTCTTGTAGGACGACCTTGACGCCCAACACCACCCTTTCCCAGTGTCTTTTGGTTCTTGTATTTTCACAACAGATCTCAGCTAGAGTCTTTCAAATGAGTGCCCACGTGGCACCGGACCCTTATGCACCTGGACCTCAACTGAGCTTTCTTTAAAGTTCAAACACACACACACACACACACACACAAGTTCTTTCTCTTCAAGTTCCTTGCGTTCAAAATGTTGCTACTTGCAAACTTGGGCTCAACACAATTGGTTTGCCATCAGTTTCTTCTGACTCACCGGCTGTACTGAACCCGTTGGCTTCTCTGATCTCTGGCAGAATTCAAACAAAATATCAATCCCAATTTCCCCCCAGCAACACAAGAGAAAAACAGAATTGATTAGCAAGTGGTGGTCAGAATGGTTTTAAAGTTATCTCGAGAATGGATTGGGAAAAAACACTAATTATGGGAGCCGCTTTGGATAGTTACACGCAAAAACTAGCAATGATTTGATACTAAGGAACCATGTGAAAGGGAGAATTTGGGGACGGAGAGGCAATGTGAGTATGGCGTTCTAGTTGGTCTAGTTGATGTGTGATTGTGGAACTTGTCTGCCAGGTATTTGGGTGCATCATTGGAGCGGCATTTATGGACGATGACGAGGGATCTGAGAGTGATTCTGTCTCGTACAGGGAGCCAGTGAGCATCTTGCCTGATGCTGGAGATGTGGGTGTGTCGTGGGATACTGAGGGCGGCTCTGAGGGCATTATTTTGAAGCACCTGTAGTTTGTTCAGGTTGCGTTCTGACGTGCCGAGAAAGCGGGTATTGCAGTAGTCAATTTTTGAGAGCACTAGCGCTCTGGCTAGTGTAATGCAGCTGGAAGGAGATGGGAAAGGTTTGCAGGTGTTCATAAGCTTATTTGTATAAACTGTGGAAGAGGCTGGGCATTCACCTGTCTTTTGAGCGAGAGAGTAGAGTCTAGATTAACCCCAAGGGTTTTAATTTCTTTGGCTACTGTGATTAGATTACTGTCTATGTTGATGGACGCGTAACGGGGGTCTAGTTTGTTTAGCCGTGGTTGGGAGCCGACAAGAAGGAGCTCAGTTTTCTCGTCGTTGAGGCATAGACCATGCTCTGCCATCCAGGCTTGGATCTCCAAATATAGGTTGTTGATTCTGCTACAGTCCTCATCGTAGCACCCTGATAGGGTGATGAGAACCTGGGTATCGTCAGCATAGTTTGTGTATGTGACACCCAGGTTATCTAGGCGGTCAAACAATAGCTTAGTGAAGATATTGTGTAGGGTCGGCGAGACACACGAGTCTTGAGGGACGCCGCAGATGATGGGGTCAGGGAGTGCTGAGGCCACCGGGGAGAAGACCCGGGTGGTTCAGTTGTCTAGGAAGGACTGGATCCAGGCAGTCGCCTGGTTAGAGAAGTCCGCTGAGGTCATCAGATGTTCCATGAGGATCTGATGGTCGACGAGGTTGAAGGCTGCTGATAGATCTAGCAGTAAGAGAATGTCTAGATTACCCTTGTCCTTTGCCTCGTCCATCTGGATTTTTAGGTCCAGTAGGGCTGACTCTGTTCCCTGCCTTGGCCTGAAGCCAGATTGTCTGAGACCCAGGAGGTTGGTGTCTTCCAGGTGCTTCTGTATTTGCAGGTAGGCCACTCTGTCTAAGATCTTTAGGATGTAGGGAACGGTGGTGATTGGCCTGTAGTTGGTTGGGTTATTGGGGTCTAGATTAGGTTTTTTTAGTAGTGCCATGATCCAGGCCTCCTTGAGGCTGCTAGGCACGGAGCTTGATTAGAAGGATGTGTTGATAAGGGCTGTTATGAAGGGGGCCAGAATGTTGGCGCCTTCCAGGATGATGGGAGCTGGGCATGAGTCCGCTTGGCATCTGGAGGGTTTGAGGCCCTTAATGATGCTTTCTACTTCTTTAGTGGATACTGTTGAGAAGGATAAGGGGGGGATAGTGTGTATTTTGGGAGTGGTGGACGGTGGATGGTTTGCTTTTTGGATAGGCTAAGCTTTTTCAGTTCGATTTTGGATTGTAACATGGTGATTTTGTCTGCTAGGGCTTTTTGAATCCTCTCACACCAGTCTGCATCTTTCACGCAGGTTTCTGCCAGTGTAGGGGGGATTCGAGTTCCCTGAGGATATTGAAAAGCTCTTTTGTTTTGGATTTGGCGCTCTCAATTCTGTTGTCATATGTCTCTTTTTTGGCCTTGAGGATGGCAGTTTTGTGGGTGGTGGCTGCTATCGAGAGTTGTGTTTTGTTGGATAGGTTGGGCGTTTTTCTCCAGGTGGCTTCTGCGGCTCGTTTGGAGTTTCGGAGGATTTTTAGCTCTGGTGTGAACCATTTGTTCATGTGGGCTGCCGGTTTGGCTTTGGTGAGTTTGAGTGGAGCGATGGTGTCTACTGCTGATTCTAACGTATTGTTGTAGAGGTCAGCAAGTTTCTCCGCATCTAGGTCAACGTAGTTTGTAGGGGTAAGGATATTGTCTATAAGTGGGCGGAGGTTTTGTAAGGTAATGTTGCAGTTATTGCTGGTGAGGGTTTGAGGGATGATGGGGGTTGGAGTGTTAGGTTGTGATTTCCCTTGGATGGAGAAGGAAATGGCGTGGTGGTAAGACCATGCAATTTGCTCATTTTTTGTGAAGGCCGTAGAGCAGTTGAGAACCGCTAGACAGTCCAGGGTCCTACCTTTGTTGTGGGTAGGGTCTGTGATTCTGAGCTTGAACCCTAGTTGGGAGATGGTGCTTTCCAGGGAGAGTGCATTGGCATCGTTTGGGTCACCGAGACCGAGGTTCAGGTCACCAAGTAGGATAATTTGAGATCCTGTTTTGGTGTTGGTGGTCAAGAGGTCAGATATCTCTTCCTCAAATGTGGTGATGGGGTCTGGGGGTCTGTAGAGGAGGTGTAATAGTACGGTTTGTGTAGCAGAGAGTTGGAGCTTGGCTGACAGAAGTTCTGCAGACTGGAAGCTGGGCGGTGGGGTTAATCTAAGGCCAAGCGATGTTTTGGCGATTAAGGCTACTCCTCCTCCTTTACCTATGTCCCGGTCTTTCCTTAGCATTGAATAACCTTCTGGGATGGCAAGGGATAGAGCTGGGCCTGCTGCTTGGTGCAGCCAGGTTTCAGTGATAGCCAGGAAGTGCAGGTTATTGGCAGAGATGAAGTCTGCGATATCTAGCGCATGGGCAACCAGGGAGCAGGCATTGATGAGGGCGCCCTTGATCAGTGGCAGTTCAGAGGTGCTCAAGGGAGCTGTTTGGGTGATGTTCAAAAATTGAGCGGTGTTAGCTTGATTGTGCGTGGGATGAGGGGAGTGTCTTTTGGCGAGTGTCTTGGGTGTTATGAACCGAGAGCCGAGTCTCAGGTTTATGTCTTCCAATGTGCATGGGTTCCAAGGAGCGGGCGGAGCAGCAAATCGGCGGATCCATTCTATGGGGCTGAGGGCGCCGTTAGGCTGGTCAATATGTTGGGCCTCGAAAAAACCCATAGCCAAGGTGTATGAGGGATGTTGGGTTGGGGGTGATTGTGGACGGGGTTTGTGGCGGGTGGTGTTGTGGTGGAGCAAGGCGAGTGTAGCTGTTAAGGTGAGAGTGGCTAAGTAGAAGTTTGCCATGGGTGGTCAGTGTGAGACCTGGATGTAGTTGGGTGAGGTTGACTAGATGGCAATAGAGTAGTTTGAGGTGGAGCGGGAGCCGACTGGGTCGGGATAGGCAGGAAGGCAAGTAGTCAAAATCAGAATAAGGTACAATGGGCAGGCACAATGGTCAATAGACTAAGGCACAGTGGCTAGCAAGTAGGCACATTCAAATGTGAGGCGCAGTGATCAACAGGCTAAGGCACAGTGGTTAGCAAGTAGGCACATTCAAATGTGAGGCGCAGTGGTCAGCAGACTAAGGCACAATGGCTAGTAAGTAGGCACATTCCAAAGTGAGGTGCAGCGGTCAACTCAGAGAGACAGTACACAATTCAAAATGGGCAGCAGTTTAGAAAAGGCGGGCCGTGGGCATTTTGAAAGTGGTCAGCACACAGTTCAAAATGGGCAGCATAGAAGTGGGCAACAAATATTTCAAACAGGCAGTGATTTTTAAAGAAGGTGGGCAATAGGCATTTTGGACAGGGCAACACAATTCAAAATGGGCAGCATTTAGGCATGGCGCAGAGTGGGCATTTCAAATGTGGGCAGTGTACATTTCGACATGTGCAGCATGCAAGTGGGTGACATATGTTTAGAAACGGGCAGCAATTATCAGAGAAAGGCCGTGGCCAATACAGAGAGAGCAGCACACAGTTCAAAGGGAGCAGCAGTTTGGAAGAGGGGCAGTGGGCACCTCAAGGGTGGGCAGCATATAAGTGGGCAGCTGGTGGACACAATGCAGAGCGATGGGTAGTTGTTTAGTTGGCATCTCACAGTGGGAAGCACAGAGTTGAAAATGTGAACATGCATTTCACAGAGGGCAGCTCCGGGTCAATGGAAGGCAGTGGGCATTGCAGGAAGTTGTAACCATAAATGATACTCCAAGCCTCTATAGGGTGGGAGACAGTTGCGGTCAGGTGGGCATCTATATTGGTAAAGATGTAAAACAGAAAGCAAACTTTTGCTGTTAGGAGTTCAAATCGTGTAAGTCCAAGAAGTACCTCTGGGGGTGTTCAGTAGACGTAGTCGTTGACTGAACATGCAGGGTAAATAATGTACCATATGGCATGTGCACTAGGCGCGCCGCGCCTTCCAGGAGCCAACAGGGGCTAACAGAGCCTTTTCCTGGCCTTCTCCGGCTGCCGGATTTCCGCCTGTCGGCGGAAGTAGTGCAATTAAGTACACTACACGTTGCTTAGCAACAAGGCTGCTTCCAAGCCTCGTTTTCATCTTGTAGCAGCACCCAACATTTTCTTTTATTTTCCAATGCGGGGAAATGTTGGAAATCAGCTGTTAAAGCCTCCGGCTGAGCAGTGGAGCAAGTAGGAGCATGCTGAGGGGCTCAGGGCAGCAGTGTGATACTGGGGCAAGGCAAGGCAGATGCTGGGGCAGGGCAGATCTCACCACAATGGGTGTGTCTGCTGTCCAGTTTTCATGCAATGCCGAATTGATGCCTGTTCCTGTAGGTGTGGATGTGCTGGCAGTTGGAGTTGGTGGGGGTTCCTGCCCTCTTCACCTCGCTGGTGACACAGGATTGTATTGGATCTCTTGGTTCTGATGATAATTCTTTTAGCAGGCAAGCAGTACAGCACAGCCCAGCTGTTTGATGTTCCCCTTAGGTTGTGGGATTCTAGTTCTGGAATTTTAAGGCCTAGCTGAAAATGGTTCAGCTAATGGGATGGGCCTTTCTGCTTTCCCAAGTTTCTGGAGTCTGGAGCAAGCAAGATGGATGGTTCTGCTGCAGGGTGCTCCACCAGCAATCAGTTAGTTGGTGAATCTGTGTCTTTTCTTTCAGTGCAGAGCTGTCTCTATTTATGCTTATGATAAAGGGGTGTGTTTGCTGGTTTATCCTAAGCGCGCCCCTTTGCCAGGGATTGGTCAGGGTCTCCTCTCTTCCTTGACAGGAGGAGAAAAACAGGGTGTCATCTTTATGATGTGGGTTTACGAGGCCTAGAGCCCACCCCTAGCCTCATGAACACAAAGTCTACTTTTGGTACAATACATATTTCCATGTGTGCAACCTCTATAACAATCATATATACAGATTACTTATTCTGAGTAGCAGATACTCCTCAAAACACCGTCGCTGTAGGATCTTGTGTCTGCTTTTCACCAGATTTTGCCCTTTTTATCAGGAACACAATGTCCAGTTTATCAGCAAATTTGTACAAGTGTGCGTGTATAACATAGGCATAATTGTATAACGTTTCATACTTCTAGCCTAAATACATTTATTGTAGTGTCACATTTTCTGCTGTTTCTTCCCAGAACATGTCACAGAGTTCTGGCGCCTTTTCACCCGTGCATCATGAAATTACATTAACAATGCTGTTATTTCTATATTTTGCACAATTTTACATAGTAAGTTATATGTATTTAAACAAAATATTCTTTGTGCATGTTCAGCCACAGATGGCTGTTTGTCTCCGCCTCCTTCTGTCTCCCTGCAGTTCAAAAGCAGTCTCCTCCCTGTTTCTCCTGGGCAGAGTCCATTTACGACCCTTCACACTTAGCCTTTCCTTTAGCTGGAGGAAGTCCATTGTCTCCTTTTGCCTCTGTAGCCCAATTCCTCCCCCACTCTATAATCATGGTTCCATGTAATAATGTCCCCACAAAAATATCGCCATTCAAAAATATTGCCGAAAAATGGCTGTTTTTTTGTGTGGACATTATTGCATGGAACCCTTTTTATAAATTAATGTATTTCTTTTTTTTTGGCTGCCCCTATCCCCATATATATGGTCACCCATATAATATCGCCACAACCTTTTCCCGGCGATATTATGTACGGCGACCATATATATGGGGATAATATTACCTGATACCATAATCATCACTTAGGTGTGATTTCCTGGTGGAGAGGAGCAGGAAGGAAGCTCTTATTCCAGTTTGGGGTGGCTGATAATTCTGTTGCATTTTTCCTTAGCTTAAAAACAAACTTGTAATTTCAAACTTGCAGCTAGAACACTTATTTCTGATTCTAAACCATGGGATTAACAATTACAACATAGGTTACACTCAGGAACAGGCCACTCAGATTTCAAACATTTGGCTTCCGTTTATACAGGTTTTCAAGTTTATCATGCAGGCTTCTGACAGCTGTCATTCAGGCGGTCGAGGGTACTGCGCCCAGATTTTGACCGATTCCACAGTCAGGCAACATTTGCTGTGGATATTTCTTTGATACTTTCAGCTTTTCAGGACATTGTATGTTCACAATGATTTGTTGAACTAAGTGAATTTTAGCACCCAGCAAGAATTCTGGATGTTTGAAGGTATTTTGTACCGACATTCTGCAGTTTCAGGAACAAAGTAAAAAGATTTAAAGCAAGATTTTTGGATTTCCTTTAGCCAAGCACTGCTTTTCCTTCTGTGCTCCATCTTCACATGTTGGGGAGTCCAGTGACATGTTTCAGGAGTGAGATCTCTGTTCCACCACTGACAACATGCACAGCAGATTGGGCAGCTCTCTTTTTGTGCTTTGCAGAGCGCGATTTTCAGAGGTTTTGGCACACACAAGGGTTTTGCGGCCATTTTGATGTTTCTGGCACCATCAGAACACAGGGATGCCGTATGGCAGAGCAAAAGTGGGTTAAGACATTCCACAACACACTAGCTGTAACTCCTGGTCTAATGATTTCCCTTTCAGAAGCTTTGCGGGTCGGAGTTCAAAATGGCAAGGGCAGTTCCCCCTTTGTCATCCCTCCAGGTCTTGCCGCCTTTCTCCTCTGTTTGAACTGCTGGTTTTGTGTAGCTGTCTCCTCGTGCGTTCGGCCTTGCTCCCAGTGTGCTTTCATGCTCTGCCTTTTATCCCTGTGGGGAAGGTTAAGGGCAGTCAGACGTGCATGGTTATTGTCAATTTCATGACCTGTGTTTTGCAACATGTCAATTAAGCGGCTCTGGCGTTAGTCCTTTGTCTGTTACAGTCTAAGAAGGTGTTTGTGTGGGAAAAGGTGGGGGTTGAGCTTCTGAATATCCTTCATGGTAGGATGGGGAAAAGCTGTTACAAGGAAGGGGATACCGCGTCTCAACCCTCAGTATCCCACTTCCACTCCCTGAAGACCCCTCACCCAGGTGATCCTCCCCCACTGGTCCACCCCCAGGAACTGGATCCAATAGCGATGGCCATGTCCTGGCCACCTGGATGACAGATCTCCAGGGACCAGCGGGTGAGGCACCTTCAGGTGTCTGACAAAACCAAAAGACAATGTAATCATAATGGTAAAACAGGAAAAATCGAGAGCTATAACTCCTTCACCTTTTGCGGTAAAGCAGACCCAGGAAAGACGATACTTTTAAGATAGGTGTGACGATGAACCATTAGTACCCGGCGCGTGCTGTACATCGGGAATACTACTTGTGGGTTGGCTCTTTTCGGAGCAATGCCATACGGTATTCCCGTGTACGTTAGTGCGTCCCGCGAGTGCCGGGTACTCTGTTCCCGGAGGGGGGTGTGGCAGCGCCTTAGCCAATGAGAAGGCTCAAAACAGGGCTGGAAACACTTCTGTTCCCAACACTTCCACACCCGATGGCTGCCATGGAAAGGGAAAACGGACTATGTTTTCCCTTTCCCGACTATGTTGTCCCTTTCCCAGCGGCCATTTTTTTAACCTTTTCTTTTCTGTTTCGAAACGCAGCAGAAAAATAATGCCATTAGTACCCTTGTCTAACGGGCAGGGGTACTAAGGGTAAGACCCTTGGTGGCGGGCCAATACCGCCCATGGTAATGCCCCCAGTTCTTCGTTAAGGCCCTTGCTACGCTCAGGCCTATAACTACGGCCCCGGGGCATTACCCGGGGCGGTATTAGCCCGCCGCCTATGGTCATATTGCCACAGTAGTGACCCAAACAACACAGTATCACAGTCCAAATTAAAAGGGATTCTCCAATCAAGGTCTATGAAAAATATAAACACTTTAATACTAAACTAACAAAAACAACCTCTCCAAATTAGCCTCGCTATACAAAAAAGAAATAATCCTTTCTAAACAAGAATCCTACAACTTGCGCATCACTCAAGCTAAGTTCAACACTAAAGAACTATTCACAATCCTCAAAGAACTGGAAACACCTATCCAAGCCCCTGACACATGCCTTAAGGACAAAACCTGGTGCACTAGTATTCAGAGCACTTTAGCCAACAAAATAACGACTTTGCAGGCAAAGATTAACAACAAAAAAGAATCCCTCCTCCTCGCCTGCAACTCTAACAACACTACGGCCCTTGTGCCTTCAAACGCCTCCTCACCTCTCACCCTGTCCAAAATATCTAAAACCCTTTAACTTTAAGAAAGTGTCCACTCTAGAAGTTGAAAAGGTTATCTTAACTAACAAACCATCCAACTGCCATGGCGATCCTTGCCCTGCACAAATTATAAAGGATGCCGCAAGGGACCTTTCCCCTTTTATATCCAAACTCATAAACGCCTCATTCTCTTCCGGTACCATTCCCAACAACCTGAAACAATCATGGGTCCTCCCACTCCTAAAAAAACAAACACTTGACCCGACCATTCCCACAAATTATCGTCCCATCACGACTGTACCATTCCTGCTTAAAATTCTGGACAAGGTAGCGTACCTTCAAATTCAACAATACTTGGAATGCAACCACCTCCTAGGAATACGTCAGTCAGTTTTTAGACCGCAACACGGAACGGAAACTGCAATGATTGACCTTAAAGCACAAAAGACACCCTGAGAGACAATGGTAACACAGCACTACTTCTGCTGCTCGACCTCTCAGCGGCGTTTGACTTGGTTGACCATAAGACTCTCTGCCACCACTTAGACTCGGCCACCCACTTCTCACAAGAAGCCATAGGCTGGATTCAATCCTTCTTAGACAATAGAACTATGCGGGTCGTCGCACCTTCAGCATCCGCAGACCCTATTCCTATCACTTGCGGTGTGCCTCAGGGCTCATGTGTTTCACCCACTCTATACAACATCTTCACAAAGCCCCTTTTTGATGATCTAGATGGCCTGGGTATCACCTACACTAACTATGCAGATGATACACAGATCCTCATCCCGTTGACGGGAGATTATGACAAGGATTTGGCCTTTGTGAACAGAGTATATCTCATCATCCAGGCATGGATAGCCTCTCATGGACTATGCCTGAATGATGACAAAACGGAACTCCTCATTTTGGGTACTAAGATGAATATCAATAAATTAGGCCATCTATAGTCTAACTTCACCATAGACAATAACAATATCCCAGTAGCCAAGGAAGTGAAAACTCTTGGTTTCTACCTTGACTCTACTCTCACCTTCAAAAAACAAGTGAACTCCATGGCCTCGGCCACCGCCTACACGTGTAAGCTAATTAGAGCAGCTAAGCCTTTCCTTACACCTAACAATTGCATCACTCTAGCAAGAGCCTTGGTATTATCTAAACTAGATTATTGTAATGCCCTATACATAGGTTGCAACAAATACATTACCAATAAGATACAGATTTTACAAAACAATGCTTTAAGAGCAGCCCTCAACATTCCCAAGAGAGCTCACATATCTAACTTCAGAAGATCTAACAACTGGCTCTCCACCAAAGAAAAAATCTTCCTCAAATCTGCCTCCTTAATTCACAAATGCTTACACATGGCCGCCCCCCAGTACCTTACTTCCAGATTCCAGAGACAATCCACTAATCGACCCTCTAGAACAGCTAATACTAATCTACTTCTTGTGCCTAGATACAAACGTATAAAGACTGGTGGTAGTAGCTTCCCAGTCAAAGCTGCCCAAAACTGGAACTCACTCCCACTCTCCTTAAGAGAAGACATGCCCTACTCACGCTTCAGATCTAACCTCACCCAATGGATTAAGGAACATGACATCTGACCTTCCACCACACCGCCACACCACTGTCCACTACTGCGTATAACTGTATATATATATCTGCATCTGTATAATTGTATATATCTGTGGCGTGATGCTCCTCATTAGCCCTTGCCCTTTTGTATGACACAAGCCAGCACTGTTTATTATTTTGTACTGTAACGCACAGCAATGTAACCTAAGCTGAACGGTCCTCTTTTCCTTCTTCTGTGCCCTAATACCTTTGGGTCTGGTGCGCATAATAAATAAATAAACAAACAAACAAACAAACAAAACACACCATCTGCAAGTAGAATGAAAGAAATTACTATACAAAAACCCACTCCAAAGGAAATAACTGAAAGATGCAACAGACTGGAGAAAGTAGCACTCTGCGCGTAGTTCCAGGAGTGGTAGGTATAATACTACCATAAAAAGGATATTTTGTAGAAAAAAGGAGCAATCATGACCTAACTAGTCCCTAGGGTCCCATTGGCACCTGGGGGGAAGTTCAGTGTCACACTACCTAGAACCAGATCTTGTTGGGCTGCCGCATAAGACCTGGTTTGAATGTTGATGCAAGCTGATCAGGCTCAGTCCGGCATGTAGGATTGTGGCGGTCTTGGCAGCAGTGGGCATCGTACAGGGGCGAATGAGGGTACTATGTGCGGTCGGACTGCAGCAGCTCAAGTGATGCAGATTGGGGTGGTCTCAAGCCCGCTTTGCAGTTGGCCAAGCCGAGTCAGGCTTTAGCTGCTGGGAGAGATCAGCGAGTAATGCTCCAGTGGTTCGAGTCGGCAATCAATGATTTTTGAAGTGGTGATTGAGGGTGTGTTGATGTGCACCCATTGAGGCAACAGTTCTGAGGCTATCTGTGCCAAGTTGTGGTTATAACCCCCAGGTGGAGTCGGCGAGGGGCACTCCAGAGATTCGGTTCGGGTTCTGTCATTGAGCAAGCGCTTTGGGCCTGGCAAGTGATGGGCTTTGCTAGGACAGAATACAGTGTAGTGCTGGTTTAGTTGCAGTGAAACAGTTTGTCTGGTTGGAGGAACTCAGCCACCAGCACCAGCACTTTCCCTATTGTTCAGCATGCAGGGAACACAGAGCAACCGGTTTGGTGTGAGAGAACAGGGAGCTCCAGATGGTCTGGCCCTCTGGTTGCTGTGTGGACTTTGCAAAGGACTCGAGGACAGTTCAGGGTCTGGTCTGCTGGCACAGGAGATCTGTTGCAGAATGTTTGGTCCAGTTCCACAGCACTGGTCACTCCTGATGTTCCCTGGGTGTGGTTAAGGGTCAGATCCTGTGTCTTGAACAGCTCCTTTTTCACCCCGGCAGAGGGCTTTGGACAATGCAACTGTCCCAAAGGAAGTCCAACCCAGAATCTTCAGACCATCTAGTCAGCCTTTAAAGGATCCTTAAGGAACTGAGGATATTCTACTGAAGGGGTGTGAAACCCCTACTTTTAAGGGCACACATCAGCCGGTGACTGGTCTAACGCTAGTCTGCTTTAGGGAACCAATCCCTGCTCTTGGCAGGAGTGGACTTTGCCCTCTTGATGTCACACCCAAAGTGCTTTGCTCCAGAGGAAGTAGAGGAGACAGGAAAGGGAAAGAGAGATAATGAGAAACAAGATGGTGAAAGGCCTTTGCCAGTGTCGAGAGTACGCCTGCCTATCCTACTCCCGCCCCTTTCCTCCAACTGACAACAAAGATCTTTAGACATGCAGCACCCTGATGTGAGGCTTCTCCTCCTGAGTGGGTGTGCTCTTTTGATGTCTGGGCACAGGACAGCTGCCTGCTGTGTGTCAATCCTGTGGGAGGAGGTTACTGACCCTCACAAAGAGAATTAAAGAGAGGCTGGATCCTCTGGATTTCTGTCCTGATATGTGGCAGTATCAGCCCATCTGTTACGAATACACATTCCCTCTTACAGTAGAGCTGCCTCACAGGAGCTCATGTGCAATATCAATTGGGATGTGGTGGCCATGATCTTAAGTATCACCATGCACTGTGCCTAAACTCAGGCCTAGCTTCTTCGTAGAGATTACCCAGGCACCAGCATTGGGTACTCATGATCATTGTAGTTTGGATATAGGGCGGATATATTAAATTTCACCCCTGCGTTGAAGTGACTTTGCTGTCACTGAGGCGGTCGAGTGGGCATCTTGTGACCTTTGAACCCACTCTGCAAAATGAGCAAAGCGGGTGCTGCAAATCAGGCTAATTGTCAAACTCCCCTTCTTTCGCCTCACCCGAGACTCCAGAAGGGGTGTGCTGGCAAGAGTCTGTCTGGGTTGGCTTCTTGTTTCTCTTCTTCTTAAATGTCATGTGTTCCTTGTAGAGGTATGGCCTGTCATGAAGAGTAGCCACTATACCTGCCTGACAATAGTCCGGGCAAGAGGCTGACACCCTGGAACACCCAAGCAGGGGAAAAAGCCAATGGTGTAATAAAAAAAACAGAGAAACTCCTTTGATGATGTAGGAAGCTTTGGAGCAATGGCGAAGTGTGTTTATGGATCCAAGAATGGTTTAACAGGCAACCCGGTAATAATATGTTCCGTACAAAGGGAAACTGCTTCCTACAAGAAGCAGATGGCTGCAAACAGAAAATAGGTGTAAAGACACAGCAGGTGGAAGCCGCAATGATAGGCAGTAAGCTGAAACAGAGCAAGAAGTAGCAAGCATTTCAGGATGCATTCAGCACAAAAAAAATATTGGTAAGGCAGTCCAGCACAAGCAGAATGGAAAGGAGCAACTCAGCACAAGCAGAGTGTAAGAAGTAGCAGGTGAAGGCAGCAGGGTCAGTTTGGAAGCAGACAAAGGTACAGGAAGCAGCAGGTATGTCCAGCAAAGCAGATTGGCAAACACAATTTAAGAGTCAAGGGGTGGACCAAAGCAGCAGCGTAACAAGGGCATAAGGCAGAACAAGCAAGGAAGAACAAGCGCAAGAATGTGGCTATATGGAGGAGCGACTTACCCAGAGGGGAAGCAAGTGGGTTGCAATGTACCGCTGTAAAATTCTGGAGCCGACTTATCCTAGGAGGCGGCCATCTTGCAGGAAGACTAGAGTGTAACACAAGTTTGTGGAAATTAACGTGGCGGCGCATCAATTGCGTCGAGTTCTTCTCCTCCACACACACCAGAACAGCGAAGCAGTGACACTAATGATACAACGGGCACTGGTGCACTATGCTTTTGAGATGGAGTTGCGACTAAGGGGGTTTGGTTAGCAGATTACCCATTTGGAGAAGAAATCACCTGCATCATTTTATGTACTAAAAAAGAAAACAAGGCTTTGCACCCTTGGCAGATGGCATTCTTCAAAGGGGGCACGTGCTTTATTGCAATCCTTGAAAGCAAGGTAAACTGTGGGGGCAAGTGGAAGAGAGGAGGCTTAACGTCGGGACGTGACTTTGTCCAAAAATGAGAAAGTCCTGTTTTAATTTTCTTTTGCTGATGGATGATGGGGGTTTGTGAGTGGGGAAGATAGATGGTGCAGTGAAGGAGAGAGTACTCCAAGGGACAAGGATTAACAGAGCAGGAAGATGAGTTTAATGAGGATTTTGAGAAAAATAAATGGTAGACGAGGGTTTGATGGGTGTGTGTATGAAGGTTCTGCAGGTTGCCCAGGGAGTGGTCAGAAATAATAGATTCAAGCTGCAGCTGATTGGCCCCTGTGATATTGGAGAGGTGGAGATTGCCCATAATGTCTATGGGGATGCTGGCCTGGAATGATTCATGTAGTAGTTTCAGAAAAACTGATTGTGTTGGCCCTGTGTATTATAAATCAAGAGAAAGATAAGGTGGGTGGGATAGGAAGTTGGATGTAGATGTGTTCAAAGGAAGATGTGGTTTTGTCAGTGGGGCTCATAAGAGTGGGTGGTGTGTCATTGCTGGTCAGTAGTCCAACAACATTTCCCCTTTACGAAAGTTGGAGCTGTGTAACAAGTTGGCAAAGTCATTTTGGAGGGAGTTGCCATGCGTTTCTCATGATCGAGATCTTGTGGCACACATCTGAGAGAGTTTTGTGGGATGGCAGTCAGACTAGTCAACAATGAAAAAGATTTAATCACAAAGAGACTGGGCAATCTAGAAGCACAAAGAAAGGTCAATGAGTGCCGTAGGGCACGAAGGAGTAGGTATTTTGTTGTATACCTCTGTAAAGTGCTCTGTTGCTTCTCAAGGCTAGCTTTGCGCCCTATGAAAGTCGCATCAAAACAGGTTCACCCTGTTCCTCCAAAACCATCAAGGACCACATTGACACCTTAGCCCCTGCTCTGGCTGACTTCTGCAACCACTCCTTTGCCACTGGAGTCTTACCTTGCCCACTGAACACTCCCTTGTGCAGCCCTGGAAAAGCTGGCCATCTCCCAGCTTAATCTTCACGCTGAATGTGTTGGTTGTCTCGATGACCATCAGTCTGGCCTCAGAGCTGCCAGAAGCATGGAAACTGCTCTCCTGGCCATCCGTGAAGACCTGCTCACCAACCTCGATTCCAACAGCCTCAGTGTCCTCATCTTACTTGATATCTCTTCTGCCTTTGACATGGTAAACCATGTCATCCTGCTCAACCATCTCTGTGATAACCTGGCTATCACTGATCAGACCCTGGCTTGGCTCAACCCTTTCCTCTCTGATCGACTCTCCCAGGTCTAACTTGGGTTCTTCCTCTCCTCTATCTCTATCTCTACCTGTGGTGTTCCCCAGGGGTCCAACCTCTCCCCCTGGCTGTTCAACCAATACCTGGCACTTCTTGCCCACCACATTGCCGCTCTCGTCCCAACTTTCAGTGCTATGCGAATGACACTCAACTCATTTTCAGGCTCCCTTCCGCCACCTCTTCCCCTTCTCTCAACTCTGACTGTCTATCTGCTATCCAGTAGTGGTGTGCCGCCAATGATATCTGCCTTAATGCCAGTAAGACCGAGATTCTCTTCATCAGTACACCCAATCCCTCATGTCCTGTCACCCTCTGGCTGGCCGCTCTTGGCCTTCTTCCTGCTCCCACCTGTGAGGCTAGGCTCAGGGTCATCTTCGACTCCACACTCTCCTTCTCTCCTCACATCTCTGACGTCTCCAAGAAGTCACACTACCAACTGCACCTCCTAAGAGGTATTCTTCATTTCCTTTTCACGGGTGCCGGTGCAACCATGCTCCCCACCCCCATTCTGCCCTATGAGGCACAATGGGGATCGGGAGCCAGGCAATACCGCCACCCACGAATTGGCAATTACCGGCCCATTCATCTCATAATGGGCTGGTTATTGCCCAATCGCGGTGGCGGGGCCGGTAGCAGGCACGGCTACCGCCATGCTCGTAAAGAGGCCCACTGTCATTTAAGAGATGGAGTTTTTCGATTCTGGCAAGTAGTTGTGTCGCAACTACTTTTTCCAAGATTTTTTCAATACACAGGAGGTTTGTAATGGGCAGGTAGTTGGGCAGGTCATTTGGATCAAGGGTTGTTTTTTTCAAAAGAGGTTGTATGAGACCGGTCTTGAGGGTGTCTAGGAATGATCCTTCTGCGAGGGAGGCATTGATGATGTTAAGGAGCGTATTGAGAGCTGGGCCCGTCAAGTTTTTAATGATGGAGGCCAGGATTATGTCATCAGAGTAAGAAGTAGGTTTGAGGGAGACAATCTTTGTTAGGAGATCCAGGGGAAATAGAGGAGAGAATTCAGTCCAGAGGTGCAGTGTGCGTGACGGGGTGCAGGGGATGCTAATGCTGTGAGAGGTTGATTTGATGTTGTCCTGTGTTTGTTTTCTAATTTGTATTCTAGCACTTGTATTTTGCATTTATAATACAGAAAATAAAATGGTGTGTACTATAAGGCTAAGAGAGAAACACTGTCTATATACGATAATAAGACCCAATATGGGACACCTGGGGATGTCTAGCAGGTGTTCCTTTCAAATGTTAATTTAGTGACAGTGTATTTTCCAGAAAAGAACAATTTTTAGGAGGGTACAATAATGCATAATGTAACTATTCTTAAACTTCAAGAAGTATGCTACATATAAAACAGTGGGCCTCATTACGGGTCGGGCAGTCCGGAATTAACAGTGGCGGTAAACCCGCCGCCACTGTTAATTCCGGATCGCCCGATCCCGAGTCCTGCAGGTGGGAGGTGATCTTCCAGGTCTGACCTGGCGGGTTGAACACCTCCCACCTGCAGGCGGACGTGGAAACACCAGCATCATCACAAGATGGTGCCGGTGTTTCCACTTCCCCATTGAGTCCTATGGGACTCAATGGGAATGGGGATTAACACCATTCCACCTCCGTGATTCCCGGGACACCGGGGCTGTAATGCCCTGGTAATTACGGGAGTCACGGAGGCGGAATGGTAATACGAGTCTGGCAGTAACCAGGCGGTTTTACAGCCATGGTTACCGCCGGACTCGTAATGAGGCCCAGTGTTTTAAGGAAACAGTTCACCTTCGCATTCCAGTAAATGAGAAAGTTCAGTGAATTTACATAAGAGATATGTGCTCAGCCTACAACCTCAGCACCTCATCATTTCAAGGTCAAAAAATGAAATATCATTAAATTATGTATGAATGACAACCATTGTTACAGCACTTAGAAGGCATAATGCTCCATTGTGCTGTACTATATAAAATGCTGTATGTGTTAATATTGTGGCATGATTGAGCTGAGGAACTCTACGCACGTGGTCCTCTTCAACCGCCTCATACTCAGGCGCAGCCTCTTAAAATAGAAGTGATTTGTTGTGGAGATCAGGTGGTACGTGTGCACATTACGCACACCTGGCATATGATCCTTCTGCGAGGGAGGAATTGAGTGGAGGAAATAAGGAGAGCATTGAGTGCTGGGCTCGTCATTGTTTTAATGATGGAGGCCGGGATTATATCATGAGTAAGAAGTAGGTTTGAGGCAGGCTTATATGATGGCAGTGCCTTGGAATAGGAGGCTGCACCTTTGATATGACAACTATATAACTGTCATGTGAAGCTATAAATGGCATAAGATGGCAGCATATCATGACTGCACACGTGGCATTTCAAGACAGTACCCTATTTAATATATGGCTGGTAACCAAAACAACCATTTTAAACTTTGCAAACAAATTGCTATTTTATTCATGTTCACTTATTGTAGGTTGTCTGCATCAGTGATCCCACTTCCTATGATCTCATAAAGGTCACAAGTCATATGGCTGCACTTCATGTGATACAATTCAGGTTACGGCCATATCATGTTGCTTTCTGTAAAGTCCTCAGGTGAATAATGTCACGTCTTCTACCACTGACATTTTCGTGAAATTATATATCTAGCATAAACCTCTATATTTGTGACTAAATCTCCTTTCCCTCATAGAATCTGAAATCTGTTTAAAAAAAGAAAATACATAAAAGTCCATGTTGGTCACAGGTAGGCTTTGATGAACTTGTCTGCAACATATCAGAATGACATCAATTTGGGATTGTTTGCCTGGGCCAACCTCAGACAACTTTGTCCAACATGTAACCACATGTCTTTAAGGGGTACATGTGGGCAGAGCTCCCTGTGCAGGCTTATGCAGCTGTCAGAGAGTTTGGAAGACTTTAGTGGAGGCAAGCCTAGGATATTTAGGGAAGGGTTAATAAATAGGGGTGCATTTTGAGTAGCTGTACGATGAAGGGTAGGGAGAGATAGCAATTGGCTAGGACTTAGTTGGACAGTGATATTTAGGATTAGTTTAGCTTTTGCAGCACTGTGTAACACATTCATTGATTTGTTGTGGTTGATCAACACAAGTGCCATCACCAGAGGTAAGGCAGTGATACATGCCCTAGTACCTTGAAGCATCTCTTGTTTTAGATGGGATTACCCAAAAAGAGCTCAGACCAAATAACCAGACAGACTCAAGGAATATGGCAAAATACTTCTTTATTCTCAATTTAGTAAAGCAGGATCAACTGGCAGACATCAAACTGATGCTAGACAGAGGTTTTATACCCCAATATGCATCATCTATGACATCATCCTAGGTGACAAACTGTAAAACCTATTGACGGCAGGGATTGGTTAGGGGAACATATCTACTAGAATACCTTTAGATTAGTACTTCATTGGCTGTCTCTTATCTGTGAGGCACAACTCGAACTTCTTATAAATACGTTTAATGCTGATTTTAGTGCACAAAATGGCAACGGATTGGTCTATGTAACCTTTTATAGCAGGTTGCCCCATAGACCCAATGATAGGTTGACATTCCCACCCAACCGGGGACTTTAGGCTCGGCTAGCAGCACATAAGCAAAACGAAACCCAGATGCTTGAGTTACTTCAGATTACTCCCCACGTCCCAATTAGTCCATCATCTCTCATCAGTATGACCCTAGGCCAAGGTTTCCCATCTGTAGTGACCTTGTAGCTCGATCTATGTTCTGGGACACATAAGGGAGTGTTTGTTTGTTTGTTTGTTTATTTATTTATTTGGTAATGCGCACCAAACCCTCAGGTAGCACATCACTATCTTGTAGGAGCCTTATCCATTGTTAATTGCTCAATATGTGACTCTTGCCAATGTTTTCTTCTTTTTTAATCTAAAAGAGTGATGTCTTATGTCCATGGCTTATCCATATGCCTCCCTTTGTGCTTTGCAGTTATTCCTTGAAATAGCATCCTTGATCCCAGGCCAACATAGACTCCTCTTCATTTTGCACATAAAGCTAATTCTCCAATGTCTCCTGACTCTGTAGCCCTGGTCTGTTTCTGTGTTGACTGGATTGAATCTTTGCATGAGCCGGCATCCATTTTTCTATCATGGCCGTCCTTGCCATATTATATGTTCCTCTATAGAAAACAAATATATGTCTCATCTACCTTGTGTTGCTGCATATTTACACTTATTGATCAGAAAGTTACTTTGTCTTCTTCATACATGATCACTTTATCATTTCGTACATGTTTCTCTGGTCGCTTCAGTTACATCGTCAGTCTTACGTATTTTCATATTGTTTCAGTATGTCCTTGTATATCTTCTTCATGGCATCACTCTGACCCTGTTAAATTTCACTTCAGCACTACATGATATCCAAGGGTGAGTGCTGATATGTTTCCACACAATATCCTTCCACTCTGTCATGCAAGGATATATTTGATACAGTTGTCTGAGTGCACATCGTCTTTCGTACACTCAATGTGTATAGGCAGAACACATGGAGTCCCATATAGGGTTTTTCTCCTACTGTTCCAGTATTCTGGCAGTGACGGTGCAGGAGTTAGGGATAATGTGTCTACCTGCTCCTCTACAGATACATCACTGAGTGTCTTGAAGTGAGGGGATGAGACATGTGCCATAGAGGGACAACTGGAAGGAAGAGCAGGGGCTTCCAGGAACTTCTGACCACAGCATGCGGGACAGTAACATTCACCTGATTTGCTGGGAGAGAGTGGAAGGTATTCAGTCAGTAAGGAGGGTAGCACACCAGTCAATGTCTATCTCTTTTAGCGAGTGGACATGACACGTGCCATCGGGCGATACCTGGGAGAAAGAGCAGAAGGAGCCACAAAATCCTGAGGGCAATTTGCAGGAGAGCAGCATGGATTTGGGGAGGAGGTCTACACAACAGTTAGTGTCTGTCTCTTGAAATTAGTGGATATGACATGTGCAAATAGGTGTCACCTAGGAGGAGGAGTGGGAGGAGCTGTTAATATCTAATGGAATCTTATGTGAGATGCATATTCACCTGATCTTGTTGGGAGAGAGCAGCAGAGTTTCAGCAGAGGTACATGACAAACATTTGAGTACATTTGGAAAAACATGTCCACACCCAAATAAGTGAGAGGTCTGGGGAAGATGCTGCTCATGGCATTTTCCCTCATGTTTATTTATACTGAGGGTTACCTGGAAGTCGCCCACAACTGTAGCCTGGCTTTTGCTCTCCATAAACATATTGCACATGATGTGGGTATATTATGCACAGTGTGTGATCTTTCTTTCAATAACATGAAGTTCACAACTCTGCCTCAATATCTTCTTGCACCTCCATAATGAACTGTTTGTGCATTTCATGAACAATTTCATGAACGATCACTTGAACAATCACTTCTTTGTGGATGACTATAAAAATGGTATCTACCCATAGCAATCATGCGTTCTTGGATGATGATGATGATGATAATTTGTTATCCGGTACACGCCAGCCATTGAAAAGTGAAGCAGGATTGTTTTGTGTTTCTTGTGGTTGGGAAATGGATAGCTGGAGTAGTGACTGTGACTGCAGGATCCTGGCCAATTGTGTATCACATATGCCATGTTTTCTTGTTCTCTCACTGGGGACAGCCACCCACAAAGGTTATTGGGAACTTTAACAGGGCTAAGCCAACCACCAAGATTCACAAGTTCTCCCCGCGGGTGCATCCACCCCATAAAGTCCTAGTTTTCCTACAAAGGGTGTAGCTACTCACTGCAGTCCTTGGGTTTCCCACAGGGTGAAGCCAGCCACTAATGTGCTTCAGTTCTCCCCAGTGTACAGTCAAGGTCTACATTTCTTTGGTTCTCTCACAGGGTACAGCCATCCACTAAGGTGTTCTGGTTCTTTCACAGAGTACAGCCATCTACCACATGTCTTAGGTTGTCCCCCAGGTTTAATCTGCCCACCAAGGTTTTCATGTTCTTTCACTGGGCTCAGTCACACAGTAATACTCTCGGGGTCACCCATGTTGCACATGGATACACTAATGTTACTGGGCTCTTTCTCACGTTGCTGCGACCCACGATGTGTCTCAGCTCTCCCACAGGGCACAGTCACCCACTAGGTTTCTCAGGCTTTTTCACAGGACACAGCTTCCAATAAAAGTTCTCAAGCTTCCCACAGAGCATTTCATAAAGGTTTTCCAGCTTCCCACCACGGCTGCCACTCCATTAGGTGTGTGAGTCTCCCTGTGAGGCTAGAGCCTCCCCATGTCATCCTTTTTCCTTCCCCCTTCAAAACGCCTTACAGGGAAAACGATTGGTGGTATTCCATAGCCTTCCTGGGTTGTCCATCACCACTGCAGGACCCAGCTGCTCCCAATAATGGAGTCCACACAATAGAGCTAGTACAACCTGTAACTCATGACATCATCAATAAAGCATAAAGAAGTGCACTGCTTATTTGGGTCATGCCAGAAACAGGAGCCTTCCCCGGGTCACAGTTGCCAGTCCCTCTAAGGCTCATTGGACGCTGCTGAATGGGTGTGGAGTTTAGTCACGTCATGCCCTATGTTGTTGCCATGCTGTACTCTGGACCCCAGAAATGCTAGGACGCTCTCCCTCCTCACCAGTGTTAAAGGGGCAGTTATGGTAACATTGTTGATAGCAGGTTCTCCAAACATGTGATCCTGATGAACCTTCCTCTGTCAAGGAAAACATGGTTCCTCATTGCCATCATTGCTAAGGTCCAGCTCTTGCCCCTTTGCTACTATTCTAACCTGAACCTCTTCCAACAGCCCTCCACCACACTGCAGACTTTAGGCTCCTCACACCATGTCAGTCCTCATAGGTGGAGGACAAAATAGTCCATCACCCAGGACCTTCGGGGCTGTGTAGGGGGATGGAGGCCACCAGTTCCAGAAGCTCTTCCTGACCATGGCGTTCCCGCTCTGCGACAACAATAGCAGACAGATTCTCCTTTTCCACATTTTCCTCCTCTACCGGCTCCTACATTCCTCCCCGTATTGTGGGCCCAACACCTGCTTCAGCTCCTCTGCAGTCTAGTCCTAGCCCTGAGTCTGGAGAACTCTTTCTCCATTATGACCACCCCCCCCCTCCCGCCTAGACAGAAGCTAACCCAACCTCCTCTGCTATGGTGCTTGCTGCTGTTATACCATAATTCTATGAGAGGAACAAACTTTCTCCTTTCCCAATGCCTGGGGGTGGAGCCACCAGCATGAGGCCTGCCTCGGCCACCTTTGTGGTGGCATCCTCGTGAGGCCCAACAACTCCTTTCTCTATGCTTGTTGTCAATGCCTCAGCCTCCTCCACTGACTCAGAGGATCAGCAACTCTGTGTGGTGGGGCCTATGAACCAGCGCCCACAAAGAGCATGTGGCTCCTCCCTCATCTTCTGTCATGGATGAGTTCTCCTTCTTCTGCCTGGAAAAATACAGTTACTCCACCCATTACCAGCTTTCTTTCCTTTCATCATCCAGCTTCGCAGACAGCACACCATAACTTCTGACATAAATGATGACACTGAGATCTGTACTCATGGATTTAACCTGAAACCCAAATAGTGTAGCACAGAGAGAACCGGAAATAAGCAAAGCACAACTCCAGGTGACCTAATGAAAGAATACACAAGGGAACAAACAGTACTATTGCTAAAAACATCTAGAAACACGTAAACACTACTCATGATGGCCCACCTATACAATACCTATGCTACAATACCATTTACAACAATACACACTAAACACACAAAGTGGGAAGTATGCACCTTCTTGCTTGTTGAGTTTTTATGAGGCATGCAAACAGGTGTATGAAACCTTTTATTTTTTTAATTGTATATGGAGACACAAATGGAGAAAGGGGGGAAAGGAATATTTTATATGTGTAAATTAATATAATGCACTATCACACAGTGAGCAAACAGGACCAACAAAGGGGCACGGGACATGTCCTTCAAAACACAGTAAACAACAAGCATCCGTAAATAAGACTCATCTCCTCACAACACTTCTCAATAGCTCCAAAATCCCACACGTGTGTGTCTGCCCTATGCAACAGCTTACATCATAGCCAAGCAAAACCCATAAAGGAACATTGAGCTAGGACTATTATTAGGGTAAAAACTTCCTGAAGGAGATTTGTGGCCTCTGGTTTGCTGAACGTACAAACGAACTTGACAAATCTCCAGAGTGTCATGTTATGTTCTGTTAAAGGATATGCATACCACACACTGCACCACCGGAGTAGTCCCCTGGCACTCTGGTGGATCTGAAAATCAAGTTACACCATTTGCTGAGCCCTAGGTCTGTTTTTCCATTGGTAGCCTTCATGTGCTGTTGTGCAAAGCTATGTGTGGTTTGCTATGTTGTTGCAGTGTAGCGAAGGGCGTGCAGTGAATTTCTAGACAAACCCAACAAAAAAAACATTATTGGTCCTAAGGTACACCATTCCTGATTGGACAATGAATCATTGTCCTCATCTATTAGATTTTCCTGCCAAGAGAGGGTATCGCTGTGCCCAGGGCAGGCTGAGACAAGGGAGCTGGCCACCCTATTTGACTTCCATCCTGTGACAGAGGACTATGTGCAATCTCATCTTGTAGCCATCAAATCCACAAATGATTCTGTTTTCTATGCCCACCTGTATAGCTAAGCGTCAGAGATCTCTCTGTTCATTACTGACTTTATAAACAGCCTAGGTTTGGAACAGAAACAGCATATGATAAGGGTTGTGGATCAAGGAGGGCTGTCACTTCTGGTGATGCTGGACCTGTCCCGTGGCTTTTTGCACAATCACCCATCATAAAAGTGGTTGGCAAAGTCTCGGAACATGCCAATAAGTGGTTTTGTTTGTTTCTGGCTAACCAACAACAGCTCGTTCAATTTGGGAGATATATTTCAGACCCTATTTTGATGTGGAGTTCCACAAGGGTCTTCATTAACGCCCTTGCTTTATAACCTGTATCTGTGCCCTTTGATGGAGATTCTGAGGAGTCACAGAGTGAACTACCACTCCTACGTTGATGATACCCAGACCGTCATCAAAACTGGAAACATTGAGGAAACTTTTGTTGAGGTCAAACAGTGTCTGGAAGAAGTAAGGGATTGGATGTTGAAAAACCAGATTCAGCTCAATGCGTCCAAAACAGAGCTAGCACTGTTTATACCCAAGCATCTTATTGCGGCCTTTGTCTCTAGTATTTTTGGTATCACTACAAAATATCCTCCACTAAAAATATCGCCGTGCATATGGGCGTATGTCTCGCCATAGGCGATATTTTTGGGGGGATCATTTGTGGGAGCGGGTGTTGCAGGGGTGTCCCCCGCACATTTTAAAATGGGGTTACGGAGGTGTGGGGTCCCCCGCAGGGTCAATGGGTCAATATTGCCGCAAAAATATGGCGATATTTTTGTATCACCATATTTTTGCAGGGATATTAACACATGGGACCGTATTTTTGGCCTGGAACTGAGTTTCACCTCCAGTATCAAATACCTGGGTTGTATTTGGTGGGACGATCTTGGATGCGAGGCACAGATTGGTGCCAAGGTGAAGACAGTATTCTATGTGCTGCGATTGCTGCAGTAAGTCCTGACAATTTTTCCGGGTGAAGATCATGCAATTATGGTGGTGCCATAACAAATGCCCATCCGGACTATTGTAATAGTCTGTTGATGGGCATCCCGGCCAAACAATTGCACAGGCTACAAAAAGCCCAGAATGCGGCCGTCAGATTAGCCGTCCACCTAGGCAGATCTGCTCATGTTTCCCCTTTTACGGCGAACATTGCATTGGTTGGCAGTGGAGGCCTGCATCATATTTAAGGTTGTGTGTCTGATTTTCAAATGCTTAAAGGGACTAGCACCAGACTGTTCGAGAGATAAAATCTTTCGTTACCAGCCAGTATGCTACGATCAAAGGGTCAGCTTCTACTGACTGTTCCCCATCGGTATGCGTCTCCAGGGCAGAAAGAAGATTTGCTGTCTTCGGCCCTAGGCTGTGTAACAGCATCCCTAGAGAAATTAGGGCCTATGAAACACTTTTTCAGTTTTGCAAGGCCCTTAAAACCTTCCTTTTTAAACAATGCATGGAGGTTATATTTGTCATTTATCAAAACATATGTTGTGTGTGCACCACTATTCTGATACCGATTGCTGATACCAGCTGCGCCATTATACGGTTAAGTCCGAACTGTACGTGTTACAAATATCCAAAATTAAATCATATCATTGCGTAAGATTAGGATTCAGTGGCAAATTCCCATCTTGTTCTTCCAGCAGGAACTATTCTTTACCGCAAATCCATTTTTGGTGAGTTTGTCTAGGCCTAAACAACAGTTTATCCCTTTGTGGTATTTTCATCATGGTGCAGTAATAAAAGCATGCACAAGTTGTCTGTGTGCAAATCATTCTGGTGTTTTACAAGGTATGCCATATTTTGATTGATTTTTGTGTTGGAGCAGGGGGCATGGAGCATATGTACCGCTCCCCCGTCCCATTCACTCCACCAAACAAAATTGCATGTATCAGCACCTGCATGGCACTTTGAAGCTCAAGCTCTAGGTAATTAATTGGATTCCTTTGGAATACGCTTGCTTTTCACACATCCTCCAATTAGGTCGATTCCACAGAAATCTTTGCAGGCAGCATTTACACAGCATTTACACAGTTCGCACTATGAAGTGCGAAAAACAGATGTAAAGTCGATTTCTCGTGCTTTTACAACTTTAAATGATGGGAATTGCATGGAGGGGTCCATTGTCACTTCTGTGCAGACGTAACCAGTCCCCTTGACGCATTTTACTGGATCTATGAACGTGGCGTCTTCGGTGTATTTCTAAGCCCCTCTTAACCAATCAGTGAACTTCTGACAGAGCCAGATGCATCCAATGGAGTGATGTGGCTCTAACTATCACCTCCCTCTGCTCAGCTTCCCGCTTGACCCACCTAAAATCAGCAGGCTAACGGTATGCACTGACTGGGCTGACTGCTATTAAATCTATATACAGGGCCTTGTTTAATAGCAACACAGAGCTTGCTGTGCACCATGACCTCACTGCGCTAAGCCTGAAAGATAAATGTTGAACATACTTCCTCTCGTAAAATTAGCATGCTTCGAGCTTAATCGCTTGAAGTGAAACATTGCACCGGGAAAATCTGTTAGTATTTACTAAGTAATCCGCTTCTGACAGTATCTGCCGCTTATAAATCAGACAACGCTTCTCGGGGAAATAGCTCAGACGCCTACAGCCTCCCTCCATGAGGCTCTTGTTGGCTTTTTCCTTCTTCATACTCACAGAAACATAATCCTGTGGAGCAGCAGAGCGAGTTGTCCCAGGTTGGACAGACGCCTGGCCTTGGGCACATTTCATAAAAACCTGGGAATGTTTGGAGCCTTGGTGACTGGGATATAACCTTGGCTCCCACATCAAAACATGTAATGAAAATTTTCAAAGAAGGTCTTTGAAAAAAATCTTTATGAACAATGTAAGCAAACGGTGCATTACAGTCTCGACCATTGGATTGGGGCTGTCGTGACAAGGTTCTCAATATATTAGCTTTTCGGGCGATTCACCTTGCCCATAAGTAGTTTGAGAGGGGTGTGTTTTGGGGATTTTGCTGGAACTTTCAGGTTTCAACGTCCCCATGAGATGAGACAGGAGAACATTTGAGACAGAGGCGCCCTATTGCTAGAAGAGGCTCCCTCTAAACTTTCAGGGCCTGGTTGAGCAGCTGGAAAGACTTGCAGTCTGCAGCTGATCACAAGTTTTTGGAAGCATTTAATGAGGAAGTCAAACCTCCTAAAAGGAATGTCCTTGTTGTCCAGACACAAGCTTTCCAACTAGCTGCCTTCTTTTCTAGCCAGCCAATCTGTTTGCAAATGTGAAGAATGCATAAACTAGACCATCTCTGATTCAAATTGACGGCCTACACACCACACATGGTATTGTCTGGTTTTCACTGAATATTTGGATGTATATATTTATCGTTTTGAAATAAGAACACAACAGTTTGCATATTCAATGTACTGTTTTTTGGTATACAAAAAAGAAAAAGTAAAAAGTAGAAAGTTAATTGACAGCCAATTATAGAAAGCTAGTCAGAAAAGAACAAGGTGTTTTCGTATATGCTTGTAGACTGATCCTGCAAACGTATAACAGCCTTAAGACTGGGTGTTAAGAGCAAACTACTCAAAGCTAATATACCCTTCCAATACCTTCTGACATCCTTGAATGATGAGATGTTGTAAACAGCAAGTGGCAGGACGCCTTCTCGTTTCCCATGTTTAGAGCACTTAGTCCTTCCACTAGCAGGGAAGTCCCTCCTGTTACAGTTTAGCTAATCGAGGGTTTGCAGGGCTGGTGTAAATCGATAATTCTAGTGCATAGTCACTATTTTAAATGTTGACATTTCTCTCTAACATCTCAGGCCAAAGGTGATCCTTACTCATCATGAGTTCCGTGTTGAAGTGTTTTATTTGCTTGCAGCCCAGTGCAGAACCGACTGCAAAGGTTTAATCGGGATAAGACAACTACCAGGACTTGTGCACATAACTAGAAAAGATGAAAAATGGTTTGAATCCTTCTTAGAAGGACTAGATGGTAGAAATTACTCTTTCCTGTAAACTAAATGTATTTGTGATGTGAAAAAGAAGTGGTTATCACAGAGAGTGATCATGGCCATGTGATGAAGACGGACGAGGGGCACAGAACATAGGAGTAGGATTTTAGGGTTTTTTCAGGTTTACAATGAGCCATTTTCCTTGCATACATTGTTTTTCTTGTCATGTGCAGTTTCGTAAACAATTTTCATATGTTGGGGTGCAGCAGTTTCTTCTTCTCCTAACTTGAAATAGATATGGGTATTATCTTTATACATTGCCGTTGCCAATATTGTGGGTACATAAGAGTAGGGGCATGCAAACTTTGATGGCGATTGGTGAAACATCTAGCCCTTGTGAGATGCACAAGTACATCTTGGTGAATGCATATAGTGAGGATCCTTTCCTGGCACAGTGGGTACTGTCTTTGAGGAATTAAGGGTGAGTCTGGACTGCCCAATAGGGTGGGACCAGACTAATATGCAAATGGCTATGTCACCTCTGTGAAGGGAAGCAGTGAGCCTAAATGTGGTTGTCGACCCTCTTGAGTGGAAGGAATTCCATAGAACAGGGTATTTGACTCAAGTTCTTTCTCACTAGAGGGGTTACCACAGTTTTGTTTAATTTATAAAACTTGGGGTTGCACCTTAAGTAACCCATGATGATCCAGACATGGACCTCTTGCTCGCTGTGCCTTATTGAGACTCAGCTTTACCTCACTGAGGAGGTCAAACACATGCCAAAACACGTCTCTTGGGTTGCTGATAGTACTCTTCTTAGGAGGAGATTTGCCTAGCATTTCGGTGCTGGACTGCCCTTCTGGGTGGGACCAGACTGATATGCAAATGGATATTTCTCCTCTGTGAAGGGAGCAGTGAGCAAAAACCTGGTCATAGACCCTTCTAAGTGGAAGTGGAAGACATTCTTTAGAACAGGGTATTTGACCTATGTTCATTCTCTGTAGAGGAACTCCCACACTCTTGTTTAAACTGTCTTTGAGGAAGCATAAAAACAAAGTTTGATCGGTCCTTGTTACTGCGGTTGGTGTTGATCAGTGATCTTTTTGAGCAGTGTAGTCAATTGTATCAAATACTCGTCAGTGATGGTGTGTAGTTTTTCTTGGTGTTTAATGTCTTTGATTTGGTTAAACTAAGTGGACGGAAGCCAGACTGGAAATAACAGAGTATTCATTTTGATTGCATGTAAAGATGTATGTATAGTTAGTACTGTTTCAAGTAGCTTAGCTAGAGGTCTGTACCGCAAAGAGGAGACAGGATCCAAACTTTCTTGAAGAGCAACTTGAAGATCAACTTGTTTAGTGACAGCGGATCTATTCCCTTGGTAAGTGAGTTGTTGATGAGATTAGGCATTCTAGTGATAGCACTATAAGGCTAAGTAGATGGGTGTAACATTGCATGCATCCATTCAAGGTGATGATTGTTTGGAAGTAGTAATGATCTCACGAAGATCTGCTTCCATGCATAGGGGGAACTAACTGCAGACTTTCGCAGGCTCTACTCCTACATTACAATAGCGAAAGGTCATCTTGTAGACATTGTTATTTAATGAGAAATTTGTGAAGCAAGTGAAAGGCTAACACCTCAAGTCACTTTGTTTTCAAACTTGTTAAGGGTTTCTGTAGGTGCCACCCGCCATGGATCTCCCATGGCCAGGAGGAAATGGATGAATATGTCACAGAAGACTTTCTTCCAGTTACTGCATGGAACAGAAGGCCTATTGTCAGGATGAGGCTAGATCTTTATTTAAATATGTATTTTGGTTTTTCAAAGGGAAGGCAGCGTAGGCATTTTTTCAGTTAGTTTCTCTATAATGCATCTGTCTAGGTGATAATGGTTTGTCAAGGAGAAAAGCTAAAGAGCTTTCACTTGAAGCGGAGTGCAGCAAAGTTCGAAAGGGTTGGTTACTAAGCTATCTAAGTGAGGTGAAGCATTTATATTCCGTTGATGAAAAAGTGAATATAGGCGCTGCTCTCTTTTGCCTTGATGACAACGTAATTATAATATCAGACTATCCTTCTAGTGGCCTACAATGCTCTCTCGGCAAGCTTCAACAGTATGCTCTATAAAATGGTCACTCTATCAATATTTCTAAGACTAAAGCTATGGTTTTCTGTACTAGTAATTCCAAGATGAACAAGAGGTTTACCTTGTAGCTTGGTGACCTTTTTGTTGAACAAGTTGCATCCTATAACTATCTTGGTGTTAGGTTTGATCGTCGGCTAACATAGGGTGGGCATCTCTATAACTTAGAGGTGGAAATCCATCAATTAACAGGGGGAATAGTGCATGTATCTAGGGAACATGCTGCATACTCATTGATTTCCCTTTTCAATCTATAAAAATCCCAAATCCAGCCTGTGATATTAAAAAGAGCCAAGGTTTGGGCCATGACACATGCTTCTGCTTTGAGTATGATGGTGAAGTTCAGTCTAAAAGCAATTCTTAGCTTACCATCCTCTACCCCCATCAAATTATATTGCTTGAATCCCAGCCGAGTATGGTACTTTGTGCCTGGATTGGTAACAAAGTAAATGTATAGCTTAAAGTTATTCATTCTCCCAGCAACCCATTACTGAACTATAATGGTCAGTTAACTGGGGCATTAGTCATGACATTTGGGGATATTACGATGAATACATTGCATAGGAAAGTCTCTAGTTGGTTTCTAAAATTTTGCTGCTCTTCAACTGAATCTTCACCAAATAAGGTCAAAGCTATGCATACAATGATGATCTACAAAACCGATCAGTAGCAATTCCTTGTTATCCTGGCTATTAAATCTCTTATGAAAATGATGTATGCCATGTCAACTCTTCAATGCGATCGTCCACACATTATGAGGGGAATGATCTTGGATTGATTTATCAGTTGATGAAGCTGTGGGGAAAGGTTGAATCAATTTTTAAAATACTTTGTTGATTTTAGATCACTTTCAATTTACGGTTTTATGGCGCCTAGTGTATCATGGTTATTGTTGAAAGCTTACCTAGGGCTGTTATCTGGTGTTTGTTCAAAAAGCTTTTATTAAGCTGCACTGTACTATATGAAATAAATAAATATTACTGGTTCTGTATTATACTTTCATTCATTCACTCCCCTCTGCCTCCCTGGACTGATACTCGCTTCCAGGGCTTCCGTGGCTCTCTTCCTGCTAACTACACGTTCTGGAGAGCACACGCTATTTCAGGGTAAGCCCTGCACATTCGCAGATCACATCTCGCCTGAAACGCACATTTCTTTAACAAAAAAAGAAACTGCAAAATTATTTGTTTTGTTTGATGGCGGGTGGCGGATTGCATGAAGTAGCAATCTTTTTCTGACTTTCACCCATCTTGTGGGTTGTTGCCATTGTTCTTGCCATCAGCCCCATTGGGCCACACTACTAGAGGCCCTTCCAAGATGGCCTCATCCTTTTCCTGCATCTAAGGTTCCCTGCCATGCCTGACTCCCACCTCCATTGGTTGCCAGGGCCTTCATAGCCCAATCAGAGCAACCGGGAGCCGGCACCATCTACCAAGGCCCATGACGAAGGCCCCTGTCTGCTCCCTGTCTGCTACCAGAATGCTAGATGTGACTATTTCCACAACCCATCACCTGACTCTCCATTTACTATGGATTAGTTCCCTCCTGATTGCCCTTTTCCCCTTTCTGGGACCTTCTGTTACGCTCACCTGGTATCCACAGGGGCGTCACACGATACTGGATGGAGGCCTAAGCGCTTTCCCGGACCCCTTTCTGCTTGATTATGTACCAGACGTTGGGTAGCGCCTATAACAGGAGAATGGAGGGTTAAGATACTGGTTCTGTGATGGGTGGACTCCCACCTCCCTCTGGTCCAAATCCCCTCCCTTGGGGTTATTGCTCACCTTAGGTTTTTATGCGCTGAACTCTCTGTCCTGCGTCTCTGTGCAGGGTGTGTGGTTGGGGCGGGCTTTCCCTGGACCTAGTTGCTTCACTGGTCCGTGTGCCCTTATTTCGGGTCCAGACCGGCTGTGACTCCGACTCTGCTTGCTGTCTTCCAGGTGAATTATAATGTCTTTTCCATCTTTATTCTGTCTTTCTTTTCCTCCATTTTCTCTTTCTTCTCGGCGTCTTGCTCCTCTACGCTGTTCCCTAACAATCTCTCTTATTGTTTTCACAGGGATGGTTGCAATCTCGGAGTTGCCGCGCCGATGGCGGAGACTACGGTGAACTATTGGTGCGCGGAGCGCTGCGCTGTTTATTGGTGTTAATTGCTAACCTGGGTTCTCTTCTCTTTGTACAGGTTGCAGTGATGTTTTGGAGTGATGAGCGATCGAATCTCTGCTTGCCCAGTTAAGTGCTTAGTTAATGCTGACCTTGTTTCTTGTCCCTTGCAGGTTGCGGTGAAACCCGGAGATGGGTGAGGTAAGAGAATCACCGGGTGCTGCTAGGACTCGCTGCTTGCCCAGCTAGGAATTGTTATTAATGCTGTCCTTGTTTCTTTACCTTTGCAGGTTGCGGCGAACTCCAGAGATGGGCGCGGTAAGCGAAGCGCAGGATGGATTCAAGACCGGTTACTTCACAGGTTAGTGTTCTTGCTTGCTAATGCTGTGCTTGTTCTTCCAGGTTATTAATTGGAACCGGATCTAGGGCTTCAGGATCGGGCCGCAGGAGAAGCAGATGAGCAGGAGCTGGACACGGTGAACATTACGCTGCAGGAGTGCAGAATAACGCGAAGCGTGTTCTGCTGTTTGGGTGTGGTTTAAATAGCCCAGGTAAAGTAGTTCCAGGCCAAGTAGTTCCAGGCCCAGCCACACCCAAAACACTAGACCGCATGGCTTGGTTCTAAAGAACTGAGCTGTGTAATAGGCCTCCATGTTGGATTAAGGTCCAAAACTGGTATTGCTTTATTCCTGATAATGAGCCTGCCGTCAAAGGCAAAGGCGCCAGGACTGACTCCATGTATGCTTCTGATGGAGTTTTAAGGCCCTTGAGGCCAGTGTGACTGCTGCCAGGCGGCTGTTATACCCGAGTGGGTCAGGGGCATGGATTGTGACACCTTCACTTCCTTCTCTGCTTTTTCTCCGAGTTATGCTGTCAAATGCATTACATTTCTGCACTCACCTCTAACCTCTGATTCATACTGTAATTCTATACCTACTGTGCTTTGCATTTAACATTGCTAAAACGTGGGTGTGTTTTGCATTTAACTTTGAAAGTCAAACTTGGGTGTGTTTTGCATTTAACTTTGAAAGTCAAACTTGGTTGTGTCTTGCATTTAACTTTGAAAGTAATACTTGGGTGTGTTTTGCATTTAACTGAAAAGTCAAACTTGGTTGTGCTTTTTGCATTAATTTTGAAAGCCAAACGTGGGTGTGCTTTTTGCATTAATTTTGAAAGCCATACTTGGGTGTGTTTTGCATTTGGTTTTGAAAGTCTAAGTTGGGTGTGCTTTTTGCATTTTTTCATTGGGCTACAACTAGCTGTTTTTCTTGTGCAGACTTTGTGTACCCTTTGCTTGCATTGAATTACTTCTCTGTAACCGGCTGGCCCAGTGACTGTTCCTTACCGCTGTACTTGCATACTCTTCCCGCTGCGCTTCTCTCTACTCACCCATGGCCTTTTCTGTTTCTCCTACCTACTTCAACTGCTTCTCTCTCACATTTCCTTACCTTCTCACTAAGTCTGGAAGGAAGAAGTTTAAAAAGGATATCTTGGCCGCCAACCCAGGTCTCCCCATCACTGTTACCTATTCCAGACATCCCCTCACCTGCATCCTCTTTGTCATTCCTTCACCTGATCTAATAACCCTTTATATGATCTCTGTGCTCTGCCCTGTCTCCTCCTCTGCCATTAATGGTGGCATGTACTGGGAAGTTCTCAAGGGCTTCCTTTGACTCCTCCAGAGTCATCATTAATGTCTACATAAATGGCACTGTCATGGTCCAAGGCCCTCAGGCCAATCTCCCCCTCTTTGATAGGCACTTCACTCACCACACCAACTTCCTTTCATCTCCTGCTGTCCCCTCCTCTCCTCCCTTAGCTACCTTGCCCTCTCTTCCCTCCTCTTCTGCCTCACCTCAGGCTCCTTCCACACCTCCACAAGGAGTACCTCTGATTTGTACCCCTGCACGGAAGGCCTTTAAGGCTGGCAACCTTCTTCATCTTGCCACTATCAACATTCGCTCTGCTGTCAGACACTCCGCTGACATCTGCCACCTCTTGGAAGACCTTGACCTAAATGTCCTCGGTCTCACTGAGACTTGGTTCATGGCCTACTCTGTCACGAGCTTGGACACTCTCCTCCCTGATGGCTACAAGATCCTCTCCGTGCCCAGATCCACCCGGCCTGGAGGGGGTGTACCCCTGATCTTTCCTGAGTGGATTCTTGCCTCTATCATTCCCACGCAGACTTACTCCTCTTTCAAATGCCTTGGATGCAGGCTCTCTCTCTCCTAGCCACTCTCTTAATGTTGCTACTCTCTACCTGCCCCCTGGTCAAATCACACCATTTCTCTGAGTGGGCTGACCTCTCCTCCTCCCTTGTTGTCTCAAACAACCAAACTCCTCCTCCTTAGTGACCTCAATATCCATATCGTTTCTCCCGGTTCCTTGTCTGTGCTCTTTCAAGACCTCTGCGATGCCCTCTCCCTTTCTATCCTCTCCTCTGGCCCGACCAACTCTGCAGGACACACACTTGATGTCTTGCTCTCCTCTGGCCTCCCCCGCTCCATCCCTCTGACCACTCCTCACACCTAGAACTATCACTCCCTCCTCTCCACTAATCTCTCCCTCTCTTCCCCCCAGGCCAAGCCAACCTCAACATTGCCACCTACCTTCTCGGACATCCATCGCATGAAGTGTGTGTCAGTTGAAGCTTTCGCCACCACCTTCTCTCTGCCCCCTCCACCTCTGGCTGAATAACATCCTGCACAGCCCTGTCTACACTCTACTTCTCTATCACTGATGCTCTTGATGTTCTCGCCACTGTCATGAGGATTTGTTTGAAGCCCAAAGCCAAATGCAATTCCTGGTATGACTCTGACCTTGCTACACTTAAACGTAAGAGGGGGGGGGCTAAGAGGAAATGGAGGGACTCTTGTTCATCCTCTGACAAACTGGCCTGTCGCCTGCTCCAAAGGCAATACCGACTCCAGGCTAAGAAGAGATCCCACACCCAACCCAGTGTCTCTGCGGTAACTAACAACTCGGCTGAACTCTTTAAAATCTGCAAGGAGCTGGCCAACCCTGCTGCAGCCTCTACCTCTCTTGCCACTTCCCAGGCCCTCGCACAGCCCTTGCCTCCCACTTCATCTATAAAACTCAGGATATGCTGTCCACCCCCTCTTCCCCTCTCCCCTCTCCCCTCACTCTTCACCCTTCTATGAACTCTGGTGCTCCTTCAGACACCCCCCACCTTCCTTCTCATCCTTTCTTCTTTTATCCCCTGACAAGGTCTCTAGACAAGTCCGATCTATGAAAGCCTCATCAAAACATGGTTTTCCTTGCTCTTCCAAAACCATCAAGGACTATATTGACACCCTTGCTCGTGCCCTGGCTTATTTCTGCAACCTCTTCTTTGCCTCAGGAGTTTTCCCTCACCCCCCTCCATGAAGCATTCTCTTGTGCACCCTCTTCTCAAAAAACTGACAGCCGACCCCTCTTGCCCAGCTAACTATCGCCCAATCTCCATCACCCCCTTTCTGGGCAAACTCCTTCAAAAGCTGGGCATTTCGCAGCTTAACCTTCATTCTGATTCTGTTGGTTGTCTCCACGACCATCCATTTGGCTTCAGGGCTGCGAGAAGCACATACACTTCTCTCCTGGTGTATTCCTGTTTTTCACCAGACAAACATCATTTTACAGCTGAATTATGATGAGGATGACCAAAACAAAGATTGTGACTCACCTAAGTCTACTCTGCAACACATGTTTCTACAAACCACTGCCAGGGAAAGACACACATACCATTTTGCACATGGGCAGTGCCTTTTAAATATTGCTTGGTACATCTAAAAGGTGCAAAACGACATATGGCAGCCACATCACCAATGTCACTACCACCAACTTTGTAGACATATGTTGTTTTACCTATTGTATGGCTGTTTTGATCATCTTTTGCTTGTACCAGCACCTGTTTGCCCTTGGGCCTAAGGCACATTATAAATAAATGCATAAATAAATACATAGTGTAGTAAAAGTATAACTTATCTTAGTACAATACAAATATAAACTACATCTTGAAAACTACAGCATGTACAAAACAATGAAGACTAGAACCAACTTGTGTACCTCATCTTTGTAGTTTCAGCTTAGGTGGCACCTGGCATACAACTCACACATAAGAACTCACTTGCAGTCCTCCCACCAGCTGCTAGTCAACCTATCATCCACAAATATTGCTGCTCTTCCATTGACTGGGACACTGAGCCCCAGACTCAAATCTTCTGCAGTGCATAGTGCATACAGGCTTATCAGTGATCCTTCTTTTTGCCAGAGCATTGTAATGTAGCTTTTTAGGTTTTCTAGTATGGTCAGAAATATCACATGTCTCATGACAGTGTGCTTGCTCAAACCTTACCTGGCATTAGTTGTGTCTATGGATCTCATGTTTTATTCTTTTATCGAACAACATGGTTTCCGTCAGTTTGTGGGAATGTCAGTCATCTCTGGGAAATTGGCAATTTGCGTCATGTGCAAGGCTTTACAAGAGTAGTCCAGTGGGATACTGTTCACAGTGAGTCAAGCACTAATGAGCCAGAGAGCCCCCTTTGCCATTGGTGATGTGAACCAGTGGACATGCCATGTACTATATGTATGTAACTGCACATTGCGTGAACATCCCTTCCCCTGCCAGCCAAAAGTAGAACAATCCAACATCAAGTAAATGCAGTGTAATACATTACTATTCGGGAACTTGCCCACTTTCTGCGTGCAATACATTGATGAGGGATTTCACAGGGAAGCTGATTTCTGGGAGAAGTCCATGGAGGGGATGGGCGTTGTTGCTGATGACAATGGAACAAGTGCGATAGCGTTCTATTTGACATGGTGTGGTCATGCATGTCCCATGCTTTGTGGAAACACTTCACCTGGCGGTGACACATTTTATGAGCTATTTGCAGGATTTCAAAGAATTCATAGCTGTGTCCGAGAAGAACAGATCAACTTTCAGCTGGACCCACTCTGAAAGAAAGACAAAACAGCAGAGACCATGTCATCTTCTGCATACTGTACGAGAACCACAAACTTGAGATCATTTCTGTGAGCCTCCCTACTGCTCAATAACTACAACCCCACTCACTACACATTCAAGGGTGTCAAGCCCATTGAGAAGACAGAGAAAGGACAGTTCTGCAAGGAGTCCCATTCTTCAACCTATTAGCCTTTGCTTGCCTTCTGGGCTCCTGGCTATTGACCTTGTATGTGTTCCTGTGACCGCTAGTGACCCTATAAATGTGCCCTTTAGTTACTTATGAAACTGTAAATATTCCCTGCAATCTGCACAATTGCACTCATATGTCACCAGGGAATCTACTGTTGGACATTAATCCTCTCTTGCATCCCTTCTTCGCCATTAATCCTCACCTGGTACTTCTACTAATCTTCTGTTTATTCCTTCTGCTTCCCCAGCGCCTTCAGACCCTCCTGATAGAACCTCTCATAGCATGCTTCCCCATCTACCGTAATCCACCATCTTACCCCAGAGCAGACAGTCATGCTATAACCGCACTTATCCCCATGCCTTCATACCAACTGGAAATGCTCTGCCACCTCATCATCCGCTTTATATTATTCTTTGTGGAATTTCTAATCACTCTTCAAGAGAAGCTCCCTACACTCAGACCATTTTGAGTCCCACAATCCCCAACCTATAGTGATGGAACTAACTGAAACATGTATCACCTCCCACATGACACCTCTGCCATTGCCTCTCGCTGTTCTACCTTTGTGCAGTTCCCCGGAATGGTCAGAAGAAGGACAGGGATGGCTTTGTGATTGAGAAGGCAGATCTCTTCACCCCTCTTCCACCCTGTGATTTTCTTTTGAGTACATGTATACCCATCTTCTCTCTGCCAGCCACTTCACCATCCTTCGTATCTATTGTCCCCGTAGACCACTCCGCTTTTGTTTACCTGATTGTGTTCTTCTCCTTGGTCCCTTCAATGCGATTCCCCTATTGATCTCATGGGGGATTTCAACCACCCAAAACAGACCTCATTTTGCCAACTCAAACTTGACTCTCTCTTTTCAGATTACTCCCTAAACTCCCTCCATAAGCTTCCCACTAGCATTAAAGTAACCATGTCTTCCTTCATTACTTCTCTGATCTTACCATCAACCAATCATTATCTGAACATTTGTAATTTCTCTGACCCTTTTTCTCCCCACTTCCCCGTTTGCTTCCACACTCTCCTCACCTGAGCTGCTTGAGTCGAAGCCTTCGGTGGACAGGTTTCGTCTGGCGAGGTAGTCCTTCTCCTTTTTTGGTGGTAATTGCCTGTCACGGAGGGAAGCCACAGTGAACGCTGATGGAACAGCACGCCTGTGGCTCCCTGCCCGGAGCAAGCTGATACATAAGGGAAAAAGCCAAGCGGCAGAAAAAACCCTTGTTAGGCGCTGAACAGCACTCTGTCCGACTCCAAGTATGAACTTCCGAAGTGATGTAGCAGGAAGAGGTGTGGACTCAAAACGGCAGGGATCCGTAGCAAACGTGAAGCCAGAAGGCGTGGCTGGTATCCAATGTAGCCCGGAAGAACACAGGAAGTAGAGGACTCAGGTAAGAGAAGAGAAAGCTGAATAATAGGAAGTAGACTGGAATCCAATTGGAGAGGAACCCGGGGTAAACGGAGAGGAGAGAGCAGAATGAGCAAAGGAAACGGGTCTCGAAGGAGAGAGACACGACCCGGACGAAGGAAGCGGAATGAAACCGGTAAGAGGCAAAGTAACGAAGAGAAGGAAAACTTCGTGCAGTGGACGAAGTTAGTAACAGAACAAAAGCACTGACTATCCAGACAGAGTGTCAGCAGCAAGCGTAAACCGGGAAGCTGGGAACACTATCCAGAGGGGTTGCAACGCAGCATCCACCGGAAGGAAGAGGAATAAATACTCCCGGCAGGCTCCGCGCTGAGGGAACTGGGACGGCTGCTAGAGCCTTAAAAAACAGAAAGGACTACCAGTCTCTAAACCCATACTGCCAGCGATACCGCGGAAGCATCCGCCAGTCTCGGCAGCGGCGGATGACAGTATGCCCCCCTCCAGTGCGTGAAAACCCCGGCTTACCTGGGTGTAAGCGGTGGAATCTGGATATTAACCTAGGGGCATGTATCTGTGAAGCGGGTTCCCATAAGTCCTCCGACTTGGGAGTAACCCTTCCAAGACAGTAAGTATTCCAAACGACCTCTATAATACCTAGAGTCCCTTATGGACGACACCTCATATTCATCCTTGTTCTTCTCAGGAAAGAGAACCTGACGGGGAACCTTTCTGCAGTGGGGGTCAGGTATGAAGGGTTTGAGAAGGGAAGAATGAAATACTGGATGAATGCGACTGAGGGTAGAAGGAAGCTGAAGCCTATAAGTGACAGGATTGACTCTAGAGAGGACAGGGAAAGGACCCAAGAAACGAGGAGATAGTTTAGAAGGATGGGTCCATTTGGGTAAGTATCTGGTGGACAACGACACCTTGTCGCCTGGCTCCAACCTTAGGCATTCTTTGCGATGCTTGTCCGCCTGCTCCTTATTGTGTCTTCTACTGTCTTCCAGGCTTCGTAAAGCGGCGGCCTGAGCTGCTGCAATATTCTGTAGAACTTCTTCTGCAACCAGGGAATTTGTGAAGCTTGGAACATTGAGCAGAAATGCTTTGGGGTGGACTTCGTAAGTACAGTAGAAAGGGGAAAGACCGATGGCAGAATACTTGGTGTTGTTGTATGTGAACTCTGCTGTGGGAAGCAGAGAAATCCAATTGTCCTGGTGTTGATTGATGTAACATCTCAGGTACTGCTCCAAAGTGGCATTGAGGCGTTCGGTCTGGCCGTTGGTTTGAGGATGAACTCCAGAGGAAAGCGCTCTTTCAATGCCTAGTCTGACACAAAGAGCCTTCCAAAACTTTGAGATGTACTGACTCCCTCGATCAGAAATTATCTTGTCCAGGATGCCATGTAATTTAAAGATGTCTCTGGCAAAAACCTCACCCATTCTCGCTGCACTGGGAAGACCCAGAAGGGGAGAGAAATGTGCCATTTTTGAAAACGTATCCACCGTGACCATTATACATGTACATGATTCGGACAGAGGCAGATCCACTATGAAGTCCGTGGATTTAAGTCCCCATGGTCGAGTGGGGAGTTCCGCTTGTGTCAGTAGTCCAAGGGGTTTGCCTGTAGGGTATTTGGCTCTGGCGCAGGTGGGACATGCTTGTACGTAATCAAACGTGTCTCTTCTCAGATTAGGCCACAGGAATATTCTTGATATCAGCTCCATGGTACCTTCCGTGCCTCTATGGCCTGCTATGCGAGGATTGTGGCACCAGTTCAGTATCTTTTGGCGTAACGGACCGGATGGGATGTCTAGACGATTCTTGTAGAATATCCAGCCATCTTTTTCCTGGTAATGGGAATTAGGATGAAGTGGTAATTGAGCATACTCCGGTCTGACCACGGCTTTCACTTCTTGAAGGAAAGAGCTTACCAGAACCAGGATTTGGTTCCTCCGAAACAGTGGTTCCAAGCGATCTGAAGACTTCTCCTTACTCTTATCCTTGTGGGACAGTGCGTCGGCCAAGCGATTCAAAGTCCCGGGAATGTAGGTGATGTGGAAATCGGATAGAGAAAACAGATAGGCCGACCGGGCCTGTCGTGAATTTGAACACTCCATGTCTTGCAGTACCCTCAGATTCTTGTGATCTGTCCGAATGGTAAACCGATGTAGTGCCCCCATAAGCAGATGCCGCCACTCTTCGCACGCTAACTTCATCGCCAATAGTTCTTTATCAAGAACCGAGTAGTTTAGTTGGCTGGAGGAGAGGGTTTTAGACAGATAAGCCACAGGATGTTCCACTTCGTTAACTGTCTGTAACAAAACTGCTCCAATGGCTATGGCAGAGGCATCTGTCTCCAAGATGAATGGTAATGTCTGGTCCGGATGCCACAGTATAGGGGCAGAACAGAAGAGTCCTTCAAGAAGGGAAAAGCTACGTTCAGCTTCAGTTGACGAGTGAAAAGGGAGAGCATCCTTTTTGAGTAGACGGGTAATGGGATACACCACTTCAGAGAAGCCTGGTATGAATGGTCTGTAGAAATTGGATAGACCAAGGAATCTTTGTACTTCTCAAACTGAAGTAGGGGCAGGCCAGTCAAGAATAGCTTGAACCTTGTTGCGATCCATGGCAATACCCTCCGCAGATAAGATGTACCCTAGATATGGTACTGAAGGAACTGCAAAAATGCACTTCTTGGCCTTGACAAAAAGTTGGCTCCTTTGAAGACGATCCAAAACCCGAGTGACATGAGGAACATGTTCTTCCATGTTGGAGGAAAAAATGAGAAAGTCGTCCAGGTAGATAACAGAAATGGTGAGCATGTCGGAAAACATTCGGTCCATAAACCGTTGAAATACAGCGGGAGCGTTCACCAGGCCAAATGGCATTACCCGGTATTTGTATAATCCGAATGGAGTGCGAAAGACAGTCTTCCACTCATCTCCTTTGGCTACGCGGAGCAGATGATATGCATTCCTTTAATCGAGTTTCGTGAACACCTTAGCCCCCTGGACTGCTTCAATGATGTCTGTGATGAGAGGCATTGGTTAGCGATCTCGGATGGTGACCTTGTTTAGACCCCTGTAATCTATACAGGGTCTAAGCTCGCCAGTACCTCTCTTCTTAATGAAGAACAAAGAAGCCCCAGCGGGGGATTTTGAGGGCTGAATGAGGCCGTTGTTCAAGTTGGTATCCAGTGTCAAGGGTTTTGACCCATGTTGAATCAATAGACTGGATAGATTGTGGGGATGAGCTGTCGCCGCCCACATTTGCGCCAGAATCCTGGAGAACCGCGCAGTTTTGTGCACAGCAAAATGGTCGCCTGACCTGCCACCCACCAGTACGAATGTGATAGGCCAGAAGTGCTATGAGTGAAATGTGTGCCAAAGGAAAAACAGCAGTACCGGTGGCTAAAATAAAAAATAAAAAACGCTTTGAAATCACCTTTGTTTCTCTGAAATGCAAGCTAAAAATGCCTATTTTAAACATTGCAAGATATTCAAAAATCTCAATGAACACCAGCAGATATTTGGCAGAATGTAGTCTTGTGTGCATACAAAATCTGGAAAGAGAAAAAGCCCAAAACAATGTTTATAACAAAACTGGCTGAGTTGTGGATGTCAGCAGCTGAAGTGAAATTGGACTGAAAGACACTAAAATCTAAATTTTTAAATTAAATGAGTGACCTACTGTTGAGTGTCACATAGTTTGCAACTGTTGAAATGTCATAGTTTTGAACTTAGAATCAGCGTTCTAGCTGCATGTGTAAAAATTGTCAGTTTGATTTGAATGTAGAAAACTGGGAACTAAAGTGACATTTAGCTGAAGCCTGGCTTGAAGAGAGTGAATTCTGCCCGGCAACTACCCCCGACAGGAGTGAAACCTGCTCAGCCACTCTTCCCAGGCCTGGCTAGATTCTGCTGCCCCTGCCAAAAGGAGATGACACCTCTCTGATTGAATTAGGGGAGGAGCACCTGGGGACTACAGGAAACTAAACAAAGCACTGTCCCTGACTCAGGCAAATGTTATATTAGGGGGGTCATAAATGGCTTCATCTTGGAAGGACAAGTGGGAGGGGCACTGCATCTGTGAGCAAGCTGAGCTTGGGGGAAGTGGATAAACCAGAAATTCCACCATGTGCTTTGGAAAACCACACCCCTTTGGGGCCAGAGCATAATTTAAAAAAGATGGATAATTCATAGTGCAGACTAGTAAAAATTATATAAATAACATGATCATTCTTGTGATTATTCTGTGCACATTTTAAGAGGTGTTAGGACCCTGTGGTATGTTCTTGGGGATAGTAGCGGGAAAAAAAGTTGGTACTCCAAATGTGTGCATGTTAAAAATCTGACACTTTATCATCTGAAACCCATATCCCTGGTGCACATTTGTGTAAAATCTGGAAAGGTTTAGAGGTTGTGATCTGGAAGAAAAGGGCAGCATTCTGTCATAGGTGGACATGACATCTTACAAAGACAGGAATCGGATGGTTTGGTGCTACAGAAAATATGTTAACTGGATGTATAATATTAGAAAAATGGTACATAGATAAATATGTATTTGGATCAGAAATAGATTTGTGTTCAATTTGACAAGCTGAGGATCATCTGACCATAAACCTACTTCATCACTCTGACTCACAACCCAGTTCCCCCAATCAAGGGAGAGAGGAGGAACTGGCCAATGATAAGTTGGAGGGTTGGGCATAGAAGATGAGCTAACCCTCCCACTTTCTAAACACATAAAAAGAGCCACTGGAAGCCAGATAGGACTTTCTTTTTCACTTTCTGCGGAGCATTTTGACAGACAACTCCACATCCTGATTTCAGACTTTACTTCCAGAAACTTCAAGAACCCTAGCACCCAACAGCTGAACTCCTTTCAGCAGGCCTTCAAAACCTAGCAACCAAACCAAACTATTCAGACAGCCAGACTGAGCTGTCGGATTCTGGCTAAAACCCTGTGCCAGAAACACCCAGATATCAGAGCTGTACCCAGAACCAGAGACCAGACCGCCGTGCAGTGCCAAGAACTTTTGTCAGAACCAGAGATCCAGACCGCTGTGCAGTGTCGCTAGCAGAGCTGACCCAGATCGCTGTGAGCAGAACCAGGCAGAGATCATCCGTGGCTAGAGAACCGCCAGGAGTCCAGTCCAACCGGTTGACCCGATCCGTGACGAAGTCGCATTCCTGTCCAAAATCTAGTGTGAGAACCCAGCTAGCACTGTGCCAAAACCAATCTCTTAGTTTAAAATAATCTAATCCAAACTATTTTAACCTATTAGAACTGCCTCCTAGAATCGTGTCATTCTGTCATCTTTAAAACTGAAAACTGTCATCTGTCATTCTGAAACTGTGATTGCATTTCTGAAAAACTACCTTCACAAAATTGTCTGTATCTCCGGAACCGTTTGTGTAATCTTAAAGCTAAGATTCTAAGCTTTCCAACGGACCTAAAAACGACTTGTTACCCCTTATAGTGCCTCCGTAATTACGCTCGACGCACGTGACTAAATTGCCGCGATTTGACATTTTGCTTCATTTTAGCCACGGGTAAAAATATTTGTTTTTGTTTCCATCCCTGAAATCTGTTTTCAACCTAATAACCATCCCTGAATCATTGATAGGGCTGGCCTGAACTGATTCAAAGTATCTATCACCTACCCTGAACCCCCTATAGGGAATTAAAAGCCTTTTTAGCATATTTTAACTTAATTGCAACCACATCAAAGTATCTTGACTGTGTTTAAAACTCCTACCAGTTTTCCTCTAAGCTTGCTAGGGGGGAACTGAATTATATTTTATTGCATTCCTGAGAACTGTGTGCTTTCCTTCCATCTCTTGACCTTGCATAAAGTGGGAGGGAGGTGAATTGTTAAAGAAAAGTGATTACATTGTCTTTTGTTGAAGTCATATCAAGTTTATTTTCTGTACTGCATTTTCATTCATCATTGCATTGTCCTTGAAGCCATAAAAGCATTCTCAGCTACTTTATCCTCTCTCTATCACTTCTAAGCCATCAAAAAGAGTGTACCACTGTAACATTATCCATTGTTGATCACTATCATCTTCACAAGTGTGCTATCAAATATTAATTTACTATAAAAGTGTGAAATGTATATATTGTTTAATTTTCAAATAAACCTTTTAATTTGCAAAACACACCTACTTCTTGGCTCAGTGGGGCCAGGGGGATTCTAACAGAGGGGTGTTATATAAGGGTTGTCATCCAGAGTAAACAAACTGGACATACAAATATATCAATATGGGTTTCCCTCAACATCCCAGACTAGGCATTGACTTAGCTGTAGTGTTGAATTGAATCCGCTTACAAAGTGGGGGCTCGTAGCCGGGGATTCTGGATTAGATCTATCACTTGTGCAGATTAATACAGTGTGCCAGCTGACAGGATACATATCCGGTTAGATCACCACGCTGTGTTACGCTGTAAAGCACCCCTCAAAGGAACGCTCTAAGGAAACGGTCTGTTTTGCAAAATAAAATACAAACTTCTGTAAGTCAGGAAGGAACTCAAATTCCAGAATGACGACACTGGTAGACATCAAAATAGCCAGAGAGCACTTCTTACATAAGCTATTTGTGAGAGGTGAATAGACTGAGCAGGGCCAGGATGCGTGGTTGCAGGCAATCACACAACAGGTCACTGCAACTGGGTTAGATACCTGGAGAGATCAGGGTCCCTTACATGTGGCTCTGAGTGAACTATACATGGCTCCTAAAGCTAAAGATGAACACGACAAGATGGTTAGGATAGCGGCATATTTGTATCTATATATGGGAAGCATGCAGGACAAATGTGCTGAAGGCCAAGATCTGGCAAATAGGCAACAGATCGCGTTAGAGAAGGCCCAATCTGAAGTGGTCTCTTCTGAGCAGAGGATGCACAGAAGCCAAGAGTCAGAAAATGAGAGCAGACAGTATCTCATTAAAATCAAAGAGGACATGTGTATCCTGCAACAGGAAAAGTCTGACCAGGATACCAGATTTCTGTCCGTGCAGAAGGAGTACCAAGAAGGTTTGGACTCCCTACTGCAGCGCCTGAAAAAGCTGGAGCAACAATTAGAGATTTCAATAGGACATGTGCTGAGCAGGTAGTTACCCTGCAAAGCCACCTAGATAGTGAAAAGGCAGAGAGCAATAAACTGATCCTGAAAGACCTGGATACCCAGGCAGAGTTTGATCAGGAGTGCCAGAAAGCTGGTGCCTTTCAAAGGCAAAGGGACAACCTGGCGGCACAGATGCAGACTCTTAGTCAGGAAAAGGACACCTTAGGCCAGGAAGTCTGCCATTTAAAAAGAAAAACTGAAGAAAATCACTTGGCCCTCCAGGGGCTGGGTGACCTCCAAAAAGAGCATCAGAATTTGTTAGAGCACACCAGGAGGGTGGAAGAGGCTCTGGCAAGAAAGGAGCAGGCCAGTAGGGATGGGAATCAGGAGGTAACCCTCCTGCAGCAAAGACTGGCCCAGTACTCCAGGACCAATCAGGAGGCACACAGAGAGAATGAGGCTCTCTGCCAGCACAATGATAGGCTCCAGCAACAGGTAGCCATGCAGCAGAGACTGATAGAATCTAGTAAGGCCTTAACTGAGGAACTGAAAGCGCAGGCCCTTGAATTGCAACAGGGAGCAGGGGCTGATAGAGATGAGGTTCGCTGGGAAAGGGAAACGCCTGAGCATAACCTCAGGAGCCCTAGTACCAGAGGCCTTCATCTCTCCCAATCCCTGGACTCTGCTACCCCCATGTCCCCTGGCGCACAAGAGCACAGGGCCACAGGGATGGCAGATTACTATCCAGCCAAAAGTATGGGGCTCATAGGCCAGTCCCACCCAGGAATGGATGGGCGGGCATCCGGGTATGGGCACCTACGTACAGTGCAATTTAGTGGGGAACCCCAGGAGAGCAGGCCCACTAAGGGAATCCTGAAAACCTCTGCCCAGTTAGTTCAGTGGGGGGTACCCATCAAATCCTGGTAGCAAGGAGGGATCTGAAGACTCCTCTGAGCATCACAGGACACAGGAGACCAGGTCCCCACATTCTGCCAGCTATTCCCAGGCTCGCAGAATCCGGGAAAACCTGGAAGATCAGACGGGCACCTCTGGGAGCAGTGTTTCTGAATCAGAGGAAGAATGGACCAGGGTTACCCGAACCAAAAAGGCCAATAAGGTGAAAAGGGCCTTGCTTGAAGACCCCTTAAAACAGATTAAGGCAATCAGGAGTGTCATCACGCCTTATCATAAGAACGCCAAGTATTCTGTTTGGGAACACTTGGAGCTCTATGAGCAAATGATGGAGACTTTCAATTTGAAGGACAGTAGTAGCTGCATCCAGTACGTCAAATGGACATTCTCCCCTGAATACTCCAGTTTCTTTGCGGGGCTGGAGGACCAAAACCATTCAAGATGGTCCACATATAGGGCGGCCATCTTGAAACATTTTTCTGTACATAGAAATCCCCAAGAGACTCGCAAGGCAGCGTACAATTTGCAATGTGGGGAGGATCAGGCCCCACAAGAATTCGTGCAAGAATTGAAGCATGCTTTTGCGCAGACCACCAGAAGGGTGCGCACGGACAGCAGAGAATTCATCAACACATTTTTCCATGCTCTTCCCAAGTACATAATGACCCAGCTCGTGAGAGATTTTCACGAGAAAAGATCTTTAGACTGGGTCATTGAGCAGGCCACCCGGATCTATGAGGTGCAGAAGCCCATAGAAAATAAAAGTAATGCGCAGAAAAACCCCAAAACCAACAGCACCCCTGCTGCTGCCAAGGTGGCGGAGGTAAAGGTTGCCCCCGTTTTAGATTTGGAGATGGGGGGGCCTAAAAACCTGCCTGCGCAGAATAACTCTAACACCAGAAGGCCCTCAGGCCAGTCACAGACAGGGAGTCAAGGAGTTAGTCCCACAAATGGGGTCCCTCGCTCCCCTGATTATGTAAGTCCCCGCTACAAGGGAAACCGACCCATCCTGGGTTATGTGTGGACTCCTCCAGCCCAAGGGGGGGGGGATCCAGTCAAGCACCTAACCCAGAGAACTTCCCTCCAAACTTCCCACAGGAGGGCAGAAATTCACCAAACCCTGGGCCAAACTTTTTCCCCAGGTATCCACAAGGTTTCCAGCCCCAAACTCATCCATCCTTCTTTCCTCAATTCCCTGAGCCCAGACAACCTAATCTGGGAGAGGGGAGGCCAAGGGTGGAGGGGTATCCAAATCTTCCCATCCCGGGGTATTACCAGAGAAGGGATAGCTCCCCTTCCCGGGATCAGCCCAGGGGAGAAAACCGGACCAGGTATCAGCCTGAGCGGGTTTCCCAGTTAGAGCGCCAGGTTCAGAACATGGCACAGGATTTGGGGCCGCATGCTGAGGGCCCAACAGAACCCTCAGATGGGCATGCCGGCACAGAATGCCCCAAACTCTGGACCTAGTGCTCCAGAACAATGACGGGGGCAGCACCCCGATAACTCACCGGTTCCCAGGGAGGAGGCACAAGGGGAAGGGGGGTGTAAAAGCCTTGGAGGAAGCTTCCTTCCCAACTTGTAAACAGCCCCTGGAAACCCAGGAACCGGAAACAAAATCTCCTACCCCTGAAAGTCTGCCACCCAAGGAACAGAGAGGAGGTAGGAGAAACAAAGGACCCAAACAGACCCACTTTGTGGAGGAGGTACAGGTCTTCCAATTTGAGGAAGAGGGATCCTCAGAGGATCCTGGGAAAAGTATCTTCTCCTTCAGAGATGGGGGAACTCCTCCCAAGGAAAAATGGGTCCCAAGGGATTCCAAACCAGACTGGGTAGATGTGGGGATTGAGCTGACGCTGCCCATCATTCTATCCCAGAACCAACAATACCAAAATCCCATGGGTCAAACCCATCATGATGACTGCCTCCAAAAAGGGGGGCGGCCCAGAACCCAAAACCATTTCCAGTTGCCAACTTTTTCTTTCAGATTCCCCAGGCTCTTCACAGAATTCTGCCCAAATCTCTTCTCTCGCCATGTCCAAAACCAGAAAATTAGCCCACCAGTTGTCCAAAAATGTGCATTATCTGTGCCCCCTTGAGGTGAACGAGGGAAGATACTATGCCCCGGTACAAGTACAGGGGCAGGGTACAATTTTGGCAGTGGTGGACACTGGATCCCAAGCTACCCTTCTGTCCAAAAGGGCCTTTGATGAACTAAATGCAGGAAGGGGGGAGAATTACCGTATTCCTCTCACCTCTTTTCCTGGACAACTGCAGAACTTTGACGGGAAGGAAATTCCTGTCGAGGGGACTGCAGATTTGGACATCAAAATTGGGCGACACAAGGTGAAACACCCGGTCATAGTAGTGACTCCAGAGGGCACCCCTTGTTTACTGGGGAATGACCTCCTGAGGAGGTTGTCACCCTTAATAGATTGCGTAAACTAGGACCTCTGGACCCAGACTAGCCGACCAATAAAATTAAAACAGAGTGTCAACCATGTTAGTTTAAACGGCACCTGCCACATGGTTGAACAAAAATCTGACCAAGTAGAATTTCACTTCCAGAACAACCAAAGTCCAGACGTGACAGTAGTAGCAGTAGGACAACAGACTGGTGATGGGGAGTCCTCTCTATTTCTGAAAATCAACCTTCCTTCCAGTTTAAGGTGGTATTCCACACTGGAAGGATACACTCTGAAATTCTTTACCAAGCCACAATTAGACACTCCCACTCCTATAGTCCAGAAAGATGTGAAATCAGCTCAGAGCCTGGCTGATGTTCAGCAAATTGGAGAGCAGTTGTTCATCCCTGTTCAGTTAAATGATGGGAAGGACTCTGTTCTCGCTCGAGTGTGTGTGAACAACGGTAAGAGCTTCATCAGCAAAGCCATGTTCCGCCAACTCCCAAAAGATCCAGCCATTCCCACATTCAAACTGATAGACAAATGGGAAATGGACCTGGAAGCACCCAATTCCAAACATCTCCTGCCAAGCAGGTGTATGCTAAAAATCTCCATTGGCAACAAGAGCATAGTCCATAATTGTTGGGTCATGCAAGACGTCACTGCCGCCTTTTACTTAGGCAGTGACATTCTCAATCACTTTGCCATTAGTTTGGACCTAATAAACTTCGAAGCTTGGTCCCGATTAGCGGATAATCCCATGGGCTTTGATGATCCAGTAAAAGCATGTAGGTCAGCTCAATTGCTACCTTATGCAGTCGAAATTCAGATTAAAGAGGTAGTCACCATCCCAGAAAGGAACGGACAATTCTCCCTGGAAGTGAAAGTTAAGAGGACAAAAATTGAAAAACCCTGATGCTTATATTCATCTAAAAGCTTCTCTCCAACAGCAAGGATTGGAGGTAAACCCAACACCATTAGTCAACATAAAACATGACACCATTCCAATAGAGGTGGATAACAGTGACTTAAAGAGTATTACTCTAGCCGCAGGCACCATTATTGGAATGGCGGTTGATGACCGACATTTCTCCATTGATTTAGGAAATGAACTGTTAGGACAAATCCCCAAGGACTGTTTTGACAGTGACAGTGAGGACAATACAACACCAGACAGGATTTTTACCCGGCATGGGGGGAACTTCCTGGTGTACACTTCTTGCCCTTATGGTAAGGAAGATGTGATTTGTGACTTCAGGAGGGATGAGGTGATTTTCCTGGTCCATGAGGGCTGCCTTTCCCACCTGAAGCCTCCAGTCCAAATCAGCACTCTGACCAGGGACTTCTCCACCCAGCTGGAGGAGGCCGCTGAGATAGCCAAACCAGAAGTCTTTCCAGGCTTCAGACAGATGGTGGAAGAGAGCATCAACCTAGCTGATGCCTGTGTGACTCTGGAACAGAAGCAAAAGTTGAAACAAGTTTTCTTGGATTTCCAAGATCTCTTTGTGGTAGACTCATATGACTGTGGTCGCACCAACATCCACACAACAACAATTCCCACAGACCCTGGCATGACTCCAGTGTTTGTGAAGCAATATCGCTTGCCTCTCGCATCCATGGAGTGCCTTACTGAAATAATTAAGAACCTTGAGTCCCGGGGAATAATCTGTCCAGTACACAGCACTTTCAATAATCCGGTGCTGGGAATATTGAAGCCAAACGGCCAGTGGAGACTCTGTGCCGACCTTAAGGAGCTCAAAAAACAGGTCCATACTTCCCGATGGCCTCTGCCCTACATTGACCAAGGGCTGGCCCAGATTCAGGGGTCACAGGTATTCACTGCAATAGACCTGACCAATGGATACAGGACCGTGCCTGTCAGTAGGGAGGACCAATACAAACTAGCTTTTACCTTTGGGGGCCAGCAGTACACATGGACCCGAACCCCTTTCGGATACCTCAACTCCGGCAATGAATTCAACATTTTCCTAAATAAAGCCATGCCCGACCTGAGTGCGAGGGGTAACCTGGCTTATGTAGATGATGTCCTCATCAAAAGTTCATCTGTGGAGGAACATATAGCGGAGATCCGTTATGTTCTGACACAGTTGAGGGCAGCCGGAACAAAACTTTCCTTTCAGAAAGCACAGTGGTGTAGAACCCGTGTTAATTTCTTGGGGCATGAGATTACTCCTCAGGGTCTCTGTCCCCAAGAAAAGAAAGGGGAAGCACTTCAGAAACTGAAGGATCCCACAACTCTGCGGGAACTAAGGAGCCTCCTTGGATTGACTAATTACAGCAGAAAGTTCATTGAGGGCTACGCAGAGATCACCAGACCCCTGATTCATCTCTGGAAGGGGGGGGTCAAGTGGGAATGGGGTCCAGAACAATCCGAGGCAGTAAGACAACTCAAAAGAAGCCTCTCACAAAAGCGCTGCGCCTAGCTTACCGTGTCAGAAACAAGGAGTTCTTCCTGGAGACAGGGTTCTCTAATACGTGCTTGACGGCAGTATTATACCAAAAGCATGACAAGGTCAATAAAGTAATTTCCTATGCGAGCAAAACTTTATCCTCTGTGGAGTAAAAATTCAACGATTGCGAGAAGGCACTCCTGGCAACGGTGTGGGCATTAAAGAATTACCGCCCTTTCATCCAGGGGGAACACATCATAGTGGAGACTCCACCCCAGCCTCTGCAATACCTCCAAAGTGACAGAATCTGGGCCGGAAATGTGAGTAATTCCTGAATTACTTCCTGGATTCTGTCAATGCAAGGCTTTCCTGTGGAAGTCAGATATGGCCAAAACAAGAAGTCCCCTCACGCAAGGTCTGGCTGACTTGCATGATTGTGCCGGAGAAAACTGTCTCGAGGACGAAAGTCTAAAAATCAAGGACAACATGGAGGCATACCTTAATTCCACCCACAAAGTCTTTGAAGAAGTCAAGTGTGAGGGAATGCTCACTGTCTATGTGGATGGATGCTCGTACCATGTTGGCAACAATGGGGAGAAAGAACTGGTGGCCGGCGTAGGGAATGCATGGGTGAAGGAGTTTCCAGAACCCTCCGCTGGGTACAAAATTGGTCCCCGAAGTAGTCAGGTGGCAGAGTTGATGGCTGTGCATCAGGCCATCCTCACTGCTGTCCAACATCAACTCCACCTGGTTAATTGGAAAACCAGAGGCATGTTATGTGCTAATAACAAACCCTTGAAACATGGGAAGTTAATCCAAAACATTGATGATCTGGTGGGATGACCATCTACTGGAAAAAGATCAAGGGTCATTCCAAAGTAGAGGGACCAGACAAAACTGGAAATGACTTAGCTGATCAGCTGGCCAAAACCGGGGCCATCCAAGGGGATCTAATAGAAATAGAGCCCCTTTTGGGGGAAATCCAGGTTACTGCTATCACTAGGTCCCAGACAAATGTTCACAATGATCTTTCAACTGCACAATGGAGTAAGGAGACCCCTGATGCTGATTTAATTACGGCTCAAAAGGGGGATCCAATAATTGGTAAGTTTTACCAACACATTGAGGACCCTGAGAACTTTCCCCTGACGGATACCGATTACATTGGGAAGGAGGACCTTAGAGTGTTGATGAAATGTCCAAAGATGTTCCGAATCCAAGACGGTTTGTTGGTAAGGAAATCCCAAGCTGGCCATGATCAGTGGGTGGTCCCTACCTCATTCCGAAGCCTGATGTTAAGTCACGCCCATGATGCAGCCACAGCCGGTCATCGGGGGTTTCACACAACCCTTGAGATCTTAAGAGAGGTTGCATACTGGCCACACATGGGGCAGGACCTCAACCAATACTTGAAGGGGTGTCTGGTGTGTGCACAATTTCAGCCAACATCCCTCACACACCGGGCGCATCTCCAAAAGAGGGAGATGACACTGCCATGGTCAGATTTGCAAATCGACTTTGTAGGCCCTGTAATTCGCTCGTCTAGAGGAAACAAGTACATGTTGACCGTCACATGCTTGTTTACCAAGTGGGTGGAATGTCTCCCATCCCCAAATTGAAAGGCAGAAACAGCAGCTGCCCAGATGATTAACCACATCTTTTCCCGTTTTGGTCTACCTCAAAGGATTGAGTCAGACAGAGGTAGCCACTTCACCAGCGAGGTAATGACAAAGATGTGGGAGATACTGGGGGTCAAAAGGAAGTTACATATTGCTTACCGGCCAGCTTCTTCTGGGGCAGTAGAACACTACAACCGAACCATTGTGAGCATCTTAAAAAAGTTTGTGGCAGATTCTGGGCCAAGTTGGGATATCTGATTACCTCTGGTCCTAATGGCCATCAGATCTACCCCTTCATCTGCAACTAAAATGTCACCATTTGAGTTGATGACCGGACGCAAGATGGTGCTTCCCCAGCATTTGTTCTACAGGACCCAAGAGCAGACACTGATAAATGCCTCCACAACTCATGAGTATGTGGAGAATTTAAGGAAACACCTTCAGCATGCTTTTGCCTATGCTCAGCGGAATCTAGAAAGACCAGTTGATAGTATGAAAACCCACTACGACCTGGTGACCACCAGGAAGGAATATACTGTGGGAGACCGGGTCTATCTATATAATTTCCAAAGGAACCAGGCCAAACAGCGAAAATGTTTGCCTATATGGAAGGGACCGTTTCAGATTATAGACAAGATCTCCCCAGTAGCGTATAAGATCCGCATCCCCAAAGGTAGTCTGGCGGAAGGGGAAGACAAGTGGGTAGATATAAATCAGCTAAAGTGTTGCCATCCCAGGCACACCCTGTAGCAACTGGAGGAGTCCTCTGCAATACCAAAGGGGACCGCTCCAGATTAATTCAGTTCCACCCTAAAATATCCCACATATAGCCTCTAAAAAATTATGATTCTCGTATGCACCTGTCTTTGAATTATATCTTGTTTTTCAAAATAAGAATGCTATGTCTCTTGATTTATAAAATGTACATGCCGCCCCACTAGATCAATAGTGGGGGAGAAATGTCTACGAATAGGTATTGCCGCTTTTGCTTTCTCATTTTAGGAGAGATGAAACCATGGAGACTGACCAAGGAGGACGAACGACCGGGGACCGGGAGCAAAGATCCGAGGATGCGGGGTACCGCCCAATATTCCCATCAGGACCGGCGAGGAGAACTGATCGATCCAACCGGATGGAGGAAAAGATGCTGAACTGTGCCATCTACGGAATTGGAAGAAGATGATGCGGACACACCAGCGCGTGGATCAAAAACATCCTCTGCACCCGACTCCCCCTCGAATCGAAATCAAAGCGCAGTTGGGCAGGGGGGCTTGTCAAGGGTTTTGACCCATGTTGAATCAATAGACTGGGTAGATTTGGGGATGAGCTGTCGCCGCCCACATCTGTGCCAGAATCCTGGAGAACTGCGCAGTTTTGCGCACAGCAAAATGGTCCCCTGACCTGCCACCCACCAGTACGAACGTGATAGGCCAGGAGTGCCATGAGTGAATTGTGTGCCAAAGGAAAAACAGCAGTGCCGGTGGCTAAAATAAAAAATAAAAAACGCTTTGAAATCACCTATGTTTCTCTGAAATGCAAGCTAAAAATGCCTATTTTAAACATTGCAAGATATTCAAAAATCTCAATGATCACCAGCAGACATTTGGCAGAATGTTGTCTTGTGTGCATACAAAATCTGGAAAGAGAAAGAGCCCAAAACAATGTTTATAACAAAACTGGCTGAGCTGTGGATGTCAGCAGCTGAAGTGAAATTGGACTGAAAGACACTAAAATCTAAATGTTTAAAATAAATGAGTGACCTACTGTTGAGTGTCACATAGTTTGCAACTGTTGAAATATCATAGTTTTGAACTTAGAATCAGCGGTCTAGCTGCATGTGTAAAAATTGTCAGTTTGATTTGAATGTAGAAAACTGGGAACTAAAGTGACATTTAGCTGAAGCCTGGCTTGAAGAGAGTGAATTCTGACCGGCAACTACCCCCGACAGGAGTGAAACCTGCTCAGCCACTCTTCCCAGGCCTGGCTGCATTCTGCTGCCCCTGCCAAAAGGAGATGACACCTCTCTGATTGAATTAGGGGAGGAGCACCTGGGGACTACAGGAAACTAAACAAAGCACTGTCCCTGGCTCAGGCAAATGTTATATTAGGGGGGTCGTAAATGGCTTCTTCTTGGAAGGACAAGTGGGTGGGGAACTGCATCTGTGAGCAAGCTGAGCTTGGGGGAAGTGGATAAACCAGAAATTCCACCATGTGCTTTGGAAAACCACACCCCTTTGGGGCCAGTGCATAATTTTAAAAAGATGGATAATTCATAGTGCGGACTTGTAAAAATTATATAAATAACATCATCATTCTTGTGATTTTTCTGTGCACATTTTAAGAGGTGTTAGGACCCTGTGGTATGTTCTTGGGGATAATAGCTGAAAAAAAAGTTGTTACTCCAATTATATGCATGTTGAAAATCTGACACTTTATCATCTGAAACCCATATCCCTGGTGCACATTTGTGTAAAATCTGGAAAGGTTTAGACGTCGTGATCTGGATGAAAAGGGCAGAATTCTGTCATAAGTGGACACGACATCTTACAAAGACAGGGATCGGATGGTTTGGTGCTACAGAAAATATGTTAACTGGACGTATAATATTAGAAAAATGGTACATAGATAAATATGTATTTGGATCAGAAATAGATTTGTGTGCAATTTGTCAAGGGGAGGATCCTCTGACCATAAACCTACCTCATCACTCTGACTCACAACCCAGTTCCCCCAATTGAGGGAGATAGGAGGAACTGGCCAATGATAAGTTGAGAGGGTTGGGCATAGAAGATGAGCCAACCCTCCCACTTTATAAACACATAAAAAGAGCCTCTGGAAGCCAGATAGGACTTTCTTTTTCACTTTCTGCGGAGCATTTTAACAGACAACTCCACATCCTGATTTCAGACTTCACATCCAGAAACTCCAAGAACTCTAGAACCCAACAGCTGAACTCCTATCAGCAGGCCTTCAAAAACTAGCAACCAAACTAAACTATTCAGACAACCGGGCTGAGCTGTCGGATTCTGGCTAAAACCCTGTGCCAGAAACACCCAGAAAGCAGAGCTGTACCCGGAACCAGAGACCAGACCGGCGTGCAGTGCCAAGAACTTTTGTCAGAACCAGAGATCCAGACCGCTGTGCAGTGCCGCTAGCAGAGCTGATCCAGATCGCTGTGAGCAGAACCAGGCAGAGATCGTCCGTGGAGAGAGAACCGCCAGGAGTCCAGTCCAACCGGTTGACCCGATCTGTGACAAAGTCGCATTCCTGTCAAAATCTAGTGTGAGTACCCAGCTAGCACTGTGCCAAAACCAATCTCTTAGTTTATTTTAACCTATTAGAACTGTCTCCTAGAATCGTGTCATTCTGTCATCTTTAAAACTGAAAACTGTCATCTGTCATTCTGAAACTGTGATTTCATTTCTGAAAAACTACCTTCACAAAACAGTTTTAAGCTTTCCAACGAACCTAAAAACGACTTGCTACCCCTTATAGTGCCTCCGTAATTGCGCTCGACACACGTGACTAAATTGCCGCGATTTAACATTTTGCTTCATTTTAGCCACGGGTAAAAATATTTGTTTTTGCTTCCATCCCTGAAATCTGTTTTCAACCTAATAACCATCCCTGAATCATTGATAGGGCTGGCCTGAACTGATTCAAAGTATCTATCACCTACCCTGAACCCCCTATAGGGAATTAAAAGCCTTTTTAGCATATTTTCACTTAATTGCAACCACATCAAAGTATCTTGACTGTGTTTAAAACTCCTACCAGTTTTCCTCTAAGCTTGCTAGGGGGGAACTGAATTATATTTGATTGCATTCCTGAGAACTGTGTGCTTTCCTTCCATCTCTTGACCTTGCATAAAGTGGGAGGGAGGTGAATTGTCAAAGAAAAGTGATTACATTGTCTTTTGTTGAAGTCATATCAAGTTTATTTTCTGTACTGCATTTTCATTCATCATTGCATTGTCCTTGAAGCCATAAAAGCATTCTCAGCTACTTTATCCTCTCTCTATCACTTCTAACCCATCAAAAAGAGTGTACCACTGTAACATTATCCATTGTTGACCACTATCATCATCACAATTGTGCTATCAAATATTAATTTACTATAAAAGCGTGATATATATTTATTGTTTAATTTTCAAATAAACCTTTTAATTTGCAAAGCAAACCTACTTCTTGGCTCAGTGGGGTCAGGGGGATTCTGAGAGGGGTGTTAATATAAGGGTTGTCATCCAGAGTAAACGAACTGGACATAAAAATATATCAATAAGGGTTTCCCTCAGCATCCCAGACTAGGCATTGACTTAGCTGTAGTGTTGAATTGAATCTGCTTACACCAGATAACCTCTTAGTACCTTTTTCTCTGACAGTGTGAGGGAGAACATTCTTCCAAATGGTACTAAAGCGTTAGTCTCTATGTCAATGGTGCAGTCCTCTGGTCGGTGTGGGGTAATCTGGCGTGATGATTCTCTTGAAACACTTCTTCAAAAGGGGAGCAGAATCGGGGTAGCGCATGCACTCCAAGATGGGTATACGGAATGATTGTTAAAGACTGTAAATCACACCAATCTTTTAAGGGAAGGCAATTGGTAGTACAGTAGGTAGAAGAAAAGCTCAACTGGTTGTTCGTCCAAAAAATATGAGGATTGTGTCTTCGGAGCCAAGGAATTCCAAGAATTATGGGGAAATGGGCTGCTCGTATGATGTCGAACTTCAGCATCTCAGTGTGATGGTTGATAGTCAAGAACAGATCCTCCGTGGAATGAGTGATTAGACCGGAGGTCAAAGGGGATCCATCTACACCTTCGACCTGTTGGCCTTCTTGACGGGCGATCCTGCGTAGGCCTACTTTATCAGCCCACAAGGTATCAACAAAGTTGCCTGCAGCTCTGCAGTCCAACAGGACTAAAGACTCGCCTTGCTTACCCTCCACTTTGAGAGCCACGGACAGACCCATGAGTCTCGAATATTCTTGTGAATCCGGAGCTGACACAGAGAGACACGTAGGGACGAGAAATGGAACTTGATGACCCTCGGATGCCTGTCCCTACTGGCGCCGAGGGTAGTCGTTTCCCAATTTCCTGTTGGGTACCTCCATGCAGTCTTTCAAGAGATGCTGATCCAAACCACAGTAGACACATAGTCCTTTTTCTCTCCGTCTTCGTCTTTCCGCTGCTGATAGGGGTGTCCTAGTAGCTCCAATTTGCATAGGTTCGTCTGAAGACTTAGAAGGAGAGAGAGACGGGGAAGGATGTGAAAGAGGGTCCAAAGATCCTGAAGTGCGTTGCTTGCGACGTTCAGATCTTCTTTCCTGAAGTCTTAACTCTATGTGGAGAGCGGCTGCAAGTAGATCAGAAAAAGTTGGTGAACGTGGAGATCTGGCTAGTTCGTCTTTAATCTACTCCCTTAAGCCCCTCCGAAAGATGGCATACTGGACGGGTTCCGGCCAACCTGCCCCAGCCGCCAAGGTCTTGAAGGAAGAAATGTAGGATAGGACGTCCAAAGAACCTTGTCTTATGTCCAACAGTTCCTCACAAGCGGTAAAAGACAACTCAGGTCTTTCGAAGGTCTGTTTAAGCAGGTTCTGGAATCCCGTAAAGTCATGCAGTATAGCATTTGCACTGGTTACTAAAGGAGTTGCCCACGCCAATGCATTCCCAGTCATATTTGAGATTAGGAATCCAAGCTTGGCCTGATCGGTAGCAAAAGTGCGGGGTCTAAACGTGAAATATACGGTACAAGCCTCCAGGAACTCTTTTACCCTTTTGGGAGAACCATCAAACTTTCCCGAGGAGAGTGTCATGGGAGGTAATTCCACGGTAGGATGTTCTCTAGCCGATACCATCTGTATGAGAAGAGCGTTCTCTGTCACTCCCTGTAGCTCTACAGACATAGCCTGGAAAGCCTTCCAAAGCTCTTGAACTTGATCCTCCGCCGACATTTTGTTATTTTTTGGCGTTGCAATCTGTCATTTCACTGACCCTTTTTCTCCCACTTCCCCCTTTGCTTCCACACTCTCCTCACTTGAGCTGCTTGATTCGAAGCCTTCGGTGGACAGGTTTCGCCTGGAAAGGTAGTCCTTCTCCTTTTTTGGTGGCAATTGCCTGTCACGGAGGGAAGCCACAGTGAATGCTGATGGAACAGCACGCCTGTGGCTCCCTCCCCGGGAGCAAGCCGATGCACAAGGGAAAAAGCCAAGTGGCAGAAAAAACCCTTGTCAGGCGCCGAACTGCACTCTGTCCGACTCCAAGTATGAACTTCCGAAGTGATGTAGCAGGAAGAGGTGTGGACTCAAAACGGCAGGGATCCGTAGCAAACGTGAAGCCAGAAGGCGTGGCTGGTATCCAATGCAGCCCGGCAGAACACAGGAAGTAGAGGACTCAGGTAAGAAAAGAGAAAGCTGAATAATAGGAAGTAGACTGGAATCCAATTGGAAAGCAACCCAGGGTAAACGGAGAGGAGAGAGCAGAAAGAGCAAAGGCACTGGGTCTCGAAGGAGAGAGACGTGACCCGGACCAAGGAATCGGAATGAAACCGGTAAGAGGCAAAGTAACGAAGAGAAGGAAAACTTTGTGCAGAGGATGAAGTTAGTAACAGAACAAAAGCACTGACGATCCAGACGGAGTGTCAGCAGCAAGCGTAAACCCGGAAGATGGGAACACTATCCAGAGGGGTTGCAACGCAGCGTCCACCGGAAGGAGGAGGAATAAATACTCCTGGCAGGCTCCGCGCTGAGGGAACTGGGACGGCTGCTAGAGCCGTAAAATAGAGAAAGGACTACCAGTCTCTAAACCCATACTGCCAGCGATACCGCAGAAGTATCCACCAGTCTCGGCGGCGGCGGATGACAACATTCCCTTGTGATACTCTTGTTCAGAGGAGAATTGCCTAGCATTTCGGTGCTGGACTGTCCCTGGGCAGGACAAAGACTGATATACAGGGACATTTCTTCTCTGTTAAAAGAACAGTGAGCTAAATACTTGGTTGAGACTCTCCCAGGGGCCATCCACACAAGAACAAGTCAATGGGCTTTGTTTGTGCTAGTAGAGAGTTTCTCAGACCCCCCTCTGTTTTGCATACCAAGTAACATTGGGTCTCACCCTAAGTTACCAGGGGAATCCAGACGTGGACCCCTTGCTCACTGCTCTTAGAGAGACACAGCTTCACCTCACTGATGATGCCCAACTAGGCTGAAACACATGTATGGGGTTGCTGTGGTACTCTTGTTCAGAGGAGAATTGCCTAGCATTTCAGTGCTGGACTGCCCCTGGGCAGGACAAAGACTGAAATGTGGGGAAATTTCTTCTCTGTGAAAAGAACAGTGAGCTAAAGAGTTGGTTGGGACTCTCCCGGGGGCCATCCACTCAAGAACAAGTCAATGTGCTGTGTTCATGCTGGTAGAGAGTTTCCCAGATCCCCCTCTGTTTTGCATACCAAGTAACATTGGGTCTCACCCTAAGTTATCAGGGGAATCCAGACGTGGACTCCTTGCTCACTGCTCTTAGAGAGGCACAGCTTCACCTCACTGATGATGCCCAAATAGGCTGAAATACGTGTATTGGGTTGCTGTGGTACTCTTGTTCAGAGGAGAATTGCCTAGCAACTCGGTACTGGACTGCCCCTGGGCAGGACAAAGACTGATATGCAGGGACATTTCTTCTCTGTGAAAATACCAGTGAGCTAAAGACTTAGTTGAGACTCTCCCAGGGGCCATCCACCCAAGAACAAGTCAATGGGCTGTCTGTTACGCTCACCTGGATGCCACAGGGGCATCGAACGAAGCTGAACTGCTGCGGTCTCCACCAGTGTGATTCGTAGCGAAGTGATGGTCGATTGCACTTGCCCACTCAGTTTCGTCTGCCTGGCCCACAGGAATATTTTCCTAAAAGCAGTAAAGGGGATTAGCCACCCATGGTAGGGAGGTTACACCAACACTATTTTCCCTGAAAACTTCCAGTATTCCCCTTCATAAAGCCTCACCTTATTGTTTGGAAGGATGAACTCTCCATCCTGGGTGGAGTGCAAGGGCACGTAGAAGATCAGTTACTTCACTGATCCGAAGGTATTTGGCAGAGTTCCAGACAACAATGACTCCAAGGTAAGTAGTGTGTAAACCGAATGTATAGTTCTTTTAGAGTTCAAATGTCTGTTAATTCACTCTTGCTCCTTTCATACCTTTTCCCGTTGCAGCTTGATCCAAGGAGTGAGTTTGCCTCGATGGATCAAGGTAGCGCTTAGGTAAGAGTCAGTTTGTATCAAGCACTGTCTAGCCAGTAATATTGTTCCAAATGTAATTAACCAATAGTTCTATCTTCTTTGCAGGTGCGGTGCCTTGCCGAAAATGTCTCACGTAGGATGGTGACCAGCTCTGCCTCAAGCAGTAAAATTCCGAGTAAGTATCTTGCGGTAAGTAAAAGAATGTCTTTGGTGGAACCCCGCTCACCTTTTGTTTGTTCTTGTCTTTTCAGATGCTGAGGTTTCGGGCGGAGATTCAACGGGTGCTGCACCGGGTCGTGGAGATGCTCCGAAGACAGGTGAGTATGGTGCGGCACTGCAGCTGGCAATGCAACGCAGTTTATTTTAATGTCTTTTTGCTTTATCCACAGGTGCGGCTGCTCCAGGAAAAGATGATGACCAAATGGAAATCTCCTTGTTCTAACCTTCTCTTCTTCTTTCCTTTTCTCTAGGATCGGCTCTGGACACAAGACGGTTGTGGCTGTAGACTGGATGCTGGACTGCAGACACGGTGAGCGTTACACTACTAAGATGCAGAATAACGCAAAATGTGTGCTGCTCTTCGGGGGTGGTTTAAATAGCATCAAAAAAGTAGTTCCCAGGTAAGAAGTTCCAGTACCACACCCAAGCAGCAAAATAGTTCCTAAAGGAAAGTAGTCCCTTCATGGCCTCATGATGGACGGTACATGAGTTCTTTGGGGGATGACCTGCATAGTCTAAAGTTGGCAATATGAGTCTGGCGCCTACAGCGCCAGGACTGATCCCATATAGCACCTAGGCGGGGTTTTGGGAATTCCTGTGTCTTCTTGGGTGCCTGTTCCCTGGACAGATGGACCTGTTCCGGATGTCTGGGGGCAGGCATCGTGACACTGTGTTTGTGCTGGTAGAGAGTTTCTCATACCCCCCGTCTATTTTGTTTAATTGTACGTCCCACCCCCTCACAGTAGTGCATACTTCACCCATCTTTTAGTGCATCTTCATGCCCATTTCACTTGCCACCTATCAGGTTGAAGTTAAATCCTTTCTCCAAGCCCTGAATCCATGTGGCATCCTCTAACAAGCAGGCCTTTCCTGCCTTGTACCTAGCCCTGGAGACAAATACTGAACTTGTACCTGTTCAGCTTCTAATCCTCAACACCTGCTCTGGGTCACTCCTGAGATCTATCTTCCCAAACTTTCTCAGATTGCAGAAATCTCACACTCTTGCACATCTCATGGCATATAGGAAATGCCTATCTATTCCTCCTTCTCCCTCACTACCTTAGCCAAACATGCCCACATATATACTTTTTTCTGCCAACCCAGAGTGTGCCCCAGAGGGTGATTTCTATGCTAAAATCATCAGAGGGCAGCAACTGCAACATAATGCAATCGACCATCTCCCTTTATTCTTACTCATACGTCAGAATTCTTCTCTCTTTCCTCAAGGTGGACACAGTTCTCCCAAGCTCAATTAGACCTCTGCAGACCGAAACTGACCAGACAATACATGAACTGTAGTGGTCTTCATAAGGATCACTAGTTACCCAAAATGTACAATCTCTCTGACTCTTTCACTATGGATTCCTTCTACTGAAACAAGACTCACCAATGTCTCTAACTTCATGACTGTTGCTCAGAACTCTAAGCTCTCCAATATTCCCATACGCATGGTCCTCTCTTCTGCCTTCAGCACAGCCAACCACCCTTCTCTCCTCCAGCCCTTCTCTAACCTCAGGAACCGAGTGTCTGCCTTCAGCTGGATTAGCTCCTCCTTTACTAGTTGTTCCTTTCCTGTATCTTTTAACAATTGGACCTCTGATAGGTCATTGTTCTCAAATGACCTGATCCTTTGTCCACTAATTGTCACCCTCTATATTTGTTCTCCCTTGCCGAAAGCACCAAAATCATCTTATCTTTTCTCCACTTCAATTCTGACCTCTCCTGCAAGGGCCTCTGACTGCGACTCAGTCATTCCTCACTTGAGGCCCCTTTGAGGTATTATGTGCAATTCCTCTGAAGCAGAAGTCATTTATATACTAGCCTCACAGCCACCCCACAACTCTGTTCACACCAATCCCTCTCTTTTGCCATAGCATGTTCTCTCCACTTCCCCTAGGCACACAGCCTAGGGTTCTCTTTGATAAGCTTGATCACTTTATCACCACCATAGCTACTACTGCCAGGATCAATCTGTTGAAAATGGCGCACATCCACCCACACCTCACCAACCAATCAAATGAATTGCTTCTTCTCAAACTCTAACTCTATGCTTTTGCTCCCCTTGCAGAATTCTTAATTTCACTGCATACTCCTTATGATTCCGATCCAGAACTTCCTTTGTCTTCTCAATATTTGCTGGCCCTCCATGCACCTTGCTTGCTACCCATTTGCTCTACTTGTAGGTAAATCCATTGGCTCCATCTCCCAGTACTTTTTAACCTATCCATTCCTTACCCACCCTGTGGATCCTCCTAGTGCTACCTTTTCAGCCTTCTTTCCCTCTTCACTGGAATGCCCTACACCAGGATATTGAAAACCTCATCAACATTAACCCATTAAAATCCACACTGACATTCTATGTAATTTTCCGTGAAGTTGCACCCACCTTCACACAGACCATACAACCTCACTCTGTCCTCTTCCAGCACTGCCCTGTTTCACCACTGTGTGTATACACTGCCATCTCCCTATAAGAACTCCCAGGTTATTGCCTATTTTCTTTCTGATTGATCTTTGTTTATGTTTCATTATCTTGATCATCATAGTTTTTAAAATTATTGCCAAGTCCTCATTGCCCTCATGTAAGGCAACCACTTAAGTTTTTCTGTCCACAATAATAAATCGGAAATAAATGCATGTATCTTGGTGTTCTCAATACATGACTGTGGTGTGCCTAAACAACAATTGACTAAGTGCAACTGCACACTTTTGCATTTCCTCTATTTCCTTTGTTTATGAATGTGTGCATTTAAAGCATTGACCAAATATGTATAGGCAGACAAATGTGCTTCACCTGCAGTCACATGATGAATGTTACATACAGGCTCAGAATTAGTGCAGAGGTGTGGTAGAGCTTTCATAGTTGGATTGGTGGTAGATTTAAATGTAGCTAGTAAAAGAGAAAATCATGTTTTATGCTGGTTTTGAGGGTGCTGTACCTACTAAGTCTGTGAACCAACTCAACAGCTCCTTTAGGACACCCACTAACCCCTCCTCTGGGCACTGAAATATTCCCTACTCTCTTTGCAAGATCACACTTCCCATCTACCTTAAATGTGTTATTGCATGACAAGCAGTTCCTGTATTCCATTATAACACTCACCCCTTTTGGCACATATCTAGGGTCTGTTACAAAACCAAGTGGATGCCTCAAGGATAAAACTCATGGATCTAGTTCAAAAGGTTTATTAGAGAAAAAGGACAAAGGTTGAGAAATTCAAACTTAGAGGCCATAATGGTAAACTATAGTCAAACCATCTTGTTTCACATGGTTTTTCCTAAAATATTTATTGTGGCAGTAAAGGTCCACTTCACACCTTCTGCCAGAGATGAGGTGGGCCTATAGAATGTCTTGTTACCTGGGCAGGTCCCAGACTGCTTCACTGTTTCAGATCGTGATGGATCCTATTAACTAGACCATCCCTCCTTTCTCCACCATGAATCAATTATCTCTCATGCCTGGGGAGCTGTCACTAAGTCTCAAATCAAACCCTTGGGCTGTCTGTTGGCGGATCTTCTTGCTATTCCACTTTGAGACCATTAATTCTTCCGCTTTTCCTAAGAAATAGGTAGATTCAAAAGGTTAGACTGTTACAGGCTCTGTAATTCCAGGAAATGTCTATCATGTACTGGTATTACTTACAGCTGATCCTCCACTCCTCCAACTAAGAACCTGCCTTCCTTGCCAATTCTTCTCCCTCCTATCCTCTTCCTTCCTGATTTAGACTCCCTTTGACTAATGTCTGCCTCCCTAACCCTCTAATCTCTTCTGTACTTTCCCATCCTTTATTATGTGTATCTTATTCAACCTCGCAATGTCCCCTCCTCCTTAATGTTCTATCTCTGCACACTTTCTTGTCTCTCCTCTCATTCTAGATGTTCCCTTCCTCCATTCAGTCTTCCAAACCTCCTACTTTAACTACAGTTCTCTCTGTATCATCCTGTCCTCTGCCACCCCCAAATCTCTCTGCAGCTCCACCTCCTGCTGATCCTTCATCATTCTCTTTGCCAGTGCCTACTCCTTAACCTTCACCCCTCTGTTCCTTGCTGTTCCAAATATGCACAACGTATTGCTGGTTCTCCCTCAAGGGTTTTCCGCTAGCTGTCATATTACTACCTATGTGAGATTGGGCAAATCCCGACCACCTATTCACATCAGGTATTATATATTGAAAAACAGTTCCGCTTATCGTTGTGTGGACTGAGCCTAAACAGGCCGCTCCGCCACCTTGTAATTGTACTTGGGAATAATTTGTGCTGACGTGCACACACAGATGTTTGTGAATTGGCCTGACATTGCGTGTGTGGAGCCTGCCTCACCACTCTCTGCCCACACTCCCCCACCAGGGTGCTCAGTTTTGTCTGTGGGTAAATGTTCCCTCACTCTTACTATTCCCAGTGATCATCCATGAACCAAACAATTAGTGTGGACTCCAACTCCCTGGGTCTGCGGGTTCATTACTTCTGCACTCAGACCGTAATGGGCCAGCAACCTCTGGATGCAACATGTGATGAGCCCCTGCTCCAGACCACCGGGTTGTTGGAGGGAGAAGGTAGTCCTTTCTATACCACCACTAAACACCACAACAAATAATGAGTGGTGAGACCCAGCACCAATAGTTGCCCACTGCACACACACAATATAATGTCCTAGTAGGGTACGTTGTCAAAGTTACCACATTCTGGCCTTACCTCGGAGTATTGTCTCCACTTGCCTTAAAGCCTTCCTTGGATCATTAAGCACTTTGTATCTATCCTGGCTCCTCTTGGCCCTGTATAATATGTCCCTAAGGTCCACATTTATATCATCATTCTTCACTAGCCAACATATGATAGGGTGACTGGTGGTATTCCCCCATCACCAGTACTAAAGACTCCTCCAGCAATTGAGCACTTACTTCCAACTGAGTGATTTTGCCAATTCCAGCCCTATACACCCTGTGAGGAACCTATCCATGTGTTACACCAGTCCATGCTTTTATGGGTGGTACATGTCTGATCACCTATGTATAATGTTGTGGTCCCTTAGAACAGTTTGGATCTTATTTGAAAGAAGCTTTACTACTTTGTGGTCACAGTCTCTGGAATTATGTCCCTCTGAATGATCACAATGAGAAATTTGGTGATGTCTTCAGTAGTGACCCCTTCAAGCACAACACCCTACTTTTGAGTTGAAATTAATGAGGAAGAGGTTGTACAATCATTGTCTGAAAGTGGACCATAATATCCATGGTCAGTTTTGTTAATAAGGTGTGGAGAATAGCTAATGCCTAATTGGAGCACAGGTTATACTTTCCACATTAATAGACATGTGAGACAGCCAATACTGTTCCTCCGATCTTCTGCTTGGCCATGTTCCTTTACAAGAGTTCTTCGTGGGCAAATAGCATGAACCTCTTGCGTACATGGGGTGAATGAATCTTCCTTGTCCTATATCATTGTCCATTGTCAATCATATCTTTCTGGGAGTAGTTGTTTATATGCTTTGGTGTTCCCTCTCAACATTTCCAAACCTTAACTGAGTCCCTTGTGAATGGCATTCGCCTTTTGGTTTATCTACTATTTTCCATCCAGTCCCGAAAACTAAACCACGGATAGCAATTGTCACCATGCACTATTCAGACATGTCCTCCCCTGAGTCAAGCTTTCATTCTCCTGGTCATTTTGCATCAGAATCATCGATTCACATTGGCCACCAAGTTCCTTCTTTCAAGGACATAATCGACCCTTGCATTTTAGCCATTGCATTTTAGCAATGATGTGCTCCATCCAGCTCCAGTTGGGTCATAGTAGACATTTCCTTAGGGCTCAGCATTTGGATAAGCAGTTTATAGGCAATTGCTGTAGAAATCAGCTGTCCCCATATCAAAGTTTTCAAGTAGTAGTAGTAGTAGTTGTCATTTGTATTGCACTTTTCACCATTGGCATGGTGCCAACGCGCTGTAGGTTAACGCCCTCCGGGGACCGAAGTCCAGATATGGGAGATTCATCAGATGAGTTTAGAATGCGTGCGTGCATTTTTGCCTAAACCGAGTAGGTTAGGAGTGGCCAGACAAATACTAGCTACCTATGATATATGATATGATATGATAGTTTATTTATATAGCGCCTATACACAATTTGTTTCAAAGCGCTTCAAGGCAAGGGAGAGAACAAAGGAAAATACAATGACATTCTTACAGGCCATGAACAGTGAGGATGTGAAATTAACTATCGTACTCGGCCTGACGACATTTCAGATAGTGCAAAAGCTAAGACATAGATAAGGAAGGGAGGGGGAGAGTGGGAAGGAAATGGAAACAGGCGACTACAGTACTAGGCCTGACGACATTTCTGGTAGAGCCGGAGAAAAACAAAAGGTGAGGGAGAGGGGTGCAGAAAGGGAGGGGAGGAACAAAACACGCGATTATCATACTAGGCCTGATGACATTTCAGATAGTGCTGGAGGGGGTAGAGGGGAGGATAAAAACAGTAAGGGGAGTGGGGAGGAGACAGACGAGGTTGCTATCATACTAGGTCCAGGGACAATTCTGATAGAGTAAGTGCATAGAAGAAAGTAAGGGGAGGAGATAGGAAAAGGGAGAAGGGAAAGGAGGAGAAAAGAGAGTTAACAGTCAAAAGAGTGCAGAAGCAAAAGGGGAGAGCGAATACAATTACAGAAGTCAGTAGTAACACATAATGTTGCAAGCCAGGATACAATATGAAGAAGGGAAGAACATGATTCAGGGCCACCAGTACAAGATGCAAAGGAAGTTCAACATGAGAGCTGAGAAAGGGTGACGCACCGTGAATTAATGAAGTCCATAAAAGTCAAATCTAGCATTGGCCACAAGACTGAAGGAAAGTTCAGGTAAGTAATTCAATTTCACTACACTAAGATAGACCTAGGAAGGGATCCTAAACCTGGAAGGATAAGGACAGGACGTTATGCCCTTGCAGCCCTATGGAGGGAGTGAAGGGTGAAACCGGTATGTTACCTTACGCCCCCCACTTGGATTTCTCCAGAGACCCCGGCTGGATGTTCTCGAATCCATTGTGGACAGTCTTCTGAGTTTTTCCCGGTCAAGGAAGGCACAGGGTTTTCCCATACCAAGGTCACTTTCAGGTCTTTAGTTTTGTTCAGTCATAGTGCTTGAATCTCAATTCCATGCACCTTCAGGTTGAACAGCCTTGCGAAGAAAAGATGAAGACTTCTGCATGGCAGGTGACTCAGGGCTCCTCTAGGAGGCGAAGACGACTGATTGCAAAAGGATTCATCATAGTCAGGCTGCAACAGGTAATCAACAATGGACTAATAAAGTAGCAGGCCAAGCACAGTGTCTGGGGATGCCAGAAGGATGAACCTGCAGATCATCCAGGTTCCAATGATGCACTCGGAAAAGACGACTGCTGCAGCAAGGTAGCCGAGGAGACAACTGGGTAGTCTACAGGTTGGTCCAGGGACACTTCCAAAGTCACGAATCCTCAAGCAGGACGGAAAGGGTACGGGTGTGTTGAGACTGGTTGTTTCCACCAGTTCAGGGGTCAAAGCACAAGCACTGATGAGGGTCTTGAGATCAGGCACAGGTGCAGAGCTTTACCAGGACTACACCGGAGGAGTTAGCGGGTCAGCTGTAGGAGAGAGATTGGGAAAGAACCATGATCTCTGGATCTGTTAACTTTGCCAATACTGGTTTTCCTCTTATGATCTCCTGACCTTTTAGCTAAAGTATCTGCTTGGGACAGGTTGTCAGGCAGAAGGACCATATTTTAAGGCAGGTGTAACTTTTCTGTAGCTTTACACTTTTACAGTGTGATACATTATTCTAAACCAACATAATTGCTATTCCTCCTTTTCATTTGTATCTTCACTACCTTTACTACATAGTTCTTACTTGTGTTAATTGTCAAATGCCTGTTTTAGAAGCAAAGTGTTGATGGCATCTGGGTCACTCTTTGGTGAATGCATGCATAGATGTGAGCTAGTAGCATATAGCTGATATTTTCATTGCATAGACGAAGGGCTAATAAAGAATATGTGTATAATTATGGGATAACTCTATTTGTACGAGTGCCATGTTTGATTGTACTACTACACCAGCCCCATATCTCATGTCCCAGCCTTACTGCTCAGACACCTCTGTTGAGGCTGCCCAGATCCAAGTGTATCTTCCGCCGCAATAGGGTGACTCTCATAACCGCCCTCTACCCCAGCCTCGGGGCTGGTTCTGAAAATTCATCTAAACGGATCCATTTGTTGTTTGACCATGATGGTATCTGTTCAAACAGTTTTCCTCAGAGGAGAACCGCTAAGGGCTGTAGTGGGGCTCCATGTGATGCTAAGCTACAGAGTTTCTCCCTCAGTCTGGCCACCATAAGCAAGCTCTGGCTGGGTGACAGCAGGAGAGGAGTGGGGGAAGGGCAGCTGCCCTTGTGGATGGTCACGTGTGGATGGTGGAATTCCTCACAATCATGACTCAAGTTAGACGTGAGGAGGTATTCATTAGGAACAGCCTGCCAATGGTCTCCTGGACACAGTGATTGAAGTGAGTGGGAACGGTTGGGAGTTGTGTTCCACTACTTTGATTTTTTTCTGTTTACCATTCCTCTACTTTTTACAAACATAATCACCATTCTATACAGATGATTTGTCCATTCATGTCCCTATGCAAGTGTAAAGTCGTAGTAGGAGTCTAGGTTACTAGTGACTTAGACTATTGCAATGCCCCGGCCGCAGCACCTTTTCACATGTTGCACTACGCTTCCCTCTACCCTCTCCCCTGCCGAGACCACAGTTCCAATACTTTTTTCGTTACACTTCTTCCACTGCCTGGACAAGCAAAGACAGCTGCCCATCTGATAAACAAACATACGTTAGAGCATACCATTCAAATAGCAGCTTCAGAACAATACATACCATTACATAATGTCTGCCATACCCAGGAGGGGCACTTTCTAGATGTTGATGGATATGTCACTGTTCTTTGTACATTATTTGACCATCCTGGAAGTCTGTGGCTTGAACGTACAGAGGTAGAAATGTTTTTACTTTTTTTGAGAATTTCCTCATGACACACACTTAAATGCCCAGCATGGCACATAGTACACTCAGTCTTTGGAGTCTATTTACATATTAGTGCTGAACATTATTCTTAGGGCGGCATGTAAATTACTCAGAGTCTGGCATCTTGTCTAAAAAGTACATTATCTTGGTATGGGCAAACATGTGCTTTGTACTCTTTACACGAATAGTAAAAAAAAAAGGAACAGATACCAGAATCCTGGACAACATCGATTACTATTCCTATACACAAAAAAGGAGCCAGAGCATGTCCTGAGAATTATCGTCCGATATCTTTGCTGGATGCTATAGGCAAACTCTTTGCCAGTATACTCTGGAAAAAGACTAAAGGAATGGATACAAAGATCTGGCAAGCGGGTTTTGTAGAAAACGTAGATTGTAGTTTAAATCTACTAATTCTCAACTTACTAAAACCAAAGACCATTCAAGAAAATCAAAAATTGTTTATTGCTTCAATAGACATGGCGGCAGCATTCGATAGAGTGGATCGACAAATTCTTTGGACAAAAATGACAGAAAAAGGCTGTCCGGCAGATCTGATAAAAGCCATCAGAACTCTTCACACAAATAAATCGATGCGAGTGAGACTGGACCAAAAGGGAAATCTAACGAACGCAATTGCAACAAAGTGTGTGCTAAAACAAGGATGCCCGCTAACGTCCATACTCTATAACTTCTATATCTTGGTAAATTGGGCCAAACGATTGCACTAATTCTTCTTAGTAGAAAGCCTCATGCTGTCAACATTTCCACGTGGTGATACAGTTTAGGGCCCCCTCCCTCTTTAGTGACTCATGGCTGCAGCAAAGCACCTCATGTTTCCAATTTTCTCAGGACAAGAGGGCTGAATTGCTTTGACAATTGTGTGCTAAATCGAGTCAGATGGTGCTCTCTTTTGAGGAAAACGCCCAGGGCAGCGATACATTGTATTTAATAAATGATTCATCAATATTTCCATGAGTCTGTTTATTTTCAGGGCCCTTGAGGGTCTTTCTCGCTCCCTCTCTGTGCGCAAAAGCAAGCAGTCTAACAATACTGCAGTCTGTCGCTGAGAAGGAGAGCGTTGAACTGTTATATGTGCTAACAAACTCTACACGTGCACAGAATTACCTAACTGCATGACAAGGACAAGCATTTCAGTCAACAACTGTATTGATTTTTGGTGGTTTCTTCATTGGCAGACGCAGCTTCCGACCAGCTTCAGGGCGCTAGATTAGCATAATTGCTAGTCCAAATTAAACGCAACAGAAATCTTTACAGAGGCTGTCACTATGTCCTGGGAAAAAAAGAAGAGCGAAGGCTGGATAATTTTGAAAAAATCATAACTATTGGGGGCAACCCCCCTTTCCCTTACCCACACGTCCCGACTGTCGTTGTTCACATTAAATCTTAACAACATATTTCTAAAGCTACTAATACTATTGCCACCATTAAAAATAGTAACATGTTACTGCCACTAATATGATAAGACTGTGTTTGCTTAAGATTATTATGATGATTGTATGGTCGTTTTCATTACTTAACATAGTGATGTGTATTTTTATATTTTAATCTTAGAAGTTATGTGAAGTTTAATATTCATATGTATCGGAAGCATAAATACACATTATAAATAATAAGTGGGGAAAAATAGTATAACTATTACTCCTGCTGCTAAGAATATCACTAATGCAACTATTACTAGTTCAGCTACTGCTAATGATACCCCTGTTACTAGTACGACTAGTTAAAACTACGTCGCATTATAGTATTATAAGTGAGGATTGAAATGAAGTATTAACTGAGTAATATATTTCGCGTAAACATTTAATCAAAGCAGCTTCAATGGCACGCTGGTGCTCACTTCAAATGAAATTATTACAACTGAAACACTTTCGCATGTATGTATTTATATATTCATTGTAACTTTTCTAACGGGCCACTCACCCATAGGTCTCAGGGCGCACACAAGATGGAAGCCAAAACCATGTATTAAAGCTTTTAAATGTCTGCATCAACAAGCTGTGCTGTGCAGTTTGCCGTCCTCTCCTACCTTTGCGTGTATAGGACCGCCAAGGCATCTGGGCTAATTGTGACCCAACACAACCGGTTTTCTTTTGGTTGCGGAAAACTAGTTGCTTGCAGTTTGAGGCCGTGCGCCGTATAATGCACTCGCCCTCCCCGCCCGCGTCTGAGAGAAGTCGACTTTAATTGGATTAGCAGTGTGACAGCCACAGCTCTGCTCCTACCAGGCGCTGCGTGCGAAATTAGAGGACAGGCAGCACCTGACAAAGTTCTCGGCCAGGATCCCCGGGGCAAAATGGATACCTTTTTGACAGCTGTGACAGGCCCCACAAACCCGTCAAAATTTTTTTTTAATCTTGTGTTGTTCTTAATTATTGAATTGTGTATGTTTTTCTGTCAAACAATGTTCAGTTAGTGATGTCTGCTTCACGGCCACCTCTTAGCTCTAACACGTGCCTGCTACCTGTGTCGTTAAGGGAGGCTGCGACCCGCTCTGCTGCTGTGTTTTGCTCCTGGGTTTTTAGGTCATATCTTGGTGCACAGTTTGGTGCTTATTTAGTAAACAGTGGATACAGTCTTCAATGCAGTGAGCTGTGAGCGTGACATCTAAAACCTTATCCTGGGCCGTTTCTCGACTCGCCATCTGCATTGAATAATTGCACCGCATGAACTTGCAGATGTATTCCACGCTGCTTGACCGGAGCGGTTGACGCTGCCGCATGTTTTGGGTTGCTGAAGTCTCCCAAGATGGCGGCCTCATCTCATCTGGGCCACCTCCTTTTATTTTGGCTGGCAGTTCTTTATTGGGAATAGCAGAAGGCCTCAGAGGTCTGTAACACACACCGATGACCCCCTCCCTGTGTCGTCAGCCGGATCTCATTGTTTTGATCTTCTGTGATTATTAGCCGGTCCTTGAGGTTTTTCGTTTAAGTGGGGGCGAAACCCCACCCCTTTTTTGCTCTGTATTTAATTTTATTTGATAGTGGTTAAACCCTTCCATATGAGTGATTGGGTCATGCCTATCAACTTGCCAGTTTCACATAGTACAGTTTAGTCGTCATGTTGATTGGCTGCAGGGGCTCCCGAGTTGTCATTTTCTTCTATCATTGTTCAGATTATGTTTGCATTCTCATTGTTGTGCCATATCACACAATTGCTGGTCGCTATTATGTATGCAACATATATTACACAGCCATTCGTCAGCCCCTCCTTTTAAACGTTTGGGATAGATTTTCCTGTTGTGGAGTCAGTTTTTGCATTCCTATGATGAGGGCAATGGAGCACATTCGGAATCATGCAATGAAAGGAAGATGCTCGGGGCTTTGAGAAGCTGAACACTAGTTCCTTTTCATCATGTCATGTTCATGGCTCCGATTCTAGTCAGGCTCGAGCTGGTCTTTAGGGCAGTAGGTCAATGGCCGAAGTGCAGGCCTAACATGCTAGGCCGGGACTTTTTTTGGCCATTTTCGGGCCAGTTTGATGAGTTACTTCACTGTGACAGTGGTCGACTCGACTACAGGGAACACTGGAGATTTCCTGTTAGGCCTCATCACCCTGGGCCTCTATTGTGTGTCATTATGTCCAAATGTTGTCATAGGAAAAGGGTTCAGACTGCTTAAAATGTGTAATATGTGTCTACTTAGAACATTATTGCCAGGGCCTCTTTTAGTTGCCTGTACACCCCATTTGCAGCTTGTAGTTTTCACCAGTGTTACTGAACAAAAATAGTTTAAAATACGTAATTTGCAACACATTCTACCAAAACACACTTCTGCCTCTTGGGTATTACCACGGGCTGCATTTCGGGGTCACTATGTGTCGCAGCTGCGACCCCTGCAGACTTCCCTGCAGCCTATGCCTCTGCCCCTGCAAACTCTGCTGGAGGAGTGCAGACACAGTGCTCCCACGAGCAAGTACAAAACAAGGAAGCGCCAGAGGTCAAAGTGGGCGGCAGCGGTCTGGAGCGGTGCTCCTATACTTTTTAATTTTAAGCTTCACTGTTCCTATACTTTTATTTTAAAAAGAAACCGTTCTGCAATGGTTTAGCTTTAAAATAAAAGTGTAGGAAGAAGCTAAAGTTTGCACTTCAGTGCACAGCACTGAACATTCCCATAAAGAGCAGGTGTGTTTGTTTGGGGGCTTGGATTGTGTTTCTGAGGGGGTGCAGCAATGGGGTTTGTGGGGAACGGGGGCAGGCCAGCAGGGAACATAGTTCTACTACTTTATTTTGTACACTTCGACCACTGGGAAGCGCCCTGTGTTCCTGGTTTCTCTTCTTGTGCGTGGGGGCATAGAGGACATCAGAAGCAGCATCCGGGCCTGCCCTGATTGGAGGTAAGTGATTGTGTATGTGCATGGTGTATGCGTGTATGTATGCATTTGTGAATGAGCAAGTGTGTGCTGTAAAAATGCTGCATGAATGCACGAATGTGTCTTTGAATGAGCAAATAAAAGCTGTTTGAATGCAAGAATGTGTGTTCAATGAGCGAATATGTGCTGTGAACATGTTGTTTGAATGTGTGAATATGTGTTTGAATGAGCGAGTATGTGCTGTTTGAATGCGTGTATGTGTCTTTGAATGAGCAAATAAATGCTGGTTGAATGTATGACTGTGTTTTTGAATGGGCCAGTATGCGCTGTGAAAATGCTGTTTGAATGCATAAATGTGTTTTAATGGGAAAATCAGTGCTGGGAAATGCTATTTGAATGCATTAATGTGTCATTGAATGAACAAATAAATGCTGAGATGCTGTGTGCCATGTAAATGCTGTTGAATGTCTAAATATGTTTTTAAATGAGCAAGTACGTGCTGTGTGAATATTGTTTATGTGCTTGAATAAGTGAGTAGATGTTCTGTGAATGAGTGAATATGAGGTTGAATGAGCAAATAAATCTTGTTTTAATGTTGTTTGACTAAGTGTTTGAATGAGCGGGTAAATGCTGTGTGAATCCTGTTTGAATGCCTGAATGTGTGTTTGAATGAACAAGCAAATGTTGTGTGAATTCTTTTTGAGATGAATGCTGCATGAATGTGTGTTTGAATGAGTGAATGAATATGGCTGAGCTTGTGTTTGGTTTGTGATTGCCTGGGAGGCTGATTTGGGAAGGGTGGGGTTTAGGGAAGAGGGGAGGATGGGCAGGAGGAGAGATTTTATTACTGGGCATTCACAATACTATATCATAGATGTCCAGTAAAAATGTCATGTCATAGTAAGAAATGGCTAGACTGATTTCATGAAAATGCATCATAGCCATACAATAAAACCTATCCTGCTTGCTTTAAAAGCATGATAAAGTAAGCATGGTGGGTTTTATTAAGTGGATATACTGGTATTTTGATGGATTTCTACTTGCCATTTCTTATTGTGCATGTATTTTCTTACTGGTAATCTGTACAGCTGGTCTGATAGCACAGGAGTAGAGCGCGCGCTTTGACATCTTTGCAGAGACTGCTGATGCAGGTTCGAATCCTGGCAGGGCCAAACTCAGCCTTTCGTTCTTTCGAGGTCAAAAATGAACATCACGCACCGTGGGTAATATTAAGATACTCGTGGGTTTGAAGTGCTATATAAATGTGAAATTATTATTATTTATCTATGATAAATTATCATAGATGGCCAGATAAATTTCATGCCACAGTAAGAAATTGCTAGATTTACTGCACCAAAATGATAATCTAGGCATGTAATAACACTTATCCTGCTTGCTTTATAAGCATGATAAAGCAAGCATGATAAGTGTTCTTATGTAGCTAGTATGCATTTTGATTAAATCCGTCTAGCCATGTCTTACAATTGCATGACATTTCTTACTGGGAATAGATGGTATGTAAAAAATGTCATGCCATAGTAAGAAATGGCACTAAATACCAGTCTAAACACGTAACAACACTTATCATGCTTGCCTTAAAAAGCATGATAGACAAGCATGAGTGTTATTACATTGCTAGACTGGCATTTGGATGCAATAAGTCTAGCCATATGATATGATTGGTTATTTACAACGCACTTAACACCCAGAGGTTTCTAAGCGCAGACCCGGGGATTGAACCCGTGTTGCTCCATGGGGTCTTGCTTCCAAGGCGAGCACATTGCCGCTGAGCTATCCTCCCGAGACATGCCATTTTTTCTACTGGGCATCTATGATACAGTATTGTAGATGCCGGGTAAAAAATGTCATGCCATAGTCAGAAATGGCTAGACTTAGTGCACCAAAATGTCAGTCTAGCCACATAATGACACATATAATGCTTGCTTTAAAAGCCTGGTAAAGCATCATGAACAGTATTATTTTGTGGCTATACTGGCATTTTGATGCAATCAGTCATGCTATTTTTTTGTTACAACACGCATGAGAAGCGTTATTACATGACTAGACTGGCATTTTAGTGCAACCCGCCTAACTATAATATCTTACCATGGCATGGCATTTTTTTACTGATCATCTATGATGAAGTGAACCTGATAAGTGTTCTAGTCTGGTGTGCATTGAAGCAGCAAGTTGAAACATGTTTTCTTATCATGGCATGACATTCTTTAATGGCAAAGCTAACAAGAGTATGTACATATGTGCAGGCACTGGCACATATTGGCAGAGCCAGTCCAGAAAGTTTTTCTTACGGTATTATTACTGGCATTATGTGTGTAACATGAGTATATTCTTATATGGGAATGCTGTCATTTATAGTTGCAGTTATCATGGAAATGTATGGGCATAGGTAGTGTGGAAATGTTTTCATACTGACATATATTGTGGGTTATAATGCACTGGGAAATGCTCTAGTGGACTGTTGTTGACTTGCAACTATTAGATTTTTTTCATGAATTACTATACAATACTGATTGGCTTTTTGAACAATTTGTCACAGACATTGTGCTGTATAATGCACCATTTTAACTTATTATTATAAACATTTTCTAATTAAACCCCCAGATTTAATTGGTTCAGGATCCCTCACTATGCTCAGTCGCTCTTGCAAATTTGAGGCAAATATTTAAGCCCCATCGATTAAAAAATTCACCAGCTGGCACTGGCAATGTGAAAACAAACATAAAGATGGTTGTTAGAGGCCGCTTTATTTTTGGAAATCACGCTGTGAAGTTTGGATTTCTCTAATGTGCCATATTCGCAAAGACAAAACTGAAGAGTAGTATCCAGATGAGCTACTTTTTATTTTTCTGAGGCCTAACATTTAGTGAAAAAATACTCACCATTTTGAAGTTACTGTGGCCTAGATTTTCCAATATCCAAGTAAAATATTTATTATTGTATCACATTTGTATGTATAGTGCTTCATGTCTGACTCCTGATATCTCCTGCTTTTAAGCACTGTACAAATATGTGTTATTAGTACGAAATGTGATAGTACTTAGTGTATCAAGCTCAGAAGGATGAAGGACTGGTTCAGGCCTGCTGAAATGTAAACATGGATAGTGCAGGCTGGCATGTGGCAGAGATGATCTTTTAACTCACTGAACTATCCAATTGTGACACATAATGCTGTTTAAACAAGTGTGTGGTTAAAAACATTTATCAGGTTATCTACCATCACCCTCTCCTGTTCCCACTAGGAAAAATAGCACTACTATTATCAGGTTTACACTTAAGCCATGGCTTTACAATATTTGGTATTTTATGAAAAGTAAGCTTTCTTGTGTTTTGCACCCATCATTCACTTCAGGTTATGACATTGGGTTAAATGTAATTTTATGTAATGTCACCAGGGTCAAAGGTCATATGACATCACTTCCTGTGATGCCATTGGATGTGTGATGTCACTTCTGCTACCCCTGGCATTGTGTTATGTTATGTTATCTGAATTTGTTAAGCACCCGCACGCCCAAGGAAACCATGGTGCTAAAGCATGAACAGGAGTTTAAATTGACCAGAATCAGAATACATTTTTTTTAATGATCGGCAAAAGGTGCAGTGGTCCACAGTGTCACTTAATGCGAGGGGAAGATCATTCCAAGCCTTAGAGACAACCACTGAGAATGCACGCCCACCCGTCCGTGACAGTCTGATCCGAGGGACCACGACAAGAAGAGCAGACTGGGAGCGAAGGCAACGGGTAGTGGCGTAGTGCAAAAATGTGGCCTGAAGGTATTCTGCCCCAAAGCCATAAAAAGCATGGTGCACAAAACACATGGACTTCAACAAAATCCAATTTGCAATTGGAAGCCAGTGGAGCTATCCTAACAAAGGGGACATATGGGCTCCAAAAGGGGGACGAAGAATGGCCCTGACGGCAGCGTACTGCAGTAGATGGAGCTGATTGATCAAATAATGAGGCTGTACTAGGTAAAGGAAGTTACAATAGTCGAGCACACTCAGAATGAGTACGGCCACACCCGGGGCCTGACACTTTTCAGGAATAAAAGGGAGGACTTTCCGAAGAAAACTGACCTTGAAGTTGCCAGTCTTGCAGACCGCTGCAACCTTCTCATCCATGGCGAGGGAGGAGGAGTTTGTGACCCCCAAATTCCTGACCGATGAAACTGGCCTGGGGAGGGGGCCATAGATGCAGGCCAACAGTCAGTCCAAAAAAGAAGGGAGAAGTGGTACCAATGACAGACACCTCGTCCTACTGCCATTTAGTTTCAGCCAATTTGTTGCCATACATGCCCCCAAATTATGGGATGTATTGACCCACCCCGCTATGCTATGCGGCATCACACTGATAGTTATGGTGCAAGAAGCTACAACAATGGCAGCAAAACCCTTGTGCGTGCCAAAAACCTACAAAAAACAAAACGCGTTCTGCAACACACAAAAAGATGGTTGCACCATGGTGCATGTGTGGTGGAATAGAGCACCCACTGCAGAAAATGTGCCAGTGGGCTCCATGACCAGCAAACAGGTTGCAGAGGGAGAAGCAGTGCTTTGCAAATTAAACCCCAAAATGGGCCTGCTAATGACATTTGCTTTGTTGCTAAAAACTCCAAAAATGCCTATACACAACACTTCTCAACATTCAAAATCTTGTTTGGTGCTAAAATTAATGTAATCTAATGAAGCATTGCGAACACACAAAGTCCTAATGTGAAGAGCAAAACATTCTTCAGAAAAACTGGATTGTCTGTAAACTGACAGCCCCTGCCAAATTCTGTGTGCAGTACCGTGGGCTACCTGTGAATGACAGATGTCAGAGGTGTGCCTGATGAAACTTTAAAGTGATCTAAACTGAAAATCTGCCAGACCAGCAAAACATAAAAGGATTGTGGCTAAAAGGAATACAGATTTCAGTGTGTTTTTGATCCCACAGGTTAAAGCTAAGAAGGTAATGTATTTATGTTTGATGCAACAAATTTGGTTTTTCATGGATTTAAAAAGTAAGAATGAATTAGCTTGGCTGAGCAGCAACCCTTTGGGAGTGGAAAAACAGGTTTCTTCCAGGGTGAGCAGAAACTCACTGGGAAATGATAAGTGTGGGTTGCCCAGACTCTTGTCTACAGAAAGCGGATGAACAATAGCAGGCCCTTCAGCCCAGGAAACGGAAGTGTGAGAGGATCGTAAATTGCTCCAGGAAGGGGGATGTACTGGACTCCCAGGAGAGACAAAGGGGTGGAGCCAAGTGACCATCTGCTGTTAAGAATGAGCAATGAACAATTTAATTTTTTAAAAGACTCATAACTTGTGATTCAAAGTGGTGAAAAATATAAAAAGGACAGAGTTGTTAATCTAATTTTTGGCTGCACATGTGAAGAGGCGGTGGAACTGTGTAACATGTTCTGGACAGGAATGGCATTATATGTGGTTTTATGTGAAATGCATTAATGCTAAAATTTACACACACATCCCTATGTTAAACACACACATTTGTGGAAATTTGCATACAATTTGAAAATTGTGTTCATAGCGAAAAGGACAAAATTCTGTAGAAAGTTGAAACAAGATCCCACTGCTGCAGGGTTTTGAGGAACAGATGCTTCATAAAATATGGAATCTTTGTGGGTGATTTGTGTAGAGGTGACCAATGTAGAAATGTATATTTAGTATAAAATCTGATTTTGAGACAGTGGCTAAGGGGAGGTTTCTAAGAATTGTAAATCAAACCATAAAATGTGACATCATCCGGTCTTGATCCAATCACTCAATTGCAAGGCGGAGATGAAGTTTTGATCCAATCCCAGCGCACAGGGGCAAGCTTAGCTAAGCCGGCCCATACACCCATTTTGTGATGCCATTTGAAAGGATAGAGACAGATGACAGCACATAGAGACTCACTGATCAACTGACTTTCCTGATTCCGGCGAAGCACTCTGATCTAGCATTCTACATCCAGCTTTAATATCCTTCCAGATCCAGATGCCAAGACTCTTGCCAGCAATAGAGAACTATTGATTTTCAGCAAGGCCCAAATACTCATTTAATTGCAACGGACTGTAAGTGTTAATAGGCAGAACAGTGACCCATAGTATATTTGCATTGTCTTGTCCCAATCTCAACCCATCCTATCTGTAAATTCAGAATCATAGTATTGTCAGAACATTTGGTGCGCTGATTTTCTCTCATTTGTTTTCTAATACCATAAGTCATTAGTGATTTTGAGTAACTAAATTGAATCCCAGAAAGAAATTGAGCATCCACCACGTGAAGGGTTACGCTGATCACGTGACTGTAAAATCCATCTGTGGCATTTGCTTTTTCATAGTCATAATATAGTGTAAATCAAACCGCACTGCAAAACAGTGCGATTCACCCGTTATAGCGAAAATCGCACAAGGAAAAGTTTGCTGTGATTTTAAATTCTGAAAGGTTTTACACGTGTGAAATAGCTTTAAATTGTTTCCTACTTGGACTTTGAGATTTCAAATGCTTTCTCTTTACTAAATCATTGCTTGTGATTGTTTGAAACTGTTCAAAACAGCTCCCATAGGAATGTATAATAGTTTAAGTATTTTTGACCACATTTGGTGTTTTTGCTTAGTCAATTCCAAGGACAATTTCAAAGCCATCCTGACAGCTGAAAAGTCAATTCCGTTTTTCTCTTGTGTTTGAAGGGGGAAGATGGGAGTGATATTCTGTTTGATTTGTGCTATTCCTGAATACCTGCTCTCTCCTCACATCCAGTTAATTGCCTATTGGGGGCTTGAGGGTGTTGCAGGGGACCCCCTAACTATAGTGCTATCTATTCCAAACCAACACAAAAGTATTCTTTTCTGTGCTGCATTTGTTTTTGTGCTCATTACTTGATTCCTAGTGCATTAAATATATTATTCTGTGTTCTGCCACCCCATTGGTGATTGTTGTTTACCTATTAATTGTTTACCTATTAAAATATATTGTGATTAAATTCTAAACACATAAATAAATATTTACCTTTGCAAACCAGCCTGAGTCCTGGTTCAGTGTGACCCGGGAGGCGGGGGGGGTGTTCTCAGTAGAAGGGTTTGATATGAATGGTATATCATTCAGAATATTGAGCTTAAAAACAAAAATAAATAATGGCTTCAATTGCACACTACGTGCTAGGCGAGACTTGGGTGTGTGCCAGATTGAAATCACTTACAAAATCCCCAAGACACTTCCTAAGCCGGGTCGCCATATCAGATTGTGTCTGATCCAAACAGACCAACATGTGCTTGTTCTCAGCGTATGAATAATATCGAAAGCCATGGGACAAGATAAGAAACAAAAGAGGCCTGATTTAAATGTTGAACAAAATCAGCGATAGGGCAGATCCTTGTGAGACACCACAGGTAAGTGAAACAGGGCTGGAGTGAAAAGTGGGGAGAGAAACCGACTGGGAACGAACTTCCAGGATGCCACAAACCATTCAAGCACCTGGCAGGACAAATCAGCGGTTGAGAGTCGGGATATCAGGGTGGGATGATCAACTGTGTTGAGCGCAGCCGACAGATCTAATAAATAAACTGCACCGACACCCCCCTGATCCACCAAACGGGCTAGGTCATCTAGTACCGACTTGAGAACTGATTCAGTGCCCCTTCCCAGCCAAAAACCAGACTGAAACAAGTCAAAATACAAAAAAGGATTCCAAAAAAGTGGACAGCAGAGGGGCGTCCAAGGCTTCCAAAACCTTCATAAGGAAAGGTAGAAGCGAGATGGGGTGAATAGACATCCCTGGGTATTACACAAGCAGTCTCTCATAAAATAAATGAATTGTTATTTGTGACGGTGGGCCACCGACAATGTTTTGCACCAGCCTGGCCCTGATTCCAGCACATCAGTTTTAATTTTTTGTATTAATTCAAAGATTTCAAAACCTGTGAATGTACAATCTTATTGCAGCCCCTCATTTCATCTTGCAAGCTAAAGGTCCTTAACTGATGGTGGCACATCCTTCAGACAGGATATAGCTGCCATTGTGATAGGTACATTTTATATGTTACGCTGCTTCCTTAGCAAATGATTTATGTGATGTTAGTCACCTAGTTCCTCAATAAGCAGTCAGTGCTTTTCAGCACATTCTACATCTTCATTTCAGAGGATCCTTCCATTTGTAGATGTTAGGAGTGGATAGGAGCCCAATAAATGAGTTCATGGGAACTGTTATACTTTGATTAGGTGTTTTGTTAGACATTAAGCTTTAGCTATTAGGTTTTAATGGAAGAAAACCTTTCTGGGATGTATTGAACTATGATATTATGAAACAAACTTTGATAAACTGAATAGCGTTGGCTGATGTGTAAGCTTGTCATCATATCTCCAGATGTTCACACTGGGCCTCATTTCAGGTATGGCAGTCCGGAATTAACAGTGGCGGTAAACGCGCCGCCACTGTTAACTCTGGACCGCCCGATCCCGAGTCCTGCAGGCGGGAGGTGATCTTCCCGCCAGGTCTGACCTGGTGGGTTGAACACCTCCCGCCTGCAGGCGGACGTGGAAACACCAGCACCATCACGAGATGGTGCCGGTGTTTCCACTTCCCCATTCCCATTGAGTCCTGTGGGACTCAATGGGAATGGGGATTTACACCATTCCGCCTCTGGGATTCCCAGGACACCAGGGTTGTAATGCCCTGGTATTTCCAGGAGTCACGGAGGCGGAATGGTAATACGAGTCCGGCGGTAACCAGGCGGTTTTCCCGCCGGACTCGTAATGAGGCCCACTATTTTCCAAGCACCACCATTTGTCAGGTAGTGACATAATATGCCTTTGTGCACACATCACGTGCTAGGAAATAAATCTCCAATTTCAAGGTTTGGTTACCAAAATCTATGGTACTCTGCAGCAAAGCAGTGCTATAACCAATTATGTCCATTTAGTAAAGAAGTCCCAGAATCATTTATGCCCCATTAGCATAGCAGCACAAGTGCAGATCCATTATGCAGAGCATTTCCGGGCTTGATTATGTCCACTTAGCACAGATGAAGGCAAGTCCATTTTTACGCTCACTCCAGAATAAAGACAACCCTCTAGGGAAATAGGCCAGGAGATAGCGTTGCAAAGATAACAACGATTTAATAGTACAGAATACAAAATATCAGCAAAGGGTTCTGCTGCTGGAGAGCGCTCTGGTTAATCTAAGAAAAAGCAGAAGCTTAAAAAGCTCTGTGGCGTCATCATATTGAGTACGGCCTGGTGTTACTGATTGGTTAGGCAGTATAGATGGGGCCTACTCCATAGAGGATGCCAGGCTACTATTGGTTAGTTATGTTGCCATTGATCAGGATCCACGTGGGTCAGCTGGGTTACTCCTGGTCTTGGGTGAAGATCAGGTTGCTCGTATACTACATTGTTTCATCTAAACTAACACGCTAATCTCCTCATTCCATCACTGTGGCATGCACATGGGCAGTATGGGAAATGGTGCCATGGGGAAGGGAGGATGAAATACGTTCATGCTGACCCACACATTCAGGGCTTGGTTGATACCGCAGTTCCCAAACTCAAGGTCTCCACCCGGGGTTTGAACTTTAATTTATCCCTCCGTGTACCTCGTGTTACAAAGGCTGTGTTTTATGCTGGAAGAAATACAGTCACACATGCTTGGATCTTTTCTGTATACTTGATTTATGTTTAGGACGGGCAGATCGCTTGCTTATCAGGGAATGAAGAGGTGTGGGAGTTGAATCAGTGGTGTGAGCCTAACTTTGGGCTTGCTGTGTGGGTGTTAGAGGCCTATTGGCAGTTTAGTGGAGATGTGTGGACATACTGCGGTGCCTGGAGGTGTATCACGCTCTTGCAGGCACATTCCTCTGAAAGATACTACATGTTTGCAACAGTGGAGGGACAAGAGGTAAGTGAACTTCTGTGAGAACTGGCTGCCTAAATTCATTCTGTCCCAATGAGTTTGCACCTAGTGAACTGGTTTCATGGAGTTTGGCAGGTGCATCGTGATCATGGAAGCATGTTCCTTTGGCCTCCTACAAAATGGAATTTAATTCTAGGGGTTCTCTAGTGCCACGCATCTACTGTTGGTGCTACATTGCTTTTACAGTGTGTTTAATAGTGCTATGTTCTCCCCACTTATTTACTATACCTCCACATATGGGGTTCGCCTCACCTGAAAGTACTGATGGAGTGGGATATGCTAATTTTCATCCCAACATTCCCCCTTTCGTTACTTCTACAGTAATGAATTCTCCTCCCCCATATTTACGCTCATTTGTGTGGCTTTCTGCTCCATCCCATGCAGGAGATCCCTTAATCGGCATCCACGCTCTACACACGTCGTAAACTTTCCCCTCATTGTGCATATTGTCAAGGTGTACATGTCATGTAGATGCACCCTCCACCACCTGCCACATCTACCCAAACATCCTTATAGTTTTTCGGGGTCAGGGGGAGGAACAATGGTTGTGTGGTTTAAGTTGTCATGAATATCTACAATGGGAATTGGGACCATTTGGTGAATGGGGTGGATATTTTGCGCAGTCTGTATCTCTACCTCTTTTGTATCATGACATACCTGTATTCCCAATACTAACCATAATCATTGCGCTATTAGGCACAGCTTTGGCACAACACTGGAGACCCAACGGGCACACGCAGAAGATCACCAGGATAACCATGATGATGGGGAACAACATCTTTACCAATGTTCCAAGCCATGATGGGACCCAGTTAAAGGCCATGGTGAACCAGTTTTCTTCTATGACCCAGCTTTGTTTTTCTCATTTCCACCCTTAGTTTATGTACTGCTGCAATGACATGTGATAGTGTTCCATTTTTGGCTTCTTCAGAAGGTACAAATGTGCAACATGAACTCACAATCTTTTTTCACACACCTCCTTCCATGGCTGTCAGGAGATCCAGTATGTAGCAGTTCTGCATTGCGATTAGTCTGAGGTCCCTAAATTCCACGTTTATGAGATTGAACCCTTGCTCAGTATCAATAGCCAGCTGAATCATCACCCATCTGACAATCTATCTGGAGCCACTTTGCATTTCTTCGAGTCTGGATGCTAGGTATGAGTGATGCAAAAAATGTCTCTGCTGAATTGTAGGCCTTATATTCATTGGGTATCTGTGCAAGCAGGTCTGATGAGTCTTGAGATAGATAGTTTGAGGATCTTTTCTTTCTTCTCAGCTGGTCATTCCATTCTTTTTCAGGGAGGATACAGAAGTCTGGAGGTGGCATGATGGGCGGTACTTTCATTGTCGTGGGTACTCTGGTTTCCCCATTGGCAAGAGTCTCACCTTCAGGTGCTCTTCTGATACCACCAACAGGACTGAGTGCAGCACAGCTAGCAATCAACAGCCCTTCAAGAAGGTGGGAGGTGCAAGTAGCTTACTGACCTCAGACACAATAATAATCCATCAGAGCAGTGGTGCCCTACCGGAGATCTGGAATTAGTACAATTCTCTTACACTGTTTGTTTGATCCCACTGAGACAGTTTCTTGGCTGTAAAAATATAGTTAATAGTTTTCTTCCTATTGCACCTTCACTGGTTTTTCAATTGCTGTGATCCATATTAGCTTTGTGACATGTTCTGTCCATTTTTGGGCACATGCTTATTCTACGAGAGCTATTGTTTTTTCTGGATATCCTACAAGTCCTTCCGCTTTACATAAAAGAGTTGTTTCTTGCCATTTATTGTTCATATAGTTCACCTCTTACATTACTAGGCGTGCTTCTTTAAAACAGTTGAGGTTGGTGGAACTCGTTCTGCACTTTCGGAAGTCTGGGTTGACAAGTTCTAGGTGAATGTTGTGTGCCTGGAAGGTGCCTTTGATCCTACAATGAGCAAGATGAATTAGGCATTGGCTCTCTTTCATTTGTACTTTGTGTGGTATTAAGACTTTGGGTGCCCCAGATGCGTGCGGTATTAAGGAACAGACGTAACAGCTCCCATTAGTTGTTCATTTTCCCATCCCACTCATGTCAGAGTACCAACTGTTTGAGTGTTCCAGATGACAAATATCTTCCACTGCGTCTAGTCATAAGCCATGATATGCATCCTATTTATTTTGGCGCGCTAGTCCTTTCTTTCTACTATTACGAATTGCGTGCCTTTTTACTATTGAAACTCTGCTGCTAGTCATATTTACATGACTGCATACATTACACAAAGTGTTTTTTTTTACATTTAGCATTAGGACTTGGAACATTTTACTATTACAGATAATGGTTTGGGAGCTGCTACTATTTGTGACTTTCACATTATTTGTTGATCCAATGTTCATTACAGTGTTTGGTACTGAAATATTGAATGGTACTCGTTCATACATTTTAAGGCTTGTGCTGGAGTTTAGTACTGTGACAGGAAAGGAAGTAGGGTTTGGGATGGATTCAACTACCAGGGATGGATGTAGCAATAGTGGAAGGTATTTCAGGTACATTGGAAGGATTCATAGTGATGTCAAAATATACTCCGGTAGCATTCAAAAGTGGTGCAGTGTCCCCTCCCACCTCCTTTTAGATGGCCAGCCCAGACAAAAGACATCCCCAAATAAATTCCCAATGCAAACATCATCACAGTAAACAAAATGGCCATAAAATGAAGACAACAATAATAACTATATAACCAAGTATTACTATTGCAATTTCTATTTCAATTCAAATAATATTTCAGTGGTGTCATCTTGTGAAAGCAAAAAGAAGATATCAAGGCTGAGTACCCCAAAAGGAAATACACCAACACGGGTTTATAAAGATACACAGATCTTTATTCTACAACTGAACAGTTTTCAAAGGACAAAGCAACAGATAGCTATCAGGCTCAGTTCAACACACGAATACCAGCCCTGTTCGGTGTGTGAAGTGAGTGGGACTGTACATCAAAATGTTCGTGCCTTTTATACAATATGTAACCTGATGTCAAGCCCATTTGCAGGTTAACCATTTCTCAGGCTAGGGGTTCATGCCGAGTTCGCTCCTAATTTATGCATCTACACATTTCTGAATTATCCTTAATACATGCTCCAATATGTTACAATAGCAACAGTGTGTCTTTGGATTATATATTAAACCTTCGTACATATCTTGCACAATATAGTTAAACAAGTGTTCACATTAAATGCTCCAACAGTATTGTGCATAATATATGTTCATGGATTAGTATCGTTGGCACAGGTAATCCTCTCTCCACAGGTCAACGAAGGACAAGGTCTCATTACATGACCCTAACATTTGGCCTGCGGGCAGTTTAATCATTCACTCGTATGCAGAGGTCGAGACGGCCATGTTACAAGAAGAACGACACTGTCCACCATCTTAGAACACAAGGTGACTTTGGAGTGAGAATCAAAATGGCGGATGAACTTAAAATGGCGGTTAAAACTGATCTAAGGTCAGGACCTTGCTACGCAGATTTCTTCGCAGAGCGACTGGGCTTAGGCCAATATATACAATAAAGGAGGCACAATATAATTTCCCATTCGACAAACCCTCCTTTTGGCCTAAACCAAGCGCTAAACTACTTCTAGTCACTTTACGAATAACTCCACGTCTCAACTTCCATACACCCTGAATCACTATCGGAGATATCAATTGCCATAAGATCAGTCACTAGGATTTCTTTCAACACATATTCATTGGAGTTCTTGTCCGGGGCGTATACCTTGCGTCCTAATGTACCCATCCCCTGTGCGCAACATCCTCCTAACATCAAACATATACCAGGAAGACATTGTATACAACAACAAAGAATCAGCAGAATTTCTAAAATGATCGACAAGACCGAAAGTAGCTTTCATCCCCAAGATCGCAAGTAGTCCCAGAACCAAGCGCTAAGATCCCAGTTTCCCTCGGGAACATGCACTTCTGAACTCAGGACATGCAGATTCTGTAGTGCCTCGAAGATAGTTGGGGAGGAATCTGGCACAAAAACACAGCAAGCGGACCCCACTAATTTACATACCCCTCCACGTTCAGCCAGTATGACATCTAATGCCATCCGGCTCTGAAGTGCTACTAACCTTATTGCTTTCTGTTCTAGAGTCATATTATAGAGTATGGCAGTGGTCCTGTTGATGGTTCTCTCCAGTACTCTCGCTAGTCTCCTGATATCCTCAGAGTTCATTATTTGTCCCCAAAATGGCACACAGGATTTAGCTACATCGGCCAGAATTTGTGCTGAAGTATCGCCATTCTCGTCCCGCCGTGGATGAGCCTTTCAAACTTCTACAGTACTGGCTTTGAATACCCCCGGTAACAGAATCCCTAAATAACAAGTTCCCTGCCAATCCCTGGGTAAGCATGGAAATACTACATTACTGCAAACAAAGTAGAGAGGTTCGCCTACATACAAAGGTCTGTTCTCACCAGTCAAATTCGCAATGTTGGCGCAACCTTTAAAATCACCCATTGACTGAGTACCATTCCTCTGTATGCAGAAAGAAACTGAATCGGGTCTATGGTTAACGGTGTAGGAAGGAGGCGTGGCATCCTTATTGCCTATAGGAGCCATTTTGAAAGAGATCAAGGATTGAAAAGGACGAGACAGTCTATCGGAAGGCCTAATAGAAGCAACATTAAGCTTACTCCTATTTGTAAAGAGCGAGCATCCCAAGGGAGTCAAAACACATTTTTCAAACTGATTCAAATGAGTACCATCAAAGTTCCCTCAGATGCTATTGTTCCAGAGACCAAAGAATAGTGCTCTAAGAGAAGCATAGCATGCAGTTGTCAAAGGTAGAGGATGAATATACCAACCTAGCCCCTTATCCCCGTGTTTCGGTAAATGTGAAGAGACCCAACAATTAGATTTGTTAAAGATGGCATGTGTAGCATTCATGATGAGTAATAGTGTATTATTATGATATCTCTGCCTGTGCTCTAGGAGATAGAGTGTGCAGATGCACGAAAGGAGTAGAAACAGTAGGTACATTTTCAGTCGGCAACAAATTCTCAAGCTGATGTACTTCTTCTAGATACCAGAAACCTAAAACAATGACTATTATAAAACCAATTAACATTATCACAAGACAGCAGTTCATTTTCGGAGCCCAAACATTTAAATGTTAATTCCCGTAGCTGGTTACACAGTCTTTTCCCTTTTCCATACAAGCAGAAGCGGTTGCAGGCATTGTAATCTTCAAACAAATGCTCCAGTGTTATTAGCTGGCGACCTCCAGGCCGAGAGTCTTCTTAGTGTTTCCACAAACCCTAGTCAACAGAATCCCCTTACGAACAATTAATTGGGCCAAAAAGGCAAGCCATTGATGACTTTTTATTCTCTGAGCGCACAGCCAAACCGTGCCGTAAGTCTATTTCCTTGGACGCAGATCGTACCTTGTGATCCCTGATACTGATTGATCCGTAAACAACATGTTGACACTTCCCACTGGAAGCGGTGAATGAGCGGAAGCAAGGTCAGAGGCACAATTGGGGATCGCTTCCGGAGACAAAATGGTTGGACAGTGTGGGGATGAAATGCCTGTTTCCCCAGACCTCACAGGATCAGGGAGAATCCCCGACACACTTTTGATGCTATTTACTGCTTTGGAATCGTTGGTTTGTTGGGTGTTCTGACCCACGTTTGGACTATTAGACTACAACATTTGGTGCTGTGGGCTTAGGAAATCCAAGATGGCCGAAAAAGCCTACATGTGCGCCAGAATCTATGAAAACCGCGCAGTTGTGCACACTAAAATGGTTGCCTAACTTGCCACCCACCAGTGCGAGCAGGATGGGCCGGGGTGCCATGAGTGAATTGTGTGCCAAAGGAAAAACCGCACTTTAAAATCACCTTTTGTTTCTCTGAATGCCAGCTCAAAATGCCTATTTGCAACACATCCAAAAATCTCACTGAACACCAGCGGACCTCTGGCAGAATAAAGTCTTGTGGGCATACAAAATCTGGAAAGAGGCTGAGCCTAAAACAATGTTCATCACAAGACTGGCTGAGCTGTGGATTTCAGCAGTTTAAGTAAATTTGGACTGAAAGACACTAAAAATCTAAATGTTTAAAAGAAATGAGTGACCTACTTTTGTGTGTCACATAGGCTGCAATTGTTTAAATGTCATAGTTTTAAACTTAGAATCAGCATTCTAGCTGCATATGTAAAAAAATGTTAGTTATTTGAATGCAGAAAACTGGGGAACAGAAATGACATGTGGCTAAAAACTGGCTTAAAGAGATTCCAATTTTGCCTGGCAACTACCCCCATCAGGAGTGAAACTTGATTCACAAGTAACTTCCCAGGCCTGGCTGTTTCCTGCTGGCCACACTAAGGATATGCCATCTCTCTGATAATTGAATTAAGGGGAGCCCCCACAGAATACAGGAGCTCTGAACAATGCAACCCCCTTCACCCAGGCAGATGGTTTATTGCAGATGTCGTAAAACAGCTTCCTCTTGGCAGAAGCTGGGAGGGGCAGGGTCTCTGAGCTTGGCAGAAACTGGAAAGACTGGTTTCTGTACCATGTGGCCTGAAAAGACCCACCCCTGCCAGCTAGAATATGGTTTTAGAAAAAGATGAATAACTCATAGTACAGACTTGTGAAAATTATTTAAATGATACCATAATTCTTGTGATTTTTCGGTGCACATTTGAAGACGTGTTAGGACCCGGTGGTATGTTCAGGGGGGTTTTAGCGGAAAAGAGGATATTACTCAAAATGTGTGCATGTGAAAAATCTGACACTTCATCAACTAATGTCCATACTCCTTGCGCACATGTGTGTAAATTTGGGTTAATGTTCGATATTGCGAAACCAGTTAAAAAGTGCAAATGTCGCCATTTCTGAATGCAAGCTCCCAGGTAGAGCAGATTTGGACAGGGTATACCTCCTGTGATGCATGATGGGTGCATGTAATTTCAAACCACTGTGTAGCTATGAAATATGTCTTTTGGGTCAAAATATAGATTGTGTGTAATTTGACAGGGGTGGGTTCTCTGTACAATAAACAGACCTCATCATGATGACACTTCATTTCATTCCCCCAATCAAGTGGAATAGGATGAAGTGGCCAATGACAAGTGGAGAGGGGTAGAGCCTAGTGATGCTGCACACACACCCATTTTCAAAACACATAAAAGCAGACAGACAGGACAGATAGGGACATTCAATTCCATTTGCTGCAACGCGCTCTGCCGGACCATACCACATCCAGAGATCCAGACTTTAAATCCATCAATCTCCAGAATCCAGAGAGAGAGCAGACCCAGACCAGACCGCTGTTAGCAGAACCAGAGAGAGCTGACCCAGATCACTGTGAAGTGCAGAGACCAGACCAGAGTCCAGTCTAAAACCTGACCAGATCCGTGGTGAGGCCCATTCTAATTCAAGAATATAGTGTGAGTACCCAGCAGAACTGTGCAGAACCAATCTCTTAGTTAAAATAATATAATTCAATCTATTTTAATCTAAGTAGAACTGCCTCCTGTCACCTGTCATTTGTAAAGCTGTCACCTGTCATTTTCTAGTTGCAAGCTGCACTTGTCACTTTGAATTTTAACATTCCAAATCCGAAAAACTACCTTTATTTAATCGCTCATATCTCCGTAACCGTTTGTGCTAGAGACTTGCAGTAACTTTCCTTTGAAAGCTTAGAATCTCAGCTTTTCAACGAACATAGAACCGCATTCCGATTCCCTATAGTTTTGCCGCAATCGCGATAAACGCACTCGCGAATTTGCCGCGATTTGCAAAATTTCTTCACGTGTGAAAACAGCAGTTTTCTTGCTTTCATTTGCCAAAAATTTGTTTAACCTGCTAGTTACTCCTAGATCCTTGCTAAAGTGAGCCTGAACTCATCCCAAGTATATTTCACTCACCCTGAACCTCCTAGAGGGAATTAAACGCATTTTAGCATATTTTTCACTTCATTGCCAGCACATATAAAAGCATTTTAGGCCTGTGTTTCCAACTTCTGTAGTCTAAGCTTGCTGGGGTGAACTGAATTACATTTGATTGCATTTCTGAGAACTGTGTGCTTTCCTTCCATTTCCTTGCGTTGCATAAAGGGGAGAGGGGATTGCCAGAGAAAAGTGATTACATTGTTTTGTTGAACGCATATTGAGTATTTTCTGTACTGCATTTTCATTCAACATTACATCCATCTGAACTTATATCAAGCATTCTCTACCACCTTCTTCTTCTGTTCCTATTCACAAGTGTGCTAGTGCCAGATTCTCCGTTGTTAATCTTTATCATATCAGATTAAGTGTGATATCCAATTATTAATTTATTATCAAAGTGTGATATATCTATACATTGTTTAATTTTTTTCAAATAAATCTTTTAAATTTGCAAAACAAACCTACTTCTTGGCTCAGTGGGGTCAGGGGGATTCTAAGAGAGGGGTGTTATATAGGGGTAGTCATCCAGAACGCATGAACTGGACATAAAGATATATCAATAAGGGTTTCCATTCAGTAGCCCAGACTAGGCATTGACTTAGCTGTAGTGTTGAATTGAATCCTCTTACAAATTGGGGGCTTGGGCCGGACGTTTGGGTTAGACCTACCATTTGTGCAGATTAATACAGTGTGCCAGCTGACCAGATACACATATCCGGTCGGATCACACGCTGTGTTACGCTGTAAAGCACTCCTCAAAGGAACGCTCTAAGAAAAAGGTCTGTTTTGCAAAAATAAAATATAAACTTCTGTAAGTCAGGACAGAGACCAATCTCTAGAATGACGACCTTAGTAGACATGAAAATAGCCAGAGAACACTTCTTACATAAGTTATTTGTGAGAGGTGAGTGGATTCACCAGGACCGCATGGTCTGGTTGCAGGCCATCATGCAACAGGTCACTGAAACAGGGTCAGATATATGGGGAGATCAGGGTCCCCTACATGTGGCCCTGAGTGAACTATACATGGCTCCTGAAGCTAAGGATGAACAAGACAAGATGGTTAGGATAGCAGCATACCTGTACCTATATATGGGAGACATGCAGGATAAATGTACTGAAAGCCAAGATCTGGCGAACAAGCGACAGATGGCGTTAGAGAAGGTCCAATCTGACCTGGTCTCTTCTGAGCAGAGGCTGCAGGGGAGCCAGGAGTCAGAAAATGATAGTAGGCAGTATATCATTAAAATAAAAGAGGACATGGATATACTGCAACAGGAAAAGATAGACCAGGATACCAGAATTCTGGCTTTGCAGAAGTAACGCCAAGACAGTTTGGACTCCCTACTGCAGAGCCAGAAAAAGCTGGAGCAACAGATCAATTTCAACAGGGCATGCACAGAGCAGGAAGCCACCCTGCAAATCCAACTAGACAGAGAGAAAGAGGAGAGCAACAAGCTGATTCTGAAAGACCTGGATACCCAGGCAGAGTTTGATCAGGAGCGCCAGAAAACTGGTGCCTTCCAAAGGCAGAGGGACGACCTGGCGGCACAAATGCAGGCTCTTAGCCAGGAAAGAGACGCCTTAGGCCAGGAAGTCTGCCATTTAAGAAGAAAAACAGAAGAAAATCACCTGGCCCACCAGGGACTGGGTGACCTCCAAAAAGAACACCAGGACTTGCTAGAGCACACCAGGAGGGTGGAGGAGGTTCTGGCAAGAAAGGAGCAGGCCAATAGGGACACAGCTCAGGAGGTAACCCTCCTGCAGCAAAGACTGGCCCAGTGCTCCAGGACCAATCAGGAAACGCAGAGAGAGAATGAGGCTCTCTGCCAGCACAATGATAGGCTCCAACAACAGGTAGCGATGCAGGAGAGACTGATAGAGTCTAGTAAGGCCTTAACTGAGGAACTGAAGGCGCAGGCTCTTGCATTGCAACAGGGAGCAGGGGCGGATAGAGATGAGGTTCGCTGGGAAAGAGAAACTCCTGAGCATAACCCCAGGAGCCCTAGTACCAGAGGCCTTTATTTCTCTCAGTCCCTGGACTCTGCCACCCCCATGTCCCCTGGCGCACATGAGCACAGGGCCACAGGGATGGCAGATTACTATCCAGCCAGAAGCATGGGGCTCATAGGCCAGTACCACCCAGGAATGGAGGGGCGGGCATCCGGGTATGGGCACCCAAGCACAGTGCAATTTGATGGGGAACCCCAGGAGAGTAGGCCCATTAAGGGCATCCTGAAAACCTCTGCCCAGTTAGGTCAGTGGGGGGGGGTACCCATCAAATCCTGGCAGCAAGGAGGGATCTGAAGACTCCTCTGAGCGGTACAGGACACAGGAGACCAGGTCCCCACATTCTGCCAGCCATTCCCAGGCTCGCAGAATCCGGGAAAACCTGGAAGAACAGACGGAAACCTCGGGGAGAAGTGCCTCTGAGTCAGAGGACGAATGGACAAGGGTTACCCGAACCAAAAAGGCAAATAAGACAAAAAGGGCCTTGCTTAAGGACCCCTTAAAGCAGATTAAGGCAATCAGGAGCGTCATCACGCCGTATCATAAGAATGCCAAGTATTCTGTTTGGGAGCACTTAGAGTTGTTTGAGCAAATGATGGAGACTTTCCATTTGAAGGACAGCCAAAGCTGTATCCAATATGTAAAGTGGACATTCTCCCCAGAGTACTCCAGTTTCTTTGCAGGGCTGGAGGACCAAAATCATTCCAGGTGGTCCACCTATAGGGCGGCCATATTAAAACATTTTTCTGTTCACAGAAATCCCCAAGAGGCTCGCAAGGCAGCCTACAACTTGCAGTGTGGGGAGGATCAGGCCCCACAAGAGTTTGTGCAAGAACTGAAACGTGCCTTTGCGCAGACCACCAGAAGGGTGCGCACAGACAGCAGAGAATTCGTCAATACATTTTTCCATGCCTTGCCCAAATATATAATGACCCAGCTCGTGAGAGATTTTCATGAGAAAAGATCTTTAGACTGGGTCATTGAACAGGCGACCCGGATCTATGAGGTGCAGAAGCCAATAGAAAATAAAAATAATGCGCCCAAAAACCCCAAAGCCAACAACACCCCTGCTGCTGCCAAGGTGGCAGAGGTAAAGGTCACCCCCGTTTTAGATTTGGAGATGGGGGGCCTAAAAACCTACCTGCACCTAATAATGCTAGGCCCAGAAGGTCCTCGGGCCAGTCACAGACAGGGAGCCAAGGAGGCAGCCCCACAAATGGGGTCCCTCGCTCTCCTGATTATGTAAGTCCACGTTACAAGGGAAACCGACCCATCCTGGGTTATGTGTGGACTCCTCCAGCCCAAGGGGGGGGATCCAGTCAAGCACCTAACCCAGGGAACTTCCCTCCTAACTTCCCACAGGAGGGCAGAAATTCTCCAAATCCTGGGCAGAACTTTTTCCCCAGGTATCCACCCAATTTCCAACCCCAAAATCATCCATCCTTCTTTCCCCAATTCCCTGAGCCCAGACAACCGAATCCGGGAGAGGGGAGGCCAAGGGTGGAGGGGTATCCAAATCTTCCCAACCAGGGGTACTACCAAAGAAGGGATAGCTACCCTTCCCGGGATCAGCCCAGGGGAGAAAACAGGGCCCCGTATCAGCCTGAGCGGGTTTCCCAGTTAGAGCGCCAGGTTCAAAACATGGCGCGGGATCTGGGTCACATACTGAGGGCGCAGCAGAACCCTCAGATGGGCATGCCGGCAGGGAATGCCCCAAACTCTGGACCTGGTGCTCCAGAACAATGACGGGGGCAGCACCCCGATTCCTCACCGGTTCCCAGGGAGGAGGCACAAAGGGAAGGGGGGTGTAAAGCCTTGGAGGAAGCTTCCTTCCTCACTTGTAAACAGCCCCTGGAAACCCAGGAACCGGAAACAAAATCTCTTGCCCCTTAAAGTCTGCCTCCTAAGAAACAGAGGGGGGGTAGGAGAAACAAAAGACCCAAACAGACTTGAGGAGGAGGTACAGATCTTCCAATTTGAGGGAGAGGGATCCTCAGAGGATCCTGGGAAAAGGATCTTCTCCTTCAGAGAGGGGGGAACTCCTCCCAAAGAAAAATGGGTCCCTAGGGATGCCAATCCAGACTGGGGAGATGTGGAGACTGAGCTACCGCCACCCACCATCTCATCCCAGAACCAACAGCAAGAAAATCCCCTGGTTCAAACCCATCCTGGTGACTGCCTCCAAAAAGGGGGGGGCGGCCCGGAACCGGAGCCAGGGGAACCCACAATGGCTCTGATCTCCAGTTGCCAAATTTTTCTTTCAGATTCCCAAGGCTCTCCACAGAATTCTGCCCAAATGTCTTCGCTAGCGATGTCCAAAACCAGAAAGTTAGCCCACCAGTTGTCCAAAAATGTGCATTATCTGTGCCCCCTTGAGGAGAAGGAGGGAAGATACTATGCCCCGGTACAAGTACAGGGGCAGGGTACAATTCTAGCGCTGGTGGACACGGGATCTCAAGCTACCCTTCTGTCCAGAAGGGCCTTTGATGAACTGAATGCAGGAAGGGGAGGGAATTACCAAATTCCTCTCACCTCACTTCCTGGACAACTCCAGAACTTTGACGGGAAGGAAATTCCCGTCGAGGGGACGGCAGATTTGGACATTAAGATTGGGCGACACAAGTTGAAACACCTGGTCATAGTTGTGACTCCAGAGGGCACCCCTTGCTTTCTGGGGAATGACCTCCTGAGAAGGTTGTCACCCCTAATAGATTGTGTAAACAAGGTCCTCTGGACCCAGACTAGCCGACCAATAAAATTAAAACAGAGTGTCAACCATGTTAGTTTAAACGGCACCTGCCACATGGTTGAACAAAAATCTGACCAAGTAGAATTTCACTTCCAGAATAACCAGATTCCAGACGTGACAGTAATAGCAGTAGGACAACAGACTGGTGATGGAGGGTCCTCTCTATTTCTGAAAATCAACCTTCCTTCCAGTCTAAAGTGGTACTCCACGCTGGAAGGAAACACTCTGAGATTCTATACTAATCCACAATCAGAAACTCCCACTCCTATAGTCCAGAAAGATGTGAAATCAGCTCAGAGCCTGGCTGATATTCAGCAAATTGGAGAGCAGTTGTTCATCCCTGTTCAGTTAAATGATGGGAAGGACTCTGTTCTCGCTCGAGTGTGTGTGAACAACGGTAAGAGCTTCATCAGCGAAGCCATGTTTCGCCAACTCCCAAAAGATCCAGCCATTCCCACCTTCAAACTGATAGACAAATGGGAAATGGACCTGGAAGCACCTAATTCCAAACATCTCCTGCCAAGCAGGTGTATGCTCAAAATCTCCATTGGCAACAAGAGCATAGTCCACAATTGTTGGGTCGTGCGAGACGTCCCTGCCGCCTTTTACTTAGGCAGTGACATTCTCAATCGCTTTGCCATTAGTTTGGACCTAATAAACTTCAAAGCTTGGTCCCGATTAGCGGATAATCCCATGGGCTTTGATGATCCAGAAAAAGCATTTAGGTCAGCTCAATTGCTACCTTATGCAGTTGAAATTCAGATTAAAGAGGAAGTCACCATCCCAGAAAGGACCCGACAATTCTCCCTGGAAGTGAAAGCTAAAAGAGGACAACATTTGAAAAACCCTGATGCTTACATACATCTAAACGCTTCTCTCCAACAGCAAGGGTTGGGGGTAAACCCAACACCATTAGTCAACATAGAACATGACACCATTCTAATAGAGGTGGATAAAAGCGACTTAAAGAGTATTACTCTAGCCGCAGGCACCATTATTGGAATGGCGGTTGATGACCGACATTTTTCCATAGATTTAGGTAATGAACTGTTAGGGCCAATCCCCAAGGACTGCTTTGACAGTGACAGTGATGACAATACAACACCGGACAGGATTTTTACCCGGCATGGGGGCAACTTCCTGGTGTACACTTCTTGCCCTTATGGTAAGGAAGATGTGACTTGTGACTTCAGGAGGGATGAGGTGATTTTCCAGGTCCATGAGGGCTGCCTTTCCCACCTGAAGCCCCCAGTCCAAATCAGCACTCTGACCAGGGACTTCTCCACCCAGCTGGAGGAGGCCGCTGAAATAGCCAAACCAGAAGTCTTTCCAGGCTTCAGGCAGATGGTGGAAGAGAGAGTCAACCTAGCTGATGCCTGTGTGACTCTGGAACAAAAGCAAAAGTTGAAACAAGTTTTCTTGGATTTCCAAGATCTCTTTGCGGTAGACTCATATGACTGTGGTCGCACTGACATCCACACAACAACAATCCCCACGGACCCTGGCATGACTCCAGTGTTTGTGAAGCAATATCGCTTGCCTCTCGCATCAATGGAGTCCCTTACTGAAATAATTAAGAACCTTGAGTCCCGGGGAATAATCCGTCCAGTCCACAGCACCTTCAACAATCCGGTGCTGGGAATATTGAAGCCAAACGGCCAGTGGAGACTCTGCGCCGACCTCAGGGAGCTCAACAAACGGGTCCATACTTCCCGATGGCCTCTGCCCTACATTGACCAAGGGCTGGCCCAGATTCAGGGGTCACAGGTATTCACTGCAATAGACCTGACCAATGGATACTGGACCGTGCCTGTCAGTAGGGAGGACCAATACAAGCTGGCTTTTACCTTTGGGGGCCAGCAATACACATGGACCCGGACTCCCTTCGGATACCTCAACTCCGGCAATGAATTCAACATTTTCCTACATAAGGCCATGCCCGACCTGGGTGCGAGGGGTAACCTGGCTTATGTAGATGATGTCCTCATCAAAAGTTCATCTGTGGAGGAACACATTGCGGAGATCCGTTATGTTCTGACGCAGTTGAGGGCCGCCGGAGCAAAACTTTCCTTTCAGAAAGCACAGTGGTGTAGAACCCGTGTTAATTTCTTGGGGCATGAGATTACTCCTCAGGGTCTCTGTCCCCAGGAAAAGAAAGTGGAAGCACTTCAGAAACTGAAAGACCCCACAACTCTGCGGGAACTAAGGAGCCTCCTTGGACTGACTAATTACAGCAGAAAGTTCATTGAGGGCTACGCAGAGATCACCAGACCCCTGATTCATCTCCTGAAGGGGGGGGGGGTCAAGTGGGAATGGGGTCCAGAACAATCCGAGGCAGTAAAACAACTCAAAAGAAGCCTCTCACAAGTGCCTTGCCTAGCTTACCCTGTCAGAAACAAGGAGTTCTTCCTGGAGACGGGGTTCTCTAATACGTGCTTGACAGCAGTATTATACCAAAAGCATGACAAGGTCAATAAAGTAATCTCCTATGCGAGCAAAACTTTATCCTCTGTGGAGGAAAAATTCAACGATTGTGAGAAGGCACTCCTGGCCACGGTGTGGGCATTGAAGAATTACCGCCCGTTTATCCAGGGGGAACACATCATAGTGGAGACTCCACACCAGCCTCTGCAATATCTCCAAAGTGATAGAACCCGGGCCGGAAATGTGAGTAATTCCCGAATTACTTCCTGGATTCTATCAATGCAAGGATTTCCTGTGGAGGTCAGATATGGCCAAAACAAGAAGAGTCCCCTCGCGCAAGGTCTGGCTGACTTGCATGATTGTGCCAGAGAAAACTGTCTCGAGGACGAAAGTCTAAAAATCAAGGACAACACGGAGGCATACCTTAATTCCCCACACAAAGTCTTTGAAGAGGACAAGTGTGAGGGAATGCCCACTGTATATGTGGATGGATGCTCTTACCATGTTGACAACGACCGGGAGAAAAAACTGGTGGCCGGCGTAGGGAATGCATGGGTGAATGAGTCCCCAGAACCCTCCGCTGGATACAAAATTGGTCCCCGAAGTAGTCAGGTGGCAGAATTGATGGCTGTGCATCAGGCCATCCTCACTGCTGTCCAGCATCAACTCCACGAACTGGTCATAATTACAGATTCGGATTATGTACGGAATGGGTTCGTGGAGCACCTGGTTAATTGGAAAGCCAGAGGCAAGTTATGTGCTAACAACAAACCCTTGAAACATGGGAAGTTGATCCAAAACATTGATGATCTGGTCACCTCGAATGAGATGACCATCTATTGGAAAAAGATCAAGGGTCATTCCAAAGTAGAGGGACCAGACAAAACTGGAAATGACTTAGCTGATCAGCTGGCCAAAACCGGGGCCATCCAAGGGGATCTAATTGAGATTGAGTCCCTGTTGGGGGAAATCCAGGTCACTGCTATCACTAGGTCCCAGACAAATGCTCACAACGACCTTTCAATTGCACAATGGAGTAAGGAAACCCCTGATGCTGATTTGATTACCGCTCAGAAGGGGGATCCAATAATTGGTAAATTTTACCAGCACCTTGAGGACCCTGAGAACTTTCCCCTGACGGATACCGATTACACTGGGAAAGAGGACCTAAGAGTGTTGATGAAATGTCCAAAAATGTTCCGGATCCAAGACGGTTTGCTGGTAAGGAAATCCAAAGCTGGCCACGATCAGTGGGTGGTTCCTACCTCATTCCGAAGCCTGATGTTAAGTCACGCCCATGATGCGGCCACCGCCGGTCATAGGGGGTTTCACACAACACTGGAAATCTTAAGAGAGGTTGCATACTGGCCACACATGGGCCAGGACCTCAACCAATATTTGAAGGGTTGTCTTGTGTGTGCACAATTTCAGCCAACATCCCTCACGCACCGTGCGCCTCTCCAAAAGAGGGGGATGACACTGCCATGGTCAGATTTACAAATCGACTTTGTAGGCCCCGTGATTCGCTCTGCTAGGGGGAATAAGTACATGTTGACTGTGACATGCTTGTTTACCAAGTGGGTGGAATGTCTCCCAGCCCCAAATTGCAAGGCAGAAACTGCAGCTGCCCTGATGATTAACCACATCTTTTCCCGTTTTGGTCTACCTCAAAGGATTGAGTCAGACAGGGGTAGCCACTTCACCAGTGAAGTAATGACAAAGATGTGGGAGATACTGGGGGTCAAAAGGAAGTTGCATATTGCTTACAGGCCAGCTTCTTCTGGGGCAGTAGAGAGAAATAACCGAACCATTGTGAGCATATTAAAGAAGTTTGTGGCAGATTCTGGGCCAAGTTGGGATATCCGATTACCTCTGGTCCTAATGGCCATCAGATCTACCCCTTCATCTGCAACCAAAATGTCACCATTCGAGTTGATGACTGGACGCAAGATGGTGCTTCCTCAGCATTTGCTCTATAGGACCCAAGAGCAGACACTGATAAATGCCTCCACTACTCATGAGTATGTGGAGAATTTAAGGAAACACCTCCAACATGCTTTTGCTTACGCTCAGCGGAATCTAGAAAGATCGGCTGATAGCATGAAGACCCATTATGACCTGAAAACTTCCAGGAAGGAATATCAGGTGGGGGACCGGGTCTATCTATACAACTTCCAAAGAAACCAGGCAAAACAGCGGAAAATTCCTGCCTACATGGAAGGGACCCTTTGAGATCATCGACAAGATCTCCCCTGTGGCCTACAAAATCCACATCCCCAAAGGTCCTTTGGCAGCGGGGGAAGACAAGTGGGTCCACATAAACCAGTTGAAATGTTGCCATCCCAGGCACACTCTGCAACAACTGGAGGAATCCTCTGGAATCCTAGCGGGTACTGTCTCAGACTAATTCAGTTCCAACCATAAAACATACCACATCTAGTCTCTAAAATATTGTGATTTGCATGAAACTGTCTATTAGTTATACTGTTTTTTTTCAAAATAAGAATGTAATGTTTCGTTATGATGAAATGCATATGCTGCCCCACTATCTCAACAGTGGTGGAAAAATGTCTATGAATAGGTATTGCCGTTCTTCCTTTGTCATCCTAGGAGAAAGAAAACCTGGAGACCGGCCAAGGAGGATGATCCGGAGACTGGGAGGATGACGCAAGGGGGCCCAGGGTACCGCCCAATATTACCATCAGGACCGGCGAGGAGAACCGATCGATCCGACCGGATGGAGGAAAAGATGCTGAACTGTGCCATTTGCAGAATTGGAAGAAGATTATGCGGACAGACCAGTGCGTGGGTCAAAACCCTTGTGCACCCGACTCCCCATCGACTCAAATTCAAAGGGCAGTCATGTGGGGGGATTTTTTGGGTGTTCTGACCCACGTTTGGACTATTAGACTACAACATTTGGTGCTGTGGGCTTAGGAAATCCAAGATGGCCGAAAAAGCCCACATGTGCGCCAGAATCTATGAAAACCGCGCGGTTGTGCACACTAAAATGGTTGCCTAACTTGCCACCCACCAGTGCGAGCAGGATGGGCCGGGGTGCCATGAGTGAAATGTGTGCCAAAGGAAAAACCGCACTTTAAAATCACCTTTTGTTTCTCTGAATGCCAGCTCAAAATGCCTATTTGCAACACATCCAAAAATCTCACTGAACACCAGCGGACATCTGGCAGAATAAAGTCTTGTGGGCATACAAAATCTGGAAAGAGGCTGAGCCTAAAACAATGTTCATCACAAGACTGGCTGAGCTGTGGATTTCAGCAGTTTAAGTAAATTTGGACTGAAAGACACTAAAAATCTAAATGTTTAAAAGAAATGAGTGACCTACTTTTGAGTGTCACATAGGCTGCAATTGATTAAATGTCATAGTTTTAAACTTAGAATCAGCAATCTAGCTGCATATGTAAAAATTGTTAGTTATTTGAATGCAGAAAACTGGGGAACAGAAATGACATGTGGCTAAAAACTGGCTTAAAGAGATTCCAATTTTGCCTGGCAACTACCCCCATCAGGAGTGAAACTTGATTCACAAGTAACTTCCCAGGCCTGGCTGTTTCCTGCTGGCCACACTAAGGATATGCCATCTCTCTGATAATTGAATTAAGGGGAGCCCCCACAGAATACAGGAGCTCTGAACAATGCAACCCCCTTCACCCAGGCAGATGGTTTATTGCAGATGTCGTAAAACATCTTCCTCTTGGCAGAAGCTGGGAGGGGCAGGGTCTCTGAGCTTGGCAGAAACTGGAAAGACTGGTTTCTGTACCATGTGACCTGAAAAGACCCACCCCTGCCAGCCAGAATATGGTTTTAGAAAAAGATGAATAACTCATAGTACAGACTTGTGAAAATTATTTAAATGATACCATAATTCTTGTGATTTTTCGGTGCACATTTGAAGACGTGTTAGGACCCGGTGGTATGTTCAGGGGGGTTTTAGCGGAAAAGAGGATATTACTCAAAATGTGTGCATGTGAAAAATCTGACACTTCATCAACTAATGTCCATACTCCTTGCGCACATGTGTGTAAATTTGGGTTAATGTCCGATATTGCGAAACCAGTTAAAAAGTGCAAATGTCGCCATTTCTGAACGCAAGCTCCCAGGAAGAGCAGATTTGGACAGGGTATACCTCCTGTGATGCATGATGGGTGCATGTAATTTCAAACCACTGTGTAGCTATGAAATATGTCTTTTGGGTCAAAATATAGATTGTGTGTAATTTGACAGGGGTGGGTTCTCTGTACCATAAACAGACCTCATCATGATGACACTTCATTTCATTCCCCCAATCAAGTGGAATAGGATGAAGTGGTCAATGACAAGTGGAGAGGGGTAGAGCCTAGTGATGCTGCACACACACCCATTTTCAAAACACATAAAAGCAGACAGACAGGACAGATAGGGACATTCAATTCCATTTGCTGCAACGCACTCTGCCGGACCATACCACATCCAGAGATCCAGACTTTAAATCCATCAATCTCCAGAATCCAGAGAGAGAGCAGACCCAGACCAGACCGCTGTTAGCAGAACCAGAGAGAGCTGACCCAGATCACTGTGAAGTGCAGAGACCAGACCAGAGTCCAGTCTAAAACCTGACCAGATCCGTGGTGAGGCCCATTCTAATTCAAGAATATAGTGTGAGTACCCAGCAGAACTGTGCAGAACCAATCTCTTAGTTAAAATAATATAATTCAATCTATTTTAATCTAAGTAGAACTGCCTCCTGTCACCTGTCATTTGTAAAGCTGTCACCTGTCATTTTCTAGTTGCAAGCTGCACTTGTCACTTTGAATTTTAACATTCCAAATCCGAAAAACTACCTTTATTTAATCGCTCATATCTCCGTAACCGTTTGTGCTAGAGACTTGCAGTAACTTTCCTTTGAAAGCTTAGAATCCCAGCTTTTCAACGAACATAGAACCGATTCCCTATAGTTTTGCCGCAATCGCGAAAAACGCACTCGCGAATTTGCCGCGATTTGCAAAATTTCTTCACGTGTGAAAACAGCAGTTTTCTTGCTTTCATTTGCCAAAAATTTGTTTAACCTGCTAGTTACTCCTAGATCCTTGCTAAAGTGAGCCTGAACTCATCCCAAGTATATTTCACTCACCCTGAACCTCCTAGAGGGAATTAAACGCATTTTAGCATATTTTTCACTTCATTGCCAGCACATATAAAAGCATTTTAGGCCTGTGTTTCCAACTTCTGTAGTCTAAGCTTGCTGGGGTGAACTGAATTACATTTGATTGCATTTCTGAGAACTGTGTGCTTCCCTTCCATTTCCTTGCGTTGCATAAAGGGGGGAGGGGATTGCCAGAGAAAAGTGATTACATTGTTTTGTTGAACACATATTGAGTATTTTCTGTACTGCATTTTCATTCAACATTACATCCATCTGAACCTATATAAAGCATTCTCTACCACCTTCTTCTTCTGTTCCTATTCACAAGTGTGCTAGTGCCAGATTCTCCGTTGTTAATCTTTATCATATCAGATTAAGTGTGATATCCAATTATTAATTTATTATCAAAGTGTGATATATCTATACATTGTTTAATTTTTTTCAAATAAATCTTTTAAATTTGCAAAACAAACCTACTTCTTGGCTCAGTGGGGTCAGGGGGATTCTAAGAGAGGGGTGTTATATAGGGGTAGTCATCCAGAACGCATGAACTGGACATAAAGATATATCAATAAGGGTTTCCATTCAGTATCCCAGACTAGGCATTGACTTAGCTGTAGTGTTGAATTGAATCCTCTTACAGGTTGCAGTACTGATGAGGGGTTCTGCTTCTTCTGTATCGTGTGGTACTGGGTGTGGAATCTTCTTGGTGTGTCTCGCATGGATCCAATTCCTCCAGCCTGCCACCCGCACCGCAGTCTGTGTGACCAGCAGGACTTGAAAGGGGCCCCGCCAACGAGGTGCTGGGAAAGAAGATCGCTCAAAGGCTTTTACGAGGATCCAATCCCCGGTTTGTATGCTGTGACCGGGACCCTCGTATCATACAGGTAAAGCCTCTCGCACCTGGTGATAAATCAAATACAAGTTTTTAGTCAACTGGCTACAGTAATATGAAAGAAGTACATTTTCAACATCTCGCAAAGAATGACATTTTGGAACATTCCAGATATTAGCAGGCCTCCCCATAACCACCTCAAAGGGAGAGAGCCCAGTGTTAGTTTGAGGGGTTGTTTGCATTGATAACAACACGATCGGTAAGGCGTCCGGCCACTTTTGTTTGGTGCAGGAACACGTCTTAGCGAGCTTGTTTTTGATGATGCCATTGTGTCTTTCCACTAATCCAGCACTCTGAGCGTGTCTGGCCAAATGGAACCGTTTATCGATCTGCAATCCCGCACATATCTGCAGAATTACAGCAGCGATAAAATGTGGACCATTGTCCAACCAGATGACTCTCGGTAGCCCTGAATCTCGGGAAGTACTCTTTTAACATAGTCTTTGCAGTAGTCATGGCTGTAGTGTCTTTAACATGAAAAGCCGCGACCCATTTGCTAAAAGCAAAGATGACAACTAACACATACTTTAGATTATTGCAACATTCCATCTCAGTAAAATCAAAATGGATGACCTCGAAGCGTACAGAAGGTGGACCAAAACTACCCCTAGGAGTTGATGTGCCCTTTCCCACATTATGTTGCAAACAAATCATACATTCCTGAACAAAACAAAGAGATTTTGTCATTTGCCCATACTTTTTCCAACATTTTTGTGATTTTACGAGCACATATGTGTGTGGGGCCATGAGCCATAACAACCATCTTCATAATGTATGCGTCGGGAAGTAGCCACTTCCCTTCAACTCTGTCCACCCAACACCCATCATCATCAAGTTTCCCCAGGCCCTCTGCCCATTTCTTAGACTCTTCTAACGTGGCATCGGCTTGGATATTCCTTACGGAATCAATACCCTCATCCATATTACAGGCATTTGTGGCTTCCCTTGAAGTATACATGTCTGAAGAGAGATCAGTGGCAGTCTGATTAGCTATCTGATCAGCAAAAGCGTTCCCTTTACCTACATCATCTACAATCCTCTGATGCGTTGTGCATTTTACGATAGCTAGCTGAATGGGGAGTGCAAGCGCTGAGATTTTTGTCCCATGTCAAGTCAAGAACCCTCTTTCTGACCAAAGTCTCCCAAAGTTGTGAACCACCCCAAAGGCATATTGACTGTCAGTGTATATATTCACGGTAAGCCCTTCAGAAAGTTCCAAGCTCGGGCCAATGCTATAATCTCTGCGGCCTGCGCAAAGTTATGCGTGATTCTCTTGGTTTCCACGACCGTGCTCAATGTAGTGATTGCATAAGCAGCTGTGGATGTACCATGCGGAAGTTTGAAGCAGGAGCCATCGCAAAACAGCTCCCCTTGTGGATTGTTCAAAGGAGTATCTTTCAGATCAATTCTACCCTTTGTCTCTTGTTCGGTAGTGTGAAGGCAATCATGTGACTCTTCGTCACTGCAAGCAGTACCTTGCGGGAAAGGTAAGAGTTCAGCCGGATTAAGAACACAACACCTCTTAATTTGTATGTGTGGTGCAAACAAGATCAATTCATATCTCGTCAACCGTGCGGAAGTGAGGTGTTGCGTTTGAGTTCTGTTCAGTAGAACATCCACAGAGTGAGGTACCATTAGGGTTAAAGCATGGCCGAGGACCATTCCCTCACTCTGTTTTACAGACGCAGCAGCAGCAGGGACAGCTCGCAAACATCTTGGCAAAGCGCATGCTACAGGATCAAGGGCGGAAGAAAAGTAGCCGCACAGCCTATTCTTCCCCCAATGTTCCTGCGTTAATACAGCCAAAGCACATCCATCACATTCATGCAAAAACAACACAAAGGCCTTTTCATAATTTGGTGTGCCCAAAACCAGTGCTGAGCACAATGCAGTCTTAAGCAAATCAAATGCACGTTGGTTCTCCATGTTCCACGGCAATGGCGAAGAAATGCCCTTCTTCGTCAGAGCCAACATCGGCTTAATCACTAGTGAAAAGTTGCGGATCCACTGCCTACAGTAAGAACCCATTCCTATCAAGGCTCTAACTTCTTTCTGTGTATTTGGGACAGACATGATAGAAATGAGTTTTATCCGTTCAGGCGTCAATCTTCTTACCTCCTTTGACAGGAGATAGCCTAAATAGGCGACCCCCTGACAACAAATTTGACATTTTTTAAGCAAAGCTTTATGTTCATGTTTAGCCAGATGAATAAGCAACAACAGAGTGCCCTCCCTACAAGCGCTCTCTGAGTCAGCAGCTAAAAGCAAGTCATCAACATATTGAAGCAATGTACAAGTAGAGGGCAACTCAAGGGTGTCGAGCTGCTCTTTCAAAGCCCTACTATAGATGCTAGGACTTTCCGTGTAACCTTGCGGTGCACGGGTGAAGGTAAACGAGCGTCCCCCTAAGGTGAACGTGAACAGATATCTACTGTCCTTATGTATAGGGATACTAAAGAAAGTGTTCTTTAGATCCACAACACTAAAGTGAGTTGTTGAAGCCGGGATCATAGATAATATCGTCGTCACATCAGGCACAATTGGAAATTGTGGAGCAACAATCTTGTTGATGGCATGCAGATCAATTATGAAACGAAAAGGAATTGCATTATCGCCTTTTTTGTATATGGGCAAAATCGGACTATTGCACAAACTACCTAAAATTTCCTCAATCACCCCTCGATGCACAACATCGGAGACGATGCATTTCAAAGCTTGCTCACCATCAACCGAGATCTTATACTGTGGAATACGTGGCAGCTTTACTCCATGTTTCAAAACAATTTTAACAGGTTCAATTTTCAAAACACCAACATCATTGTCGTCAACTGCCCATAAACACTCTGGAACATCACTAAATTCCGGCAGCAAAGGTCTGGTCAAGAATTGAGAGACAGAAAATTGCTGTGGTGAAATCGACAAAAGCACATCAGAAGAACAATTAATTAACACATTTAATTCCTTCAACAGATTCAACCCCAACAGATTCTCTCCACAATTTGAAGTCAAAAGGAATGGACAATGGTCCGTAAAGAGACCCAAAGAAATAGGTACCGGTGAAGAAACCGGACAGACAACTGGTGTGCCAGAAAACCCTACAGAAACTTTAGTTTGCCCTGACAGTGGAATGTTTGGAACCCGAAAATGATCAATGGAACACTTCTGTGCCCCTGTATCCATCAAGAATTGATGTTTCCTATTTCCCACTATCATTTCAACGTAGGGACCTTTCTGATTAACAGGAATAGGCGTTGGTTCAAAACCCTGCTTCGGGCAATCCTAGCAAAACAAAATGCCGTCAAAAGGAAGTTCTTCAGAGAGGTAAGCAGAAGAAGGATGATCAAAAATGTTTCTAGTATCCACACCTAATGCCTGATTGTCCTGTGAAAAAGATTACTGTGAATCTTGTGAAAACTGACCTCTACCAGGGCCCCCTACACCCGGGCGACCTCTGGATCGTCTACCCATATTCCCAAATATGTTATTTGACCTCTGTCGGAGGATCGGGCATTGTGCATGCCAATGACCCTCTTGCCTACAATATGCACACTGGTTGATGTTTACAGCACCCAAGGGCACATTACCTTGTGGAACATACTGACCTCTAATTTGTGAATTACCCCCTCTAGGGCCTCTAACAATTTGCTGCAATAATACTTTTGTCTTCAAATCACCTTTCCTCTTTTCGACTCTTTCCTTTTCATGATTGACACGATTCTCGTAGTACTGAGCCATGTGCAGTACTTCTGATTGAGTCTTCGCTTGCCAAGCGCACTCAGAAGACATAATTTGCGACTGGATGTCCGGCAGCAATCCACGCACAAATTTGTCTACGAATAATCTTTTCCCAGACTCTGTGCCTAAGTCTTGTCCACTGAAATCTGAAAATACCTGTTCGAACCGATTAAAGAACTCGGTAGGACCCTCAGACTTCCCTTGGACACAGGCAGTAAGCCTGTCCCAAATAATTCTCTTTTCGGGAAATATAGTTTTCAATTTCGCAACTATTCTGTCAGGTAAAGTTAGTATCACCTGAGGCGGTCTTTCACCAGCTGGCCTTTCTCCATCGAGTCTAACTATGTTAGTCCATGTATCTCCTAGCCCTGGTACATTGTCTATAGTTCTAACCTGTTTCCACAAATCTACAGGCAGGAGTACAGGAAATAACAGATCAATATCACTTAGAGTGAATACTGAGGAGTGCAAAACAGACTCTATGGGCCTCATTACGACCCAGGCGGACTTCGCGGTGCTAAATGCACCGCGAAGCATGGCGGAAAGCCGCCGATAGCGCCATGGGGGTTGGCGGATTTACCGCCCCATTCCGACCTCGGCGGAGCGGTAAATCCCCAATCCCCATTCTGCCCTTCCCCATTCCCATTTTTGCCCCATAGGGTATAATGGGAGTGGGGAAGGAGTTAATTACGCCACCGTAAAATACGGTGGCGTAATTAACAACGAGGTCCCGTAGCGCCATGGTTTTCTCCGGCTGGTAAAACCAGGCGGAGAAAACCTCCATGGCGCTACGGGAACTCGTAGTATGGCGGAGAGGTACGCCATGCACTACGCTGGCGTAATACCCTCTCCGCCAGGGTCCTAATGAGGCCCTATTTCTTTGTAGAACCCTGTCAGATTCTTCCTAATGTCGGGAATAAAATTGTCTAATGGTGTTCACTTCCTGTCTCGAGAACGGGAAGTGAACGAACTGCGACACATAATGTGCAGGTATTTCTTGAGCAGCTGTACCTGCTGCAACATTAGCGGGAATCTCAACTTTTGGGACAAATGTCGGAGGAACCTCTCTCATAGGCAACTGAGAAGTAGGCAACTCCGAACGCTTACTAAGCAACAGAGCCAGATCTACCGCTAAAGCAGCCGAAGAAGTGTGAAATGAAAAGCTCTCTTATAAATACCCAATAACTCTGCGGGACAACAAATCTTTTTTTTTACACGCTCATCCTGTAGGTATTCTACCATTACCTGTATCACTTTCTTCTGCATTTCTGGCATATACTGACTAAACATGTCATATACTTCAACGGGAGTTTTTGATGTGTCTGAAATCCATCTAATCGTGTCTTTCGTGCAGATTCGCGTTTCCTCAGTTATCGATTTACGTCAAGGAAGGAACCGTTTTTGTACAAACACATAGTACCCACACTATCTCCGTCTTCATCTTCATTCTGTAACCTTTCCAACTCCTTTCTATACTCAATACCCTCTCAACATGCTCTTGCACTTTCTCCGCAGTGTCTCTAGAGAACACTTAAGTGGTCAGATCCCTCAACCCTTGTGGGAGATCTGTATCGTTTAACCTGTCCCACATTACACACAAATGAATCCTTAATCCCTCAATAAAAACATTTTTTCTCAGGAAAATTGTCCATATTAGAAAGTGTGGCAAAAACATTAGCTTGATCACCCTTCTCCATACAATGCTTAGCCCACGCAGTTAACTCACGTTTCTTCTCTGGAGGTACAGTATTGTGAGTGACAACCCTCGATCCCGCTTCCCGATCTACTACAAGCGGTGTAGAACCACTTGGAAGAGGGAGAGTAGGCAAGTTCAATGGAGGTGCTATCACTGGTACAACAGGCAAACGTGGAGGAGCAGGTGGAGGAGCAGAGACAAAAGGAGGTCCAACAACTAGAGGAAGAGGAACAATAGGAGGAGCAGGAGGAGTAGGAAGAGGAACATACAGAGGTGGCGCAGTGGCACCAGGCCTTTGTTCATTTAATAATTTATCAATAAGTTCATCAGAAACATGAAAGTCTTTAGAAGGATAGATTTTCTGGATACCAAGTGAGAAAGCCCTATCCATATTACTAGCTGCCTCAGACTGTTTATTTTGATCACATAACACCCCTTTTTTCGGCGTTCGTCATATGACGGCGCGCATGCTTTTCCCTACTCTTGAGCTGCTGTAAAGCTTCTTTTTTCCAATTCTGTAATACGTCAAATGCTGCAGGTCTAGCCTTTTTCTTCAATAATATAGATTCTAAATACTCAATACGTGGGATTTCAAAACTACCATTAATTGGCCACTGAAGTTCGGAAGCATGTTTGTCCCAAATATGATTAAACACTATGCTACCAATGCCATGCTTACAGTACATAGTACAAGCCGGTAACCCCTCCTGTGGCGCCGGACGGCTTAATTCCAAAGATTGTCTGTTCTTGCGGAATAATGTCCTGAAGCAGGCAGACAATTTCCCAGGCATATCAGAACACTGGTGTTACCTGGTCAGTAATTGCACTTGCAAGTGTAATACGCCAAAACAAATTATCAGGATACTTAAGAATCGGGTTTCAACTCACCTGATCAAATCCTAAGGAGGTCCGATCGGATTTCAAAGTTTTCTAACAAATTTTACCTCGTGTTTGGTGATTTCGGCAAATCTGCCCGCCTTGATATGTGGACCCTCGTCAAGATGCCGACTCAGACCACGTGCTCACCGTCCAGGGATCGGGCCATGCAGCGCTGCTGAGGTGTCGCTTCTCATTCAGGAAAGGGGCCCCCTTTACACTGTCCGATCCCGGTCCGATAGCCGTGTCAACCTTCAATGAGCTGGCATCAATCTTGAGGGTCCCTATTCGGGCACCATCTGTGAAAGCAAAAAGAAGATATCGAGGCTGAGTCCCCCAAAAGGAAATACAGCAACACGAGTTTATAAAGATACACCAATCTTTATTCTACAACTGAACAGTTTTCAAAGGACAAAGCAACAGATAGCTATCAGGCCCTCAGTACAACACAGCGAATACCAGCCCTGTTCGGTGTGTGAAGTGAATGGGACTGTACATCAGAATGTTTGTGCCTTTTTTACAATATGTAATCTGATGTCCAGCCCATTTGCAGGTTAACCATTTCTCGAGCTAGTGGTTCACGCCGAGTTTGTTCCTAATTTATGCATCTATACATTTATGGATTATCCTTAATACATGCTCCAATAGGTTACAATAGCAACTGGCCCTCATTACGACCCAGGCGCTAATGGTTTAACGGCGCCGTAAAAGGGGGCGGTGCCGTTAAACCATTAGCGCCTGATTACAAGGTCCCTTTGCGCGACCCGTACTTAACGGCTGGTGTAGACCAGCCGTTCAAGTGGGTGCCGCAAAGGGACCTTGGCGATAATTACGGCAACCGCTATTAGCGGTGCCGTAATTATCGCCTTCTCCATCCAATTATGCCCTATGAGGCAAAATGGGAATGGGGAAGGGCAAATGGTGAATGGGGAATTACCGCCCCCGCCAACCTTGTGATTGGGGTGGTAATTCCGCCATCCACCATGGCGGAGACCGGCATGGACCATGGTGCTAATAGCACCATGGTCCAAATCCAGGGTCGTAATGAGGGTCAGTGGGCCTCATTACGACCCAGGCGGTAAGTTACCGCCTGGGCCGTGACTTTACCACCATGGCGTAAAGTCACTACGTTTACGCCATGGTGGTTGGCGGACTTACCGCCCCATTCCGAGTTTGGCGGGGGGGGTAAGTCCCCAATCCCCATTTACTCTTCCCCATTCCCATTTTTGCCCCATAGGGCATAATGGGAGTGGGGAAGGCGTTAATTACGCCACCGTAAATTACAGTGGCGTAATTAACTCCATGGTCCCTTAGCGCCATGGATTTTAACACCTGCTAAAAGCAGGTGTTAAATCCGCCATGGAGCTAAGGGACCTCGTACTCAGGCGGTAAGGGTCGGCGCTGTTTACGGCGCCGTAAACCCCTTACCGCCTGAGTTGTAATGAGGCCCAGTGTGTCTTTGGATTCTACATTAAACCTTCGTACATATCTTGCACAATATAGTTAAACAAGTGTTCACATTAAATGCTCGAACAGTATTGTGCATAATATATGTTCATGGATTAGTATCGTTGGCACAGGTAATCCTCTCTCCACAGGTCAACGAAGGACAAGGTCTCATTACATGACCATAACATTTGGCCTGCGGGCAGTTTAAGCATTAACTCGTATGCAGAGGTCGAGACGGACGGTCATGTTACAAGCAGATCGACACTGTCCACCATCTTAGAACACAGGGTGACTTTGAAATGATAATCAAAATGGTGGATGAATATAAAATGGTGGCTAAAACTGATCTAAGATCAGGACCTTGCTCCGCGGATTTCTTCGCAGAGTGACTGGGCTTAGGCCAATATACACGATAAAGGAGGCACGATATGATTTCCCATTCGACAAACACTCCTTTTGTCCTAAGCCAAGCGCGAAACTACTTCTAGTCACTTTACGAATAACTCCATCATTGTTGCACCTGCAGATTTTGGAAAAAAAACGAGAAGGGAGAAGGGAAAAAGAGAGAGAGAAAGAGAGTTTTAATTCAAGTAGCTTATGTTGTAGCAGCAATGCATGTTTTCTAACTCTCTATACATGAACTTAATATATTTAGCAAGAAGCTACATGATTTGAGGTAGTATTGTTTTTCACATTGTGACACTTTGTGTTGTGTCTGTTGGGGCTCTGCGAACATCTATGAGGTGTATCCAATATCTCAACCCCTTCACCTTTACTGCAAGGGGTTTGGAAAACACTACTTTGTAGGGCCCATGGAACCTGAGGTTGTTCCATCTTTGCTCAAAGCTTCTGACATAGACCATTTCCGCTGCCAACAATGGCTGCGCAGGGGTGGTGCCATCTTGTGAGGTAGCTGTCATTTGAACTTTGTCTGTGGTGCATCCATTTATTTAGTGATGCTCCTCATTGCACATGTCAGCTGGGACAAGTATTGTTTAAACTCTTTTCCTAGTATTTCTGCTGCTCCATGAGCATCTGATGCTCTCCAGACAGGAGATAGGCATATTTGCATACGCCTGCCAGTCACTATTTCATGGGGAGACAGGTGGTGGTCCTTACGGGTTGTCTGCGCAGATAGAACAGGGCCAGGAGCAGGCAATATACCCTGTTTTTAAGGGTGTTGCATAGCTTGTACAATCTGCTTTTAAGGAGGCAATTTATCCTCTCTTCCACCCCATTTGCTTGGGGGTGGTAAATTGAGCACATGAAGTGTTTAATTCCTAACATGCTAGTTATTTCCTCAAAGAGCTCATTAAAAAAGTGGGTACCATTATCTGACCTTAAGACATCACACACTCCACAGCGGGGGAAGACCTCTCTGACAAGGAATTTCACAGAACACTTGGCATCTGGGTGGGTACATGGGCCAGCCTCAACCCATCGAGAGAATAGACACACCACCACAATTAGATATCATGCCCCATTGCATTGTTCCCCCATGTCTGCATAATCAATATGTAGCTCACGGAATGGGCCGACAGGGCGGGGCAATGTTACTCTCAGTGTTCTCAGTGTCATCCCTGTACTAAATACGTGACACGTTGTGCATTGGACCCACATCTTTGCTAGGTGCTCCTGTAAGATTGGGACAAACCAATATTCCTGAATATCCGCTGCAATTGGTTGTTTAGAGCTATGGAGCTGGAAATGCAATTGCTCGAAGGCTGTATGCAATAATTCCACGGGCATTACTAACTTCCCTGTGCTCTGCATCGCCATAAGAGATCTGTGGGCGATTGCATGCACCCACGTTTGAGCCATAAGTGCTGTTTTTCTGGGGTTGCCCTATTATGCAGTTCTATGGTTTGTGCGATAGGGAGAGCCATGTACGTGTCTGTGTCTGGCCTGGTACTTGCTGTGGTCACAATGTATTCTGCTGATGTTGTAACTGAGATGTATGCTGCAGACTTTGCCAGTGAGATTTCGTCTCTGTTGCCGGTATGTGCTGCCCATTTGACGACCGCCACCACAGAAGGTTCTGCAAGGGTGAAAATCAATGTGTTGAGTAGGGCCGCATGCTGCACTGGTGAGCCATTTGCTATTCAGAGCCCTCAACTTCTCCAGCACGACAGACCTGTGTGCACTGTGGTGGTGACACAGGCAGAGTCTGACTAAATGGTTACATAGCACCCTTTAGAGTCCTGTAGGGCTTCTATGAGCGCTACCAGTTCAGCTGCCTGTGCTGAATAATGTGTGGGTAGGCTTTTCATTACCAGTGTTTCGTATTCTCCCTCTTCTAGGTGTAACACTGCTGCCCCAACATGTCTTTCACCTGTTTACAGATCAATTGTTGCTGACCCGTCAACGGAAAGCGCTTCTCCCTCTTCTAGGGGACTATCTTTAGCTTTGGGGATATCATCATCTACCCCTTCATATGATACACAATCATGCTGTTGTAGGCCTTCACCCATGCATGGCTGAGTAAGTGTCAGATTTCTTTTCCTTTATCTCTTTATTATTATTATTATCCCTTTTAGATTGGCCTTATGTGGGTGGGAAGTTTTCTATTGTAGTTGGTTTGGCCTTAACTTCTTAATACAGAATCCTGATTCTGGCCCAAGGCAAGATGGAGTTTCTCAGTGACTGCTCTGATTGGCTAGAGAACCCTGCAGAACAACAATGAACATTCTAAACTGTCACTCTTTGCCTTTCATCATCTAACACCCAGCTGAGAGGACGTGCGTAGTGGCTGCTCCTGCTTTAGTCTTGGGCATGGTGGATTTTATCCTTCAGGTGCTAGCAGTTGAGCGGCTACTCTCTAGAGGGTGTCAGGAGAAGATCTTTGTTTACCAGGAAAGTGATCTGAAGACAGGAAACCCTGAAGATATTTAGAAATCATTTTGAAGATAAGTGACTATCTTTTGAGATTTTAATTCTACTGCTTTGCCTTCATCTTGAAGTCGTTTGAGAGAGTATTCGTAAAATGTTTTCTTGGAGCCTTTAACTTTGAATTGTTTAAGTGCGTGAACTTTGGTGTTCGTTTGAAAGTAAGCGTGAGGTTTAACGTGTGTTATGCACGTGAGCTTTCTATTGTGAGAATTCCTCTGCGCGAAAACTTGTCTGCGTGAGAACTCTACTGCTCGTGTGTAACCAGCGCGTGTGTTTCTTAGCGCGAGAATTCGTCTGCGCATGAACCTAAAAAGCACGAGTGTGTTATGCGCGTGAGATTCCTATCGCAAGAATTCCTTGGCGCGAGAACTTGTCCGCGCGAGAACTCTACTGCGCGTGTGTTTACCAGCACGTGTTTCCTACCGTGAGAATCCTTCTGCGCGTGAACTCTGCTGTGCGTGCGTTTTCAAGCACGTGTGTTTCTGCGCGGGTACTCTGCTGTGCGTGTGTTTTCAAGCGCGTGTGTTTTAGCGCATGAACTCTGCAGTGCGTGGACTCTTAAGCGCGTGGGATTTTAGCGCGTGTGTTCTTCTGCGCGGGTGCCCTTCAACACGTGGACTTTTCAGCGCGTGTGTTTTTAGCGCGGGTATTCTTCAGCGCGGGTGCGCTTCAACACGTGGACTCTTCAGCGCGTGTGATTTCAGCGCGTTTGTTCTTCAGCGTGTATGCATCTTTGTGCGCGTTTCTTCAAGAATCTCTGTACTCAATTGTATTGTAAATAGTTTGGAACTTAAGAAAAGAATAAAACAAAGACATTACTAAAGACAATCTTACTGGAACAATTTGTCAACTTTGAAAAGGCAAGAGCAAAACTTTTCAGATTTGCCATGAATAAGAAGTTGCTGTAAATTTCAAATGACTCAAGTAAGAAAGATTTTCAGCTACTTCTGCAAACTTCTCTAAGAAGTTTTAGGAGAAGAACCAGGTATGATTCTTAACTTATTAGTCATGGATTTAAAGTCAATTCTAATCATTGAAGTTAAGTAAGTAATGAGAGGATTTGCATCTGTTTTCTTGTATTCTCTGCAGGTTCAGTTGCGGTTTAGTCTTGAAGCAGTCAGCCTGGTGTTTTTATGTTATCCACTTCCCCCTTTCCCTTAGGGGTGTAGTTAACAGAGCTGAGTTGTATTTCTGGTTCTGAGAATTACACTTCAGGGGGATTGTCGGGGGTTCAGCAGCTTCCGCGGACACAGGAACTCTCAGCCTGACAGAATGAAAGGCCAATAACTTAGTCCGCCTGAGCTGTCATTAACCCCGACGAATCCATAGAGGCGTTGGGATCTTTGATCAGGGAGTTACCGGAGGAGTTGAAAATATCCTGTGATGAGAATGCTTTACTTAGTCAGAAGGTGGATGACTTAAGTGTTAAAGTGATACAAATTCAACAGATGGGAGAAAGGAGAGAGGATGAGGTGTCTGGGGGTGCTGGTTCTCCGCCTGATTTAGAAAGGGAAGGAGGTGACCGGTTACCACAAATACAACGGACCCCTCCAGTTACAGAAGGGGTTAGAAGCTTAATTATGCCAGTTCCTTTGGGGCCACCAGAACGTTATCAAGGGGACTCCAAGAGGTTTAGGGTGTTTTTGACGCAATGTGAGTTACATTTCATGAGTAGACCAGAGATCTTTCCCACGGATGCATCCAAGGTAACTTTCATGTTGTCTTATCTTTCTGGGGAAGCATCTGCTTGGGCTGGGTTGTTTGTGAATCAAAAGAGTGCAGTTCTAGGAAATTACACCAATTTTTTAGAGATTTTCAGAAAAATGTTTAATAGAAGCCAGTTATCTCTGGAAGTGGATGGTGAACTTTTAGAATTAAAACAAGGTAATAGAGATTTGGTTGCCTAAATAATGCAATTTAAGTCCCTTGTGTTAGAAAGCAGATGGACCGAGGATAAACAGGCCACGTTGTTTTATCGGGGCCTTAGAGATGAGTTAAAGGATGCCTTGTTAGGAGAGGAGTGGTTGAGCGCCCCTCTACTTGTGAATCTCTGATTGATTTGGTTATTCAATTAGACTTTCGTTTAAGTGAAAGGAAGGCAGAGAGGCGACATAGTCAGAGTGATTTTAAGTCTCTAGTTAAAGTGGACAGATCTAAAGTGGAGGTTAGAACACAGGGGAATAATCCACCTTTCAGGGTCAGAGGACCTTTAACTATAGAAGAAAGGGCTAGGAGGAGAGATAACCATCTGTGTTTATATTGTAAAAGAGGTAGACACTTTTTAGGGAATTGTCCTTACACTCCAAGAAAGACTACTACTTCAACGGCCAAGGTACAACAGAATGCCAACACTGTGCAGACAGCAGTTCCTCATATCACGATAAATGTATCCTTGTTCCTTGAGAGGGAGTGTAAGGAAAATGGTCCCGTTATGGTTGACTCAGGTGCCACTGGGAATTTCATGGATTGGGGTCTGGCAAAATCTTTGGGAATTCCCATTCTTCAGAAAGAGGTTGTAGAGCAAGTTAGGGCTGTAGACGGAATGTCTCTATCTTCGGGCCCAATTACCCACAAGACTGGTTCCTTGATTTTGGAGTTAACAGGTGGTCACAGGGAGAGGATTTCGTTTGAGTTAATTGATGCTCCTTTGTTAAAGATTATTTTGGGAATGCCTTGGCTTACTCTTCATAATCCTTTGATAGATTGGAGAGCCAGGACAGTTAACATGCAGTCAGATTTCTGTCAAGAGAATTGCATTTCAGGAAGTCTCTTTGAGGAAGATGTCAAACAGAGTAATTCTGTGTCTAGCTTTCTGGCTGAGTTTGGAATTGGATGTCATGATGTGGGAGCGGTAGTGGGTCAACTTCCCCAGTGTTACCAAGATTTCTGGGATGTATTTGATGAGAAGGTGGCGGGAGAATTACCACCTCATAGGCCCTTTGATTGTAAAATAGAGCTAGAGCCAGGAGCAATTTTGCCTAGTAGCAGAGTATATGCTCTTACTGAGAAAGAGAATGATTCTTTAAAAGAATATTTAACAGAAAACTTGGCCAAAGGTTTTATTCACCACTCTAAGTCTCCGGCGGCCTCTCCTTTATTTTTTGTACAAAAACTGGATGGAACACTCCGAACTTGTATAGATTATCGAGCAGTCAACAGAGTCACTGTTAAGAACCAGTATCCTCTTCCTCTCATCTCAGAAATGCTTAATCAAATACAAGGGGCCACTATTTTTTCTAAATTAGATTTGAGAGGAGTTTACCATCTTGTGCGTGTGCAGGAAGGGGACAAAAGGAAGACAGCTTTTAAGACCAGGTTTGGGCTGTATGAATACCAAGTTATGCCATTCGGTTTGTGCAATGCTCCAGCGGCTTACCAATTTTTTATTGACGAAGTTTTTAGGGAATTCCTGGATATTTTTGTTGTCGTGTACATCAATGACATTTTGATTTTCTCTTCTGACTTGGATCAACATCAGAAACATGTTCGCTTAGTTTTACAAAAGTTGCGAGAAAATCATTTGTTCGCCAAACTGGAAAAAAGTCAATTCCATACAGATTCTGTGGAGTTTTTAGGTTTTATAGTTTCACCAAAGGGTTTAGAAATGAATCTTAAAAAAGTTCAAGCAGTTCTAGAATGGCCTACTCCAACTAAGGTTAAGGAAATACAAAGTTTTTTAGGGTTTGCAAATTTTTATAGGAGATTTATCAAAGGATTTTCTTGGCTAGTTGCTCCTATAACGAGACTGTTGAAAAAAGGAGTGAAATTTAACTGGGACCTTGAAGCAGAAAAAGCTTTTCAAGAGTTAAAGGAAAGGTTTACTTCTAGTCCGATTCTAATACATCCAGATCTTTCTAAACCGTTTTTTGTGGAGGCGGACGCTTCAAATTTAGCAGTAGGGGCGGTACTTTCACAAAGACATGAAACTACTGGTCAGTTACATCCAGTTGCATTCTTTTCAAGAAAGTTTTCTGCAGCAGAAGTTAACTATATAATTTCAGATCATGAGCTGCTAGCAATCAAGTCCGCTTTTGAAGAATGGAGACATTTTCTTAAGGGAGCAAGACACACGGTAATGGTTGTTACTGATCATCCAAATTTATTGTTTTTAAAATCTGCAAGAACTTTGTCTCCACGATAGCTTCGTTGGTCCTTATTTTTTGCGAACTATGATTTTGTCGTGACCTTTAAACCTGGAAGTTTGAACAAAAAAGCTGATGCCTTATCCCACCAATTTCCTGGAAGTGAGGTGAGAGAGGTTCTGGAGCCAGAACCTCTTATTGCTCCAGAACGTTTTCTGTTAGCTGGAGTCATTAAAGGCATGGACGTCTTGAACGAAGTTCACCAGAATATGTCCTTGCAGAAAATGGAGGAGTGGGTGAGACTAGATCCAGCCAGAAGTTTCAAAGACGGTCTACCATTTTTTGACAACAAGCTTTATTTACCTACTGAAGAGTTAATAGAAAAGGTTTTGAGAAACTGTCATGAATCCATCTTGTCAGGACATCGTGGTTTCAGGAAAACTCTGGAGTTAGTTCGAAGGAACTTTTGGTGGGAAAAAATTTGTCAAGATACATTGAACTTTGTTAAGACATATGTAGTCTGTGCACAGGCAAAAAGTCAAGTTGGGAAGCCTCATGGTTTATTGGAGCTGTTACCTGTTCCTCCTCGTCCTTGGCACACTATTTCTATGGATTTCATCGTTGATCTTCCTCTGGATAAAGGTTGTACTACCATTCTAGTTGTGGTGGATCTTTTTACTAAAGAAGCGCATTTTTTACCGAGGAGGGAGAGGTTACTGTGGAAAAACTGGCTCATAGTTTCTTACAAGGTGTTGTTAGACTGCATGGGCTCCCTAGTCAAGTTATCTCAAAATTTTGGAGGGCCTTCTGTAAGAAACGTGGGGTGGAAGTTAGTTTAACTTCTGGGTATCATCCTGAGACTAATGGACAAGTAGAGAGAGTAAATCAGGAATTGGAGAAATTTTTAAGATGTTATTTACAAGCCAGAGAGGAATGGGTGGATTTAGTATGGTTGGCTGAATTCTCTTACAACAATTGTGATAAGGATGCTACTTCTATGTCACCGTTCTTTTTGGGTCATGGGTTTCATCCTTGCTTTCTAAGTTTTGAGGTTTTTGAGGATTCCGGGAATCCTGGAGTGGAAGATCGTTTGCTGGTAATGAAGAATAATTTGAATAGAGCAAAAAAGGTGCTGGGGGTAAGCAAGTTGAAGTATAAAAGAAGTGCTGATTTGAGAAGGAAAGCAAGTCCTGAGTACAAGGTAGGAGACTTAGTGTGGCTTTCTACCTGGTATCTAAAAATTAAGGGGAAGAATAAATTCAGTCCACGATTTGTAGGCCCTTTTGAGGTAGAGAAAATCATCAATCCTGTGGCAGTGCGATTGAAATTACCCAAGCAATTGAAGGTACACCCCACTTTCCATGTTAGCCTTTTAAAGCCAGTTGGTTCAGGAACTAGATTTAGAACACCTCCTCCCCCTGTGATTTTGGAGGATTCATCTGAGGAATTTGTGGTTAAACAGATTTTGGATTCCAGGAAAGTGAGGGGAAAGTTGCAGTATTTAATTGATTGGGAGGGATATGGACCTGAAGAACGAACTTGGGAAGATTCAGTGATGTACATGCTCCCAATTTAATTGCTAGGTTTCATGCCAAAAATCCACATAAGGTAGGCACAAGGACTGGGAATCAGGAGGGGGGTACTGTCAGGTTTCTTTTCCTTTATCTCTTTATTATTATTATTATTATTATCCCTTTTAGATTGGCCTTATGTGGGTGGGAAGTTTTCTATTGTAGTTGGTTTGGCCTTAACTTCTTAATACAGAATCCTGATTCTGACCCAAGGCAAGATGGAGTTTCTCAGTGACTGCTCTGATTGGCTAGAGAACCCTGCAGAACAACAATGAACATTCTAAACTGTCACTCTTTGCCTTTCATCATCTAACACCCAGCTGAGAGGACGTGTGTAGTGGCTGCTCCTGCTTTAGTCTTGGGCCTGGCGGATTTTATCCTTCACGCGCTAGCAGTTGAGCGGCTACTCTCTAGAGGGTGTCAGGAGAAGATTTTTGTTTACCAGGAAAGTGATCTGAAGACAGGAAACGCTGAAGATATTTAGAAACCATTTTGGAAATAAGTGACTATCTTTTGAGATTTTAATTCTACTGCTTTGCATTCATCTTGAAGTCGTTTGAGAGAGAATTTGTAAAATGTTTTCTTAGAGCCTTTAACTTTGAATTGTTTAAGTGCGTGAACTTTGGTGTTCGTTTGAAAGTAAGCGCGAGGTTTAAAGTGTGTTATGTGCGTGAGCTTTCTATCGCGAGAATTCCTCAACGCGCGAACTTGTCTGTGCGAGAACTCTACTGCTCATGTGTAACCAGCGCTTGTGTTTCTTAGCGCGAGAATTCGTCTGCGCGTGAACGTAAAAAGCACGAGTGTGTTATGCGTGTGAGATTCCTATCACGAGAATTCCTCAGCGCGAGAACTTGTCTGCGCGAGAACTCTACTGCGCGTGTGTTTACCAGCGCGTGTGTTTCCTAGCGTGAGAATCCTTCTGCGCGTGAACTCTGCTGTGCGTGCTTTTTCAAGCGCGTGTGTTTCTGCGCAGGTACTCTGCTGTGCGTGTGTTTTCAAGCGCGTGTCTTTTAGTGCATGAACTCTGCAATGCGGGGACTCTTCAGCGCGTGGGATTTTAGCACGTGTGTTCTTCTGCGCGGGTGCCCTTCAACACGTGGACTTTTCAGCGCGTGTGATTATAGCGCGGGTATTCTTCAGCGCGGGTGCGCTTCAACACGTGGACTTTTCAGCGTGTGTGATTTTAGCGCGGGTATTCTTCAGCGCGGGTGCGCCTCAAAACGTGGACTTTTCAGAGCGTGTGATTTTAGCACGGGTATTCTTCAGCGCGGGTGCGCCTCAACACGTGGACTCTTCAGCGCGTGTCATTTCAGCACGTTTGTTCTTCAGCACGTGTGCATCTTTGCGCGCGTTTCTTCAAGAATCTACGTACTCAATTGTATTGTAAATAGTTTGGAACTTAAGAAAAGAATAAAACAAAGACATTACTAAAGACAATCTCACTGGAACAATTTCTCAACTTTGAAAAGGCAAGAGCAAGACTTCTCAGGTTTGCCATGAATAAAAAGTTGCTGTAAATTTCAAGAGACTCAAGTAAGAAAGATTTTCAGCTACTTCTGCAAACTTCTCTAAGAAGTTTTAGGAGAAGAACCAGGTATGATTCTTAACTTATTAGTTATGGATTTAAAGTCAATTCTAATCATTGAAGTTAAGTAAGTAATGAGAGGATGTGCATCTGTTTTCTTGTATTCTCTGCAGGTTCAGTTTCGGTTTAGTCTTGACGCAGTCAGCCTGGTGTTTTTATGTTATCCTCTTCCCCCTTTCCCCTAGGGGTGTAGTTAACAGAGCTGAGTTGTATTTCTCGTTCTGTCAATTACACTTCAGGGGGATTGTCGGGGGTTCAGCAGCTTCCGCGGACACGGGAACTCTCAGCCTGACAGTAAGAAACATAGCAGGGTTTACAGTCTTTCACCTTAAGACATGGATGTGGGGGCTAGGCAGAATGATTTCATGTGCTGATGCTCTTTTTGTTGTGAATGTGGACTTGGAGCGGTCTAGGATTGCAAAAAAAAAGCCCTCCATGTACAGTGTGACTGAGCACCCGATGACAATTGTGGAGCTCTGTTCAATAGCAAAGGCTGCGGCAGCAAGAGCTTCTTTGCAGGCAAACTGTCCCATCGTGACAGAATCAAGTGTGCCACTGTAATATGCTAATAGTTTATGGCCCATAGTACTCTTCTGTGTGAGTACCGCTGTCATGAGTGTGCCATTTCAGTGAGAGAAAATGTAAAATTCCTGTTTGTAATCTGGGGTGGCAACGACAAGTGCTGTTGAAATTACTTCTTTTAACTCATTGAAACTAGTCGTCATCTCTGGGGTCCATTCAATCTTGTTGCTCTCTTTCTGTGCCTCCTGGAGGCCCTGTAAGAGCGGCCTTGTATATACTGTGTAGTCTAAGATCCAAGCCCTGCAATAATTGCACAAGCCTAGGAACTTGTGCATGTCCTGTACTGTGAGTGGTTTGGGTGTGGTACATACTGTTGCTGCCCTATCAGGAATTATTCTTTTTCCGTCTTTTGAAAGAGCTGCTCTAGGTAAAACACTTCCAGTTGACAATACTCATGTTTTGCCTTTTACACCTTGTACCCTTTTCTTGCTAGCAACTGTAGTAATGCAATGGAGTCCCTTCGACAACTTTGTTAGCTGTCGCCGAAGACCAGTAGGTCATTTACATATTGAATTATTGTGCTGGTTACTTGGATGTTCCCTAGGTCTTCATGCAATATCCTATAAAAAATACTGGGGCTCTCGCAGTACCCCTGGGGCAAATGGTGGTGTTCATAGCATTTCCCGCCCAGTGTGAAGGCTGTAAGGTACTGTGAGTCTGGATGGAGAGGTACTGAGAAGAATGCATTCGTCAAATCGACCACACTAAAATAGGTAGCCACCTTGGGGTTGCTGCACAAAATGGATGCTGGGTTGGGAACAAGTGGAAACTCTTTCTGTAAAATATCATTGAGGGGTTGCACATCCTGGATCATTCTCCAACTGCCCCTGTTACCTTTTTAATGAGGTATATTGCAGTATTGCATGGTGAGGTGGAGGGTACTACGATCCCTTGGTGCAATTGAGCCTGCAGTGTTTCCTGAATCCCCTCCTCCCCCTCTCTGGACAGTGCGTACTGTTTTACCCATGGGAGTTCTACTCCTGGTTTTGGTGTTGTTTTGACAGGTGTAATTTCTTTCAATATCCCTACATCATGTGGGTTTGGCGCTCTATAAATGTGTGGGGACGTATTGCAAATCTGTCTTACTAAATGGGCGTAGCCCACAAACAACAGCCATGAGGGGGATCTGCACTTTCCTGTATTGTACCATTATTTCACAAGGAATACACATTTGGAGGATGATTTCTTCATCCATATTGCCATCTTCTAAAAGCTCTTTGTCAAACAATTTTTTTGGGGCAAATTAGGGACAATGCATAACACAGTGTGCCATTGGCACCCATGAGGGTCAGTACCCAGCACTACAATCCAGTTTGAAGATACCACCAGGCCCTCCAGATCTAATGATCCTTAGTGCATGATTACCATCTCATTATTCAGCACAGGCTGCAGAATTAATGGCGTTGATACTCACGATTGAGAATCACACAGACCAGGAAGTGACGGCAAACAGTGACTCCGCCTATGTGACATCAACAGTGCACGCAGGCCTAGCGTGCTGGAAGAGGAGGGGCTACCTCCAAGGGGACGGCACACCAGTGCAGCACGCAGCCTTATTGGGACAGGCTCATCAAGGCACTATAGCTCCCAGTGTGCATAGCAGTCGTGAAATGCGCCGCCCACATGAAGGGGACAGATTTTTATCTTACAAGGAAATCAAGCAGCAGACACAGAGCCAAGCGTATGGCATCCAAGGGCGAACTAATAATGGATGTAGAAATAACTGATGTAAAGGAGAAGATGATTGTTGCATGAAATGAACCTGAGAGCTACAATAACATGGGGCAAACCCAGTTAATGGAACTCCAAGGGAGGCACCACAGGAAGAGAAGAATCTCTGGAAGCAGCAAGGGTGTTCTTTAAACCCCTCCTAAAGCTTGTGGCAACAAGACAACACTGGTAAACCAGTAATGCCTATAGCCCTGTTAAAATTAGAACTGGAGCAGTTACACTATCCAGCACACATGACAAAAGAGAATCTTGCAGCAATGCTCTCTGAAGGCTGGTTTATACCAAACTTAGCAGAGCAGGTTGCATTTTTTATGATGGACTGTATGATCTGCCAGCAGTTCACGGCTTGACACACACCAAAAGTAATTAGAGGAGTCATCGCACAGCCCAATGGACCTTTTCAGCACTTGCATGTCGATTACGTTGATATGATTCAAGTATGTAACGGGTACAGGTATCTAATAGTTGTGTGGTGTGTCCATTCTCTAGATGGATAGAAGCAGGTCCATGTACACACCCAGACTCTACGTGTGCGGCCAAATTTTTGGTGTGAGAGTTATTTCCCAGGTGGGGAGTATGTGAAGTCATGAGATCAGATAATGGGGCTCACTTTGTCAACAAAGTTTTTGAACAGATTAGCGTGTTGCTTGGTATAAAGCACAAGTTCTCGTCGGCGTATCACCTGCAAGGTAATGGGATCTGTGAGAAGCTCAACGGCGTGTTAAAGGAAAGGATAGCCAAGTTGAAGCTTACTCTGAAGAAAGGATGTCTTCACTGCCTTCCACTGGCACTGTATGCACTCAGAAACCAACGTGGTTCTGACCATCACCTTACAGCGCACGAAATAGCAACAAGAAGAAGGATGCGCACTCCCCTGACATCCCGAGGCAGAGCTAGGTGTGATGCCCAGCCGACAAGTGAAATCTTAGGGTCTGAAATGCAAAATTACTTGAACTGCATGACATCTTGTCTTACTGTAATTGCAGGTCGGCTGCAGCGACGACGAAAAGGGTGTAGGACAGCACAGAGCACAGAATGAGATGCAAGTGCAGACACAGCTCAGAGTCTATGTGTTCCTTCAATCTTTCCTGGAGACACCATCCTGGTGAGGAATCACACAAGGAAAAAGTGGGATGAGCCAAGGTTCATGGACCATTCACAGTTGAAGACTTTACTCCGTCTGCAGCCAAGCTACAAGGAAGAAGAGCTTGGATCTTCCTGGGTGATATCAATCCATATGTCGGAGAAATTCCCCTGCCTGCACCCCACCGTGAAGAGCCTACAGACAACGGGGAAGAACCACAGCACGTGCAGACGAGATCCATGACGAGGAAGAAGGATGCATGACCAGCAGCAAAGCAAAGAAAAAGAACTTTTGTGCAAATTTGGGGTTTAAAAATGGACATTCCTCTGAGAAAAAGGAGAAGAGGATAAGGACATAAAAAATACAGACACTCTGTGCATTCTAGTTGCAGGGTGAAGAAGAGAAGTGCATATGTGAGCCACAATGTAGGTTCTTGACTTTGAACTTTAGACTGAGGCACACTGAAGCCTTCATAAGAAAAGAATATGTCAAATTTCAATCGCATACACACGAGTTGGAAGAAAATACAGTATCCAGACTCGTTCAAGACAGGATCATTGTTTGGACTCACAAATGGCATCCCACAGTCGCGATATCACTAAAGATGTTTTGAAATACTTTGACCTAGTCTTGAGGTCACACCCATCACTAGTGGGAAGGCTCACTAGCATCCCCGAATTTCGGCAAGATCCTGAAAACAACAAGACAATAAGAAGGCTGCTCACCGTGATCGCCGAGCAGTTCTTCCTACTTCCCGAAAACAGAGAGGAAAAACCAAATGTCCCAAGTGGAAGAAGAAGCGAATACACTCATCAACGTGATATTTTTTTACTCTAATTGAAGAGCACCCAAACATTGTTGGAAGAAACACTGATGTATTAACATTTCTTCGAGATCCGGCAAACACAGAACGCTTGAGCATAATTTTGAACGGCATCATAATCCAGGTCACTCTCCACACCAACCTAGATCATTGAAGCCACTCACAGTGAGTACCAAACTGTTCCAGAATTCAACAAGGACAAAACAAATGTCCCTGTCACCAGAAGATAGCAGATTGGCGAACAATGTCTTCTTTTGCCTAATTGAGGAATTTCCAGAACTTGTAGGGAGACCTGTCGGTGTTGACGTCCTCACGTTCATCAGAGACCCAGCAAAATCCACCCAGATAAGCATGCTCCTGCATGGTATTGTAATACAAATTAAACTCTCCAATCTCCACCAGAGTTTCCGGAAGAAACCTTGATGCTTCCAGCCGAGGGACAGATCGAGAAAGTGTTGCCAGAGACTTCACTCTTGTTACACTGACAAGAATGCTACATGTCGTCTGGAATGAAGCAAATAAGAGTCATCAACTGGGAACTTGTGTACTTTGAACATGCACAGTAAAAGAGACGTGCTGACCGTAGTACCCGATTTTGACATTTCCTCATACGTAGAAAAAGAAAACTGTATCCAGAGATAACAGACATTCCAGTGTCCAGGCAAGAAGGACAATTGTTTCCGTACATGCAACCCGCAAGAGGAACCAGCAGAATCCAGAAATAATATTGTCTAAGATTGTATTAAAGCGTTAGCCTTTTTCCTTAAAATGTTTGAGATGAGAAATCAAAATAGCAACCATGTTCTCCCCCAGGAGGAGAGTTGCCCTTGTTTTTCCCGGAAGTAAATGTTGCAGTCTAACCTATAAGGGTATAATGTACTTATGGATTATATTCATCATTGTTTTATTGTCACTGACGATTAGAACTGCATTTTTTATTGGTAGACAAAGTGTTCAGAGTCCAGTGCACCCAGCTAACGATACACACATGAAGCCCACGAAGGCACCAAGGCCCTATGTAGTCATTCCAGTCCCTAGAATGTCTGACAATGGAGTGAGTGAACTTGAGATGGATATGAGTACTAATGACACACACACAATTGCAGTAACGAGCACTTAACAAGCCTGAGACAGGGTCGGCAAAATGTGAATGAAAGCAGGTTACTGACAACCACACGCATACAAACGATGAGAACACATACACCAGATATCATTTCAATAACTACAAAACCACAGGCCAAAGAAGGGGAGAAGTTAGGGCAACCAATTGTGAGACGCTACCCCACAAGTGAATAGAAAATACAAAGAGAGCTGAAGAATGAACCAACAGAGACAGCACTGACAAGCACATCTGATCCAATGAAGAGAACAAGCACAAGTCCCGCAAAACTATGACGTGCAGAGATAGTGGCAGAATCAAAATGGCCATTCATAACCAGAGCCAGGGAAAGATGAGGGAAAAAAAGGAGATGAGGGAAAAAAGACATTCACCTACCTCATTGGTACAGAGGAAGAGGCCTGAACCAGGGATGGAAGTGCCTGCGAATCCCCCAGTGAGAAGAAGCTACATGGATGTTATTAAGTATGTGATGAAAGCAAACTACATGAAAACCTTGAGAATCAAGAGAAGCATACAAGGAGATGACAGTGAACTAAACGAATACCTGGACAGTACAGCACATTTGGGAAACAACATATGGTACCAACACATGAAAGAAGTTGGAAGACGGAGCTCAGAGGGCGAATGCTTTGTTTGCGCACTCCTGCCCTATAGCATTGGGAAATCAAAGATCTTTGCAGCCGTAGAAATTGACGTCCAGACAGCACACTGTCTATCACATGTAGCAATGTGCAAGACAAGAGGCCAGTTCATGTGAAATGATGCCTCACTGAAATGGGCATCTGAAGCAACTGATCCAAACGAAGACGATTATGTCTAGGACATAAAGACAAGAAACAATGGAAAGACGAAGCACATAGTGATCAGGTACGAGAAGCCTGGAATTAAAAGGGCAGAGATCAGAAGAGAAGCAAATCAAAAGATGAACGTCCAAGGAAGAACTCCAGAAGAGGCCAGAAAATTGAAGAACAGAGGCCAAATGCAAATATGAGGAACAGTGCTTTCACCAGACAGATGGGAGAAAGGTGTATTGATCTGCAGAGCATGGATGGTCACCGAAGCCTGCAAAGAAGCAATTAAAAATGCGCAGAAGATATGCAAGACACTATGGCCAAAACTTGCAAAACTATTGACATCGGTCGAAGACTGAAGAGGACCCCTACAGTGCCATTGGAGTATCCGAAACAGTGCTTCAGAAACAATGGTACAAGAAAAATGGGAGAAATTAAGAATTGTGGACAAATCTTTGATGCTCCAGGAATGGTAAACGGTACTGCAGTGACCATGGATCATTATTGGGCATGTGGATCCAAAGCATATATCGGACTGACGAAAAAACTGGGGAGGTATATGCACATTAGTAAATGTCCATGTTCCAGCCCTGGTGATTCCAAAAAGTGATTTTAATATTGACAGTTTTCCGAAAGCAGATGCTCACCTGAGGAAGAAGAGATCTGGAGAAGTAAGAAGCAGAATGAAAAGAGAAAATTATTTCTCTGCCAAATCAATAGAAGCTTTTGATGTGATTCCATATGAACATAGGCTGTTCAGTTAGACTTCATAAGTGTTCATGACGATCTTCATACCGAAAATCCAAGTTGGAGCAAATACTAAATGGTTACAGCTAACCAGATGGGAGTCACTGCAGACTATCAATACAACCGAAAAGGGATTCAACGCGATCAAGGAAGAATTAAGGGCGATTCGACTAATGACTCTACAGAACCGATATGTCCTTGACATGATCACAGCCATGGATGGAAGAGTTTGTGCACAAATCAGATAATCATGTTGCACATTTATACCTTCTCATGATGAAGAAAATGGAACTCTAACAGAAGCCATAGGTATGCTGACGAAACTACAGAATCAAATGATTGACGAAACCGATGAAGTAGACGATGACAGTTGGTTTGGATCACTGTTTTCATGGGTTCCACAATGGATGGCAGACACATTCAAATTCCTAGGAGCCCTGCTAGTGATGATATTGCTCGGATTTTGTGTTATCAAGAAAATAATCTCTCAATGCCAGAAAATTGCGAAAAAAGCCATAGGGATGAAGACCATGATTGATGTGAGTCAGAATGGAAAACCAAAGACCTGACTGATGAAGAAATAAGAGACTTTGTGAACGATAGCATTCACGCACTAGAAGGAACAAAGTTTCGGTATCCAAGGAGACACAGAAATGATGTGGGGAAATGGATTTATTGCAGCCCAAATGGACAATGTCAACTTATGAAATGGAACAAAGATGAACACGTGAGAACCACAGGAAGCTTGAAGGGAGTAATAAAGATATGGACCCCAAAGAGGCATTTCTATAGACCTTCATGTGTGAACTCAGAAGATGAAGGGGAGCTGAAGACCGAGGATGCAGGAAAGGTGGATACCAAGGAAAAAGTGAAAGTGGTCAATGAATGGCCAGAGGGGGGAGTGTAGAGGAGGCCTCAAATATGGCCTGCCCTCCAACCGACGATTTTGAAGTTCGCAAGGAATGGTCACACCAAGGTATGTGACGTATGATGAGCAAATAGACCAGCAGAGAGAGAAAACCGTATCGACAAGTGAGACAGAATGACGATTGTCAAAACGTAATGCCTGAAGAAGCCACAAAAGTCCTAAAAGAGTACTAATGGTGACGTCACAAGTACTCAGACTGACTAGGAAAATGACAACCTGTGAATGACGAAAAGAGACGAAACAGCAACGATAAGCCACAACCTGAGTTGAAGTAAAAGGAGGATGTCAAGTATAAGAAGCTTATGCCATAAGGGCGATGAAGATATGCAACCAGTTTACACGTGTACATATGCTTGGAAACGCAAGAAAGCTGAGGAAATTGTGCGGCTTGCTATGCTTAGTAGGAAATTAGATGCGGCAAGCACCACATATACATATCTACTTCAAAAGGAGCACTTTATATGAAGTATATGTCCACTTTGCAAAAGGGCAGAACCAACCGCCACAGGAGAGAAGGCTCTCAAACACGAGAATCGAAAGCCAAAAGACAGAAACGAAACTCAGATGCATGAGAACCGGGCAAAGAAACCACGGTCGTCTTAGCTGACACAGGCTAATACAATTTATGACGCCAAGAGCGGAGTATCCTGTACAAAGGAGTCAAGATAAGCAGCAGAAGGCATTTGGTGGACAGAAAGCTAAAATCAAATACACAAATTACATGGAGACGGGGACGATTTCACAATGCCTAAAACATGTGACCTGCCAAGCAAGAAGAGTTGGGGCCTTCACACCTGCGCACAGCCTTGAGCCATGCACAGATATCGAGTTCTCCCAGACAGAGAGGCAGCATCGAGGCCTACAAATTAGAAATTAATTGACACATGGCCAGTGGGTCAGTGGTGGATTGTGGTACTGGTTGGTGGGAGGCTAGGGGAGCTGACGGGCACTCTGCACCTGGCCAACCATTCTGCCTGCTGCTAAGCAAAGTGGAAAATTACAACGTGACGTTGTATCAACCCAATCACAATGTACCAAGTAATCTAGGATCCCATAGCCTGTAGAACCAATGAGACAACATACTTTTAGTGACGTCTACAGAAGTCATTCTGAAGGAAGGGCTTAGATGCCTCACCTGACTCTAGTTATCCAATCCTTTTAATCCACTATCATATACAGATATAGTACCTATAGTAAAGTTACCTTCCTATAACCAATGGAATTGCATGCAACATTTTAAGCGTTTCACGTCAGCGATGACAGGTTTTTAGTATAAAGGGTGTGATTCTTCTGAAGTTCATCGGAGTTGAAGCGAGAAGGAAGATAGAGCAACTGCTGATATTCATAACTCCCTGTTTTTTGTACTTGTCATTAAACGGACTCCCTTTGCCAAACCAATGAGTTGTCATTATTGATTTGATGCTTGAGTACTAATCTGCATTCCCATCCATCTCACGGGTGCTGCTATTCCATCTTAAAGTGCCATTTGGGGAAACCCCAGTCCTATGGGAAACCTGGGGTCCCTCCTGCACAATACATTGGACAACCTCTTGAGGCTTTCTGTTATGTGTATTCCTGCATTTATTTTTTACATTTGTATAGCGCACAGGCAGCCCTTAGAGGGAAGGTGTCTGACTCATGCCAGAGTCACGTTCGTATTTAATTTTTCTGGGTGTGAACCATTAATTGGCACCTTCAAGCAATCAAGAAACTGTCCGAAATTGCAGTTCGTGGCTATTGACCTTCGGGTCATGACATATTCATCATCATCATCAAATGCTTAATTTCGGCAAGAAGCCATAAAAGTTCATAACAAGTTATACAAAATTGTCTATAGCAGTAGAGTAAATGACTTATTACAGTATACAATGCATAAATAATTGTTACGGTAAAAAGACCATCAACTTAACAGCAGCTACAGAGAGATAGTTAGAACACATCAATAAAAAGTTTAAAAAGTACCTCTGAATGGAGCATAAAATATGTTCTATATGAGACATGTTCAAAAATGAGTCCCAACATTGACACTGTCCTGTTTCAATGCTTTCATCCTCAGCCACCATGCTCTAAAAAGATAACATGCAGTATCACAGATGACATTTAAAAATAAACACTGCCTTAAAAACTGTAATGCATGACATACATGATGGATGCCACGGTCACCATAACTCGTCTCAAACAAACTGTTTTTTTACATGTCAACATAAAATGTAATAATGTTTTGTTAAAAAGTCCACACAGAGGGCGCTTTGTCGAAGCATCAGATCTCCAGGATGGGGTGAAAACTAAAATTGGTAGGGTAGCAAGTCTACAATGTAAAAACAAGCACCTCTCTAAAGGCGGAGATACTATTTCCCAATAGGTCTTGAACCCAGGCTCCCATATACATTCGAGATAATCAGGCCCACCCTTTAGGCTGGCGGCGTCCGATAATAGGTTCTCGAGGGCGCTCAAAGTCATGGAGGATTTCACTTGTTTAATTTCCTGTGTGGGGAGAGACCATGGGTTTTCCCAAAGATCACGTCTATCTACGTTAACGAGGGTAGCCTCCACATGGGCAAACCATTTTAAGCTCTTTCCTCTGGGTAAAATCAGTATCGGGATTAGCTCTTCACAGTATTTTGCCAAGCCCTCTGTATTGCATACTCTAAGCCAATACAGGGCTGGTTTGAGAGAAAGGTGTGATATTACTGGTATATGGTTGGGTTATGATATGATATGATATGATATGACATTTATAACGTGCCTATACACAAGTGTTTCAAGGCACGACAAGCCAAGCGAGGGGGACAGAGAAAAGACAGAGACACCTCTCTTACTAGGCCTAGGTGAAATTGAGATTGTGCAAGTGCACGGGAGGGGGGAGGGCAAAAGTGTGAGGGGGAAAGGGTCGGGGAAGTGCAGCACATAGGATAGCAGCAAATAAATAGAAACAATAATAAAAACAATATAAACAACTAATAAGAACAGTAAGAAGTGTGGCCAGCTGGTGGTAGGTGCAAGGGTAAGTGCAGACAACAGGTATCAAGTGCTGGTAGGGGGCTGTAGGTATACTGAAGCAGCCCCTAGTGCAAGTGTTGCCAGGGTGGCAGTGCAGGTGTGCAACTGGTGGGTAGGGGACCTGAGCCTGAGAACAGAGGGTAGCCAGGTGACCAGTGCAGCTTTGGTTTCAGCAGGATATCAGCAGGGGAGAGGAGGAGAGAAAGCTGAAGCAAAGAGGAAGGTCTTGAGGTGCTTCCGGAACCGGAGATGGTTGTCCTCAATTTTCAGACAGGCAGGGAGGCTGTTCCAGAGGGAGGCCCCGGCCGAAGAAATAGATCTTCCACCAACTCATTGCTTGGAGAAGCAACTGACCCTGACGGAGTTGGAGGCAGATGAGCGAAGAGCTCGAGAAGGAAGATATTTAGGAAGAGAGGATTGAAGGTATTGAGGCCCTAAGCCCCAGAAAGCCTTGTGGACAATGCAGAGGGTTTTGAACTTAATACTCGCTGCCACTGGGAGCCAGGGCACAGATTTAAGTCTTGGAGAGATACGATCCCTTGGTTTGAGGCCATGGACAAGTCTCGCAGTCCTGTTTTGGATGAGCTGCAGACGGCGGAGAATAGAGGCAGGCAGATTTAGAAAGAGGCTGTTGTAGTAGTCCAGCCTAGAGAGAACCAGAGCTCTTGAGACAGTGAGCTTCTGGGGGAAGGAGAGGAAAGGAAGAATACCTCTGAGGAAGTGCAGCTGGTAGTGTGACTTCTTAGAGATGTCAGAGATGTGAGGAGAGAAGGAGAGTGTGGAGTCAAAGATGACCCCGAGGTGGGAGCAGGAAGAGGGCCAAGAGAGGCCGGCCAGAGAGCGACAGGAAAGGAGAGAGCAGGTGTGCCGATGAGGATAATCTCAGTTTTACTGACATTAAGTCAAAGATCATTGGCGGTGCACAACCCCTGGATAGCAGGCAGACAATCAGACTTGAAAGAAGGAGAGGACTTGGCTGAGGGGAGCCTGAAAATGAGCTGAATGTCATCCGTATAGAACTGAAAGCTGGGGCAGAGAGCGGCAATGCAGTGTGCAAGAAGTGACAGGTATTGATTGAACAGCCAGGTTAGGTTAGATCCGTGGGGAACACCAAAGGTAGAAATAGAGATAGAGATAGAGGAGAGGAAGGATCCAAGTTGGACCTAAGCATTAAAAACAGTGGGGAATTTATCATAGGCCTTGGGGGTCCTAGCACCTGTCCAGTAAAACATCAATGATTTCTTGAATGTAGATGTTAGAAAGGATTGGTGCCTGGACACTGTAGGAGATTTTCTGGGTTATTTTTAGTATCTTGAGGTATAAAGATCCAAGAAAGCTGCCTACATATACATTTTGTTTAGAACTGTATATTTCAGAATAATATGTACAGTAGGAAACAATGATCTAGGGTGCCTCTGTTTAGGGCTAACAGAAATAAAGGGAATTAGGTGTGTGCTTAACTTGGTATATTCTTCCTTAATACATCTAATACTTGTCTGCTCATTGCAAATAACAGAAAGATTATCCAGATTTGAAGCATAGATATCCGGTTTAACTGTACATGTTAGCACATTAGACCATTTTAGCGATTTTCTTGAGTGCCCATAAAGCTTTAGGGGTTGTGAAAAACAATGTGATCTAATATTACTCTTCCATCTTGATTTACCCACAACTTCAAACTCTAGGGGAAAGTGGTCACTTTCCAGCCGATCACCAATCTTGAAGTACCCCAACCTTGCCCAATCCTCCCTGGAAATCAACAAATAGTCAATTTGCGCGTAACCATTATGGCCCTGGAAGGTATTCCGTGCCGGCTGGTCCTTGACCCAGTGCCCATTTAAGGCCCTCAGGTTCATATTAAACAGATTACAAGTTACGCATGACCAGTTGGTGGGTTCATAGAGGAGCTGGGGCAATTAAAGTCAGAATGTTCCATGCCATGTCTCAGTCGTCCCACAAATCGGTGAGTTCTTTCAATGATCCAAACTGCAAATTGAGATCCCCATCCACAAGAACAAAATTTGAAAAAAGGGTAAAGGTTGGATGTTGTTTTCTGAATTCTGGAGACTGTCTAATGTTAACAGCCCTAACATTGGTCTACTATAGATATTGTAAACATACATCAGATCATCTTTGGTCAACCAGATTAATATTAATTGCAGGTCAGATGAACCGGTATCCTTGGCTTCAATCTTCCAACCCATTGAAATATCCACCATACCAGAACTCCACCACTTTGTCTTCCACGCGGACATTTGTTAGCTGCTAGATGAAACGTCTAGTAACCCTGAAAGAAGACAGGATAAAGAGCCCAGGATTACTACTATTTGATATTTACAGACATAAGAGCACCATATTGGATACCCAAAGAGTCTGTTCACCCTTGCTATATTCTAAGAGAGAAGTTTGTAAATCCCATTGGCTTCAATGTGATGTATAGTCACCCCTCCCAGTCAATCTACCGACTCCAGATTTGTAGATGGAATGTGCAATCTTTTCAGTGAAGTGTAACCTTTGCTGGCCGGGGGCGTTCAATCTTGCAGAACTGCTGGGAGCTTGGCTACTAGTCACAAGTGCTGTAGACCATTTAAAAAATTCAAAAGATCTAATACCAATTGTAGTCTCCTTTGTGGTTAGGATCTAAAGTCAATAGATAGAAGGCCATCAACTCGATTTTTCAGATAGCAAAACGACACCTATTTAATGGTAAACTGAGTTGGGAATAGGGCCTCTAATACAATGGACAATATCATTTCTAATGATTGAAAGACAACGCCTGGTGTTGCGAATCCAAAATATACACTTATTTTTCAAACCATCAAAATCCTCGAAAGCATTTGGAGGGAGATTTGAAACATTAATCATTACTACGAAGGCTCCATCAATAGTATTGCCGTGCTTGCTCAAGCTAGAAGGAGAATAGTGTCTTTGAGGCCCAAACTGTCATCTCAGGTGAGATAGAATTGCACCTGAAAGAGGAGGATACAATGCATTAATGCAAGGCGACATCCTTCCTTTTGAGTTTGTCCGTAGAGAGGAGGCTTTGGAAGATATATTTCTGCTCACATTTGGGATGTTCAGGCCTACGACAGAAGTTGCTGGCTGATATCTAGTGGGGACTTTGATGGCAGACGTGGAACTTAGAGCCAGTTGGCCGTTGTTGCTGGAAACTTTGGGGAACGATTGTATAGACAATTTTCCAAGTCTTTCTGCCAGAGTGACCAATTGGCCATTTAGGAAATTGATTTCAGATAACAGAGAGAACATCTGACCAACAGCAGTAGTGAGAAATGATTCATTAGCAAGACGTGAGGTAGGGTCCAAGCTTGCGACAGGCAAGTTGCCAGAGCCACTAGAGGAGTGGATCATATAGTTAGGGCAAATCTGCGTACCAATCTCGCAAATTGAGGGAGACATACCCTGGTGGACCATATTCTTCTTCTTCAAAGGTTGAATTTTCTGAGGCTTTCTATGTTTCCCACGAAATACGGTCTGCCAAGGTTGATCCTCCCCATTGGTAAGCTGTACTAATTCAGTGGCAAGGGAGATCCTGGTCAGAGGGTCATAATGATTAGTTTGGGGGAGCGAGCAGAATGATAGGGGTTTGTTAACATGCACGGAACTGCCCACCGACTCGTTATCAGAGATTGTTGGCACAATATCCACAGATAACATAGCATCATTGTAGAAAGCAGGGGGGCTATAGTCTCAAAGGAACTATTTGAAAGATTAACGTTCTGCTGTGAGTAGATTTTTAAGACTATCTGGATTGTACGCCCCGTAGCCTTGCGATCACAGTTCGCATGGAAAACAGCGTTTCTCCCACACTCTTGTTTAGATTTTTGTGCCACCTCAAATGGTGCCAAGTGATCTTCCTTTATGATACTTGGTCTAATTCCTGTTTTAGGGGCATAGAGAGAGATCAAATCGTCACATTCAGAGGCCACACAGTTTTATCTTGAGGTATGTGTTTTAGGAAAAATGTACCCTCCATTTGTGGACGCCACCACATTTTTCCTTTTGTTTGGCTATCCTATCCTATCTTGTATAAGAGAAGGGGCTCTGCATCCATTCCAGGTTGATCAACTGAGTTCTCCCTGAACTACAGAAGGAGCCAAGTATCCTGCATGAAGAAACAGACTTGTGAAACCTCCGGAGATGCATTGGAAGGCTTTTTACACACTTTACCCTCTTCTGTCCTGTTGGAACCCTGTTTTCTTCATCACTTAAGAAGGCCTGCCAAGGTGTTTCACCCCTTTGGCATAGTGGGAACTACTTCACTCGGTTCCCCCTGCTTACCAATGGAACAAGCCCCTTCGGACGTGTTCCTGGACCATCAAGTGAACTGGTCAGAACTACCTCAGGGTGTCCTGCAGAATGGTTGCTGTCTCAAGTGAAAACCCAAGACTTGGGACATCGCTTGCTTGTGGCCCTGTGCCCTCTCCCACCAAATTTTGCAGGCCTAGCTCCTCTAGGTCCCGAATTAGGAGAGTGTGTAACACTGCACGTATCTTTGACACCCACGTCACTACCTGTTGGTGACGGTCATGGTAGGTACCTTACTGACCTGCTCTCCTGTGCCCTGAAGTCTGCTGCACCGGAATTTTCTTTGAATCCTCTTCAGAAGCTGAGAAGAGGCAACTGTCCTGTCACGGACGATCATTCTCTCCCACGGCCGCTGAGAGCCAGAGCGCTGCAACACTGCAGGTTTCGAGCCTACTAGCGACCTCAACTAAACTGGCAAAGTTTGGTCCGGACTGTGCCGAGGGTCAGTGAGTACTTTCATCACTTGTCCCCTGGCACAACTCATCCCTTTTACGCATGAATATCCCGAGAAAGGTATTCGCTTTTGGCTGGGTTAGCCTGTACTGCCTAGCTATGCTCACGTTTTGAAAACTTCTCTGCTGCTAAGGGTACGACCTACTCGAATAGTGGGAACCAATTCTTCATCGTCTCACGCCCCTTCCTGAATTGCTACAGCTCTCCCAAGAAGACGCGCTTTGTTTTCTGGTTGCGCGATTGTGCATTTTTACGCCCAACTGTACTGTTGAGCGCAAGGCTCCCCACTTCTTATGGCTCGAAAGTTATGGAACAACTCAGAAAAATTGTCTAATGCTCCAAGTGTGTTAACACACAGTTCTCTTTACAGGTTGTGGCTGTGTTTTACTCCTTTGTCGCATTAGGAAACAAATTGTATACATTTTATCTAGTATTCGATTTGTGTGGTAATTGTTTTTATATAACTGAAGTATTACTTGTGTCTATTGGTCCGGCTGACAATAAATGTATAGGGAGCTCATCACGAGTTGGCCGATAGCCCTTAAATCCGGCAGTAACGTTATTATTGCCACCAATACTGCTCTGCCGTATCACGACTGTAATCCAGCCAGCGGTAAATACAGCCGGCTGTATTAGCGCTGGATGTAATAGCACCAACAACACATATCTCTACCACAGACCTATCATATGTACAGTACCAGCGCAAATAGCACTGGAAAACAGGCACTAATAGTGCTGGAAATACCCCCGGCCGCTTGCTGAAGGTAAATGAACCAAGTTGAAAGCAATAAAGCAACAGGTGCAAAAAATGCACACAAGAGGGCTACATAAGACCCACTCAGGCCCTAAACACACTTCCTAACATCATGATGCCGTTTGGAGAAGGGAGCTTTGACATGGATTTCTACATGCTGCGCCTAGAGCTACAGAGGCTTGACAATCAGCCCAGGGCGCAGGGAGTACAGGAGCGGGGGGCGTGAGGAGGAGGAGGTGCAGGAGGAGAAGTAGGAGACCAGCCCCAGCAAGGCGTGCAGCCATCCCCAGGTTCAAGCCATCACCCTGGGGCCTGACTGATGGCCAGTTGGTAGCAGAGTACAGGCTGGACAGGGCTACCATCACACAGTTGTTGGGCACAATTCAAGGGGACATTGGGAGCAGGATTGCCAACAGCACTGCTGTGCCCCCACGCGTCAAGCTGGTTTCCGTCCTATAATACCTTGGTATGGGCAGCTTTCAGCACTCAGTAGCTATGATGTCTGGCATGGCCCAGTCCACGTTTAGTGTAGTTCCTGGGCCAGGTGCTGGATGTACTGCTGCACCATGTGAACCAACATATGGTATTGCCCACCACCCAGACACAGGTGAATGAACTGAAGGCACAATTTTATGAAATTGCACAAGTGTTCAACATAATTGCAGGCCTAGACTGCACATATGTTGCAATGGTAGCATGCCGGGACCATGAGACAGAGCACCGGAATAGGAAGCATTTCCATTCATTGAATGTCCAGATGACCTGTAGCCCAAACCTCATCATCAGCCACTGCTGAGCTCACTACCCTGATTCACCCACAACTCCATGGTGATGCGCAACAGAACACTGCCGGCCTACATGGAAAGGCATAGAGGACAAGTGGGTGAGTACAAACCCTGCCAGACATGCATGCCAAAGCACATGAAATGAAGGTGGGGGGGCACAGCTCCAGGAAGCCTTGCATGCTACCATGAGTCAAAGCCAGCACCATCGCAGCACCAGTATCATGTACGGGTGGCACACCTGCACCCACACAAGGTGATGGCCACACACTGCTCAAAACACCATAGCACATGGGACCACTATAACCAAGAAGCACCTTGTATGTGCAGCATTATACCCCGACACCCAAGAGCTACTTCACCCAGGGCACCACATATGAATGCAAAGTGAGAGGAATCCACTCCCCATCCACTAAACCACTGTAGAGGATCAGGAGCAAACCTGGACATGAACATCCCTGAGAGAGTGACCCATAACTGCACATTTACATGTGTGATAACCAATCAAAAACCGGGGCCATATTGCTAAATCTCTACCATGTACTGAGACAGCCACATCCAAATACAAATGACCACTCGCCCTGAACAGCCAGTTATGACAATAGCCTCATCCTGAGGGTCTGGATGCACCAGTGTGCCAATCACACCCAGGGAGCGGTGCAGGTGGAAAGTGGACTACAAGGGCCATGACGCCCATTGCAGAGCAAACCCATGGAACATGACTACACCATATTCCAAGTAGAATTGGTTACATGACAGTACTTGATGAGCAGGAGTGGTGCACAAAAACACATTCACGTAGTGCAGCATCTACCGGCGCAACTACAGTTATCCCATATGCAGCCAACTGTCAGCCTCCACAGGACAGACCACTCAACCACACAGGGTGCATTTATGGGTCAGATGATGCATGGCATGAAACATGATGGATGTATACCAATCGGCCAATCACAATGCATGTCCCTGTTGCACACAAGGAGGACCACAGTGCATCGTGTATTGATGCTTTGTCCTTGCACACCCATTGAACGGACGTAGGCCTCATGTGCTCATTTCATCCCATGCAGGTGATTCAGGATACCTGCAGCTCACCTGGCTGATGACCCCTCTGCAGAATCCCCAAACACCGGGAGAGCAAGCATACAACCATGCCCACAGTAGGACACACATTTGTATAGAATATACATTTGGACTATTGAAAGCACGATTCAGGTGACTAGACCATACTGGAGGGGCACAAATGTATGCGCCCAAACAAGTTGGGAAGATTATCCTCACTTGTGCTATGATGCACAACGTCTGCTGCTGAAGGAATGTGCCACTTCCCCTGATGCAGACGTGCAAACCCCAGGGGATGAGAGTGAGGATGAGCATGTGGCCGGGGCCGGGCCTCTTGCATGCAGGGATTGGGTGAGGGGGGGGGGTTGGCCTGACAGGCATTGATCGACAATATTTTTTAACATGGGGAATGCGCACGTGCCACAACCAGCACTGGTAAAATAAAGAATACTTATACACAATCATGAATGTCCTTGCATTATGTCAGGTTTGAATGGGCTTTAATGATTGTTTAAGTAACCCCTCCCCCCACCAACTCCCCAGCACTCATACCCCCTCCCCACCAACTCCCCAGCACATATAGCCCCTCCACACACCAACTCCCCTGCACACATACCCCCTCCACCCACATAGTGCCAATGGGTCCATGTGCCCGGCCTTTAGGGCAACGGTGCATTGTCCATCTAAGAGGGGCGTGGAGGCTTCCCATGTGCACCAGCATTAGGTGAACAGTGTTGCAAATGATGCAGTGGCCTCCACCTGGGTGATCCCTCTAGGGTCCCATCTATAGGGGTGGTGGAGGTGGATGGCACTGATGCAGCCAACTGCAGCTGCTGCGGAGAAGATTGTTCAACTCACACATCTGTTCTGCATGTGCAAACTGCCCCTCACACAATATGTGGACTCGCTGACCAAACCCTGTGAGGGCCGCAGTGCATGCCTCCTTGACCTTACGGGTGCATGCATTGTCACGCACTATGGACTTGGCCACCCCACTAATAGCTGATGGCCTTGATGTGGCGGTTGTGTGTGCTGGACATGTCGTTGATCCTCCTCTGGTGTGCCTCTATCACATCCAGGCATGCCATGACAGTGCTGGCGGGCACCTCTTCCTGTGTCCTGGGCAGGGCTGCACAGTGTTGCAGGGCTGCTGTGCCGGGCAGTGCTGTGCGGTGTTGTGGGGCTGCTGTGCTGGGCAGGACTGTGCGGTCTTGGGCTGTTGTGCTGGGCAGGGCTGCATGGTGTTGTGGGGATGCTTTGGCTGGAGGTGCTGGGCTGTCTGGTGGGGCTGCCGTTGATGGAGGGGCTGCCAGCAGATGAACCATATAACAGAGTGTCCTGATCTGCCACTGGTGTGCATGCATGACAGTGGCGTGCACAGACCTTTGGACTGTGGCTGTGCTTCTCCACATGGTCAGGGGTCACTTCGGGAGTGACCATTTGCTGCATATGACTGTGTATCGGTGTCAGGGCATATGCAGATTGCTGTTCTTGACCGGTTGACGCTCCCTCCTCTGGGGTGGATGCAGTCATGGCCACTTCCCCATCCTGGTAAGCCCTGGTTTCTTGGGATGGGCTTGGTGACGTGCACCTGGTGGTGACGCCCTGGTGGCTTGGGTGCGCCGAGGTAGTGAGGCGGGTCCTGCTGGGCCTTTCGTGGAGTGGTGGTGCTGGTGGAGGCGCGACTGGGCACACATTGATAAGGGCCTGCTTCCTCGTCATCCACATTGGCCTCAGATGATGCCTGCATGCCTGTAGGGAACATAGGGTATGGTATGAGGACGGAGCCCCTGAAATATTTCTTCATGCATTTCGGTACTTAAAGGGGTGGGGGGAGAATTCTACAGGGACGTTTCGCTCATGCTTTGGCCTGGCCTGTTTGGATTTTGCAATGGGTTGGTATTACTGGGGCCTGCTACGTGAGGGGGGACACAGTTTTGAATTTTTGGCCTAGCCTTTTCAGTCAGTGAGGGGGTCTGGTACTACACATCCCCACCTGGCAATAGGGTGATGATGTGCCCCCGCCACAAATGTGTGTATCATGGTCTTTGCGTGAGTCCATTGGCTGCCCTACCCACGACTCACACAGGTTTCCTAGGTGCACTGGCACATGGCTGCTGTTGTGGATGTCTGTGGTTGCTCCTATGCACTGCACCCACTCACAGTGCCCGGCTGTTGGATATTCACACTGGGAATGGAGTGGTGACCTCTTCACAATGAAATTTGCAAGGCAGTATGACTCACCTCCAGCCTCCAGTGTGCCGGTGCCTGCCTCCTCTCCTCCTACTCCCTCAATGGAGGCTATGTCGATGAGGGTGGTACACTGCTCTTCCCATGGTGCCAGCTCTAGTGGTAGTGGTGGTGAACCTCCCCCGGTCGCCATGCTCTCACTCCTGTGCTGTGGCGGAAGGCCCCGGGCACGGACCTGCACGTCGTTAAATCTCTTGTGCCAGTCATCGCCATCCCTAGGGACACAGCGCTCCGCAGTGACCTTCTCACTGATGTCCGCCCAGATCCGGTTACGTCACTGTGACCCTGTATTCTTCTGTTGGGGACAATATAGTTCATCCTGGAGGGAAATCAGCTCCTCCACCAGTATTGTAACGGAAAATCCAGGTACTTGGGCTTGCACAGCCTATCCAGGGCAGACTTGCCTCTCACATCTTGGAACATTTCCAGGTCTTTTTTGGAGTTGATGGATTCCAGGGGCTCTGATTTTAGGTGCATTGTGATTTCCAAAATGGCCGCCACTTTGTTTCCCATTCCGGTGGTGACGCATTTCGCAAAGCATTAATAGTGTGCGCTATTAGTGCTTGCCGCCGCTGCTAAAGCAATATTTGCTGGGTTTTGGGATTTTCAGCCACTATTACCGCCGAACGGTATTACAACTCCTGGTGTTAATGCAAATACCGCTCAACAGTAAATGATCCAAGATACTGCCAACTTGTGATGATGCCCCTATCTTGTTCATACACACTTATCTAATGGCCTCATCATGAGTTGGGTGGAAGCCCTTAAATGTGGCGAAAATGCCAAATTTAAGGGCTGGCCCTATCATGAGTTAAGTGCTTAATGGGCTGTTTTACCTCCAGTTGGGCAGTATTCCCGCCGGGATACCGCCCAACTCGTGCTAAGGCCCTAAAAGTAATTTGTGGTTCATTACTGGGGGCCTCATCATGATTTGGGCAGTATCCCGGCGGTAATACTAATCAACTGTAATAGCGTTAGTGCCCATCAGTTCACCGGTATTACTGCCGGATCATGGGTTGGGAGTTAACTGTAAATCCCCATTCCCCATTGGGTCCTTTGGACCCATTGGGGAATCTTTGATGCTAATACCACATGCCAATACAGTCGGCGGTAATACAGGGCACTAAATGGGATTTTCACCTTCAGAAAAAGCTGGAAGTAAAAAAGCCCATTTAGAGCCCAACTTGTGATAGGGCCAGCTCTTAAGTGCGGCTGTTATACCGTTACTGCCGCATATAAGAGTTGCAGTCCAACTCGTGATGAGGCCCACAGTGTCCTTAGGTTAAAGCTAACTGTAAGCCACCTGCCTTTACTTATAATATGGATGCAATTATGGACATTGCTTTGAGTGCCTCAAAATCTGAGACACAAAGAAAGATTTGAGCTGAAAGGGGCCTGGCGGCCACTAGTACCGCATCCGTAATGATCTAGAGGATCATAGATTGGCAAGAAGTTAGGATTCAGGCTTTGCCATCCTTTGATAGTGGAGAAGGTAGAGGGGCAATCCCAAGTACCAGTAATGTAGTAACTAGTGCTGTTATAGAAAGGAAGAATGATGATGATGTGTCTCATACTTCACTGATGGGCTCTGAGGCCGAGGCCATGCTGGAATTCAAGAAGCAAGAGCTGCTGTTTAGGCAGAAGGAGCTTGAATTCTGCATGGCTAAGCTACAACTGGAGAGATCAGAGAAGCTAAAGGACAGGGATCACCAATTGGAGCTTGCTAAACTACAGAGCACCAATGATTCCTCCAGGGGATCTGGTAGTGGTTCTGGCCCATTCTCTCATCCAAGATTTCTGGAAGATCTGCTTAGTGTATATGATGACAAGAATGATATTATGGACTGGTTGACTGCATTCGAGTATGCATGTGAGGTAAAGGAAGTAGTAGATGCTGATAAGATTGCATGGTTGCTTAGTCGACTGCCCCATTCTGGCTGCAGTGCTATTATGGATATGTCAAATGCTGACAGAAAAGACTTTGCAAAATTAAAGCAAACTTTGGTCTTAAAGTTTGGGAAGACTCCTGCCCAAAGATTCAGAGAGTACACAAAGAAGGTAAGAATTAGGTTTCGTATGTGACTGATTCTTTGAAAAGCTTGACCGGTTGGGTTGAAGGATAAAAGGCCACCAGCTTTGAAGGTATGATCTATTTAGTCATGCTTGAACATATTTCTGCTTCTTGTTCCCCTTCGGTTAAGCAGCACTTGGTTGACTCTAAGGAGATAGATCCTCAGAAATTAAACATTGCAGCAGATTTATGGGTGTCACACAGAGTGTCCCATTAGGAAAAGCCTGCTTCTGGTAAGCAGGAGGAGGGAAAGAAGAACAAGGATAAGGAGGGTGGGAGATCTGAAAAATCTTTCTCTTAGAAGGGCCACAAAAAGTGTATAAAGGGTAAGTCACCTGGAAATAGTCAGAGTATTGGGAGTAATTCTCCCAAGCATAGCTCTGGTTACAGTAAGCCTCCCTGTGTACACAGACTCTGTGTATCTTGTGTGGCTTGTAGAGCAAGTGGCCATGTAAAGGGGGAGCCCAGGTGTAAGGTCAAAACATTGGGGGTCCAGTCTGTGAGTCTGGCCTTCCCCTCCTATGAGGCGGAAGACATTATCACAGGGGCATCTTTCTCTTCAGACTCCTTCCCAAGTGGGACAGAATCTGAAGTAGTCTTAGTTTCCCTGGATTCCTGGGAGCCAATAGTTTCATAAGCTTATGCTAGGATACCTGACAACACCAACCACTACTTTAAAGTCAGTGTGCTGATCAATGGAGTAAACATTCCTGCTCTTAGGGATAGTGGAGCCAGCGGAACAGTGGTGGATGCCACAATGGTCAACCAGGAGGAGCTTGCCAGAGCTCCCCTGATGCCCACCAAGTTAGCTGATAGCCTCCCTTTTAAGTTCCCAGCAATGCCTGTAAATCTTACTATCAATGATACAGTAGTGTGGATTCCTGTGAGCATACAGAGGCAAGTCCCTGGAAAGGTCCTGCTGGGAAATGACCTCAGCGACTGAGGTCATGTGGGGGATACAGCAGAGAGACCCTGCACGAGGTCACAAACAAGAGCTGCCCTGGCCAAGTCCAAGGCTGAGCGAAAGCCAAAGGGGAACCCCAAGGCTAAGGGAGTCAGAAACCAAAAAGAGGGAAAGAAAACATTCCCCAAACTCACCTACCAAAGAGGTGGAGGTAGTTGGCAAAGCACGTGAACCTGACGAGGAAGAGGTGCTATCTGAAATACTCAACCCCCATGAGCAACCTGAACTCTAAAGTTTATTGGTTGATGGTGGTCTTATAGAGAAGAGAAAGAGTTCAGTAAGGGCCAATGTGAGTGCCCATCTTTTGAAGGACTAAGGAGGCAGGCCTGCTCCCATCTTGAGCGTGAACCACCTGGGAAGCATAGGATTTGTTGGGAAGGTGGGCTCCTGTACAGTGAGTCTACTGAAGGTGACCATAGGAGGTTGGTGGTCCCACTTCTAGTAAGACCCTTCCTCCTGCAGTTGGCGCATGACGTCCCCCTTGCTGGTCACATTGGGATCAAGAGAACCAAGCAAAGGTTATCCATGCATTTCTACTGGCCCAAGATGGGAGTCCAGGTAGAAGGCCATTGTTGGAGTTGTGCCACTTGCCAGATCTCTGGTAAAAGTGACTCAACAGTACAGTCTCCATTGGTGCCACTCCCTGTAGTGGGAGTACCCTTTGAGAGAGTAGGGATTGACATTGTTGGTCCCCTTGACCCTCAGACATCCTCTGCCAATAGGTTTATCTTGGTGCTGGTAGACCATGCCACCTGATATCCTGAAGCCATACCATTGAAGACAGTAACTGCCAAGTCAGTTGCTAAACCTTTACTTGGCATATTTACTAGGGTTGGCTGCCCTAAAGAAGTTGTGTCTGACAGAAGCAGCGACTTTATGTCTAAGTATATGCAAGCCATATGGAAGCAGTGTGGGGTCACTTATACGTTTTCATCTGCCTATCACCCACAAACAAATGGCTTAGTTGAGAGGTTAATATAACTCTTAAGAGAATGATTGGGGCTGTGGACGAACCCCAAAGGAGAAAATGGGATCTCCTGTTACCATGCTTACTCTTTGCTTACAGAGAGGTACCTCAAGAGGGGGTTGGCTTCAGCCCCTTTTTTGCTTCTTTTTTGTTAACATGTAAGGGGGCTACTGGCCATAGTCAAGAAAAGGTGGGAGCTCCCCACTCCTCCTGTAACTACCAATGTAGTTGACTATGTGCTGGGAATAAGGAAGAGAATGGTCCACCTGATGGCTCAGGCCAGTGACAAGTTGAAGGTTGGTCAGGCAAACATTGGTATGACCGAAAGGCTTCCCTTCATCTCAGGCCAAGATGTCCTGATAATGAACCCAGTAAGGCCTCAAGCCCTACAGGATAAATGGTCAGGCCCTTATTCGGTTGTGGAGCCGCTGGGTGAGGTCAACTATTTGGTGGATCTCAGAAGGCCAAGTCAGGCCCCTAAAGTGTTTCACATAAATAGGCTAAAGGCTCTCAACCCTAGGGTTCAAATAGCTGCGCTGCTGCTGGCATAAGATATGCTAGAAGAGGAACCAGAACCTCTCCCTGACTTATTCCAGAAGGGTCCTTCAGATGGCTCCATTGATGGTGTCAAAGTGGCCAATATCCTGACTTCTGACCAACAAGGGGAAGTAAGAACTTTTCTGAAGCAGTTCTCCTCCTTGTTCTCACTAAATCGAGGTTTGACACCTTGGTGCAAACATGAGATAGACACTGGGGATAGTGTACCTACCAAAAGTAGGAGTTACAGAATGTTGGATAAGGAGAAATCTTGCATCAAGACTGAGGTCAAGGAGAGATTGGATCCTGCTGTGATTGAGCCTTCCAGTAGTGCACGGTCCAGTCCTGTGGTTCTAGTGCCTAAAGCTGGTTCTTCTGAACTCAGGTTCTGTGTGGATTACAGGGCTCTGAATCCTGTCACCAGGACAGAAGCTTACCCCCTACCTCCAACTGATGAGCTGGTGGATACCTTGGGTACCTCCAAGTATCTCAGCACATTTGACCTCACTGGACGGTATTGGCAAATAGCCCTAGCAGAGCATTCCACGGAGAAGACAGCATTTTCAACTCCAGAAGGCCTCTACCAGTTCAGGGTAATGCCCTTTGGGTTGGTAAATTCACCTGACACTTTCCAGAGGCTTCTGAACCATGTTCTAAATGGGATGGATGAATTCTGCTTAGCATATCTGGATGATATAGCAGTCTTGGCACCTTATAATTGTATTGCAAGCTCTTCAGAAGGCCCACTTAAACATAAAGGCCAGAAAGTGCCAGATTGGTCAATGATCAGTGGTCTACCTTGGACATGAAGTAGGTGGAGGGAAGATTCAGCCTCTACCCAGTACAAGCAGTCCAAGACTGGCCTACCCCCACAACACAAACCCAAGTGAGAGTCTTCTTAGGTGTCACTGGGTACAATCGAAATTGTGTGGCAGTCTATGGGACCATAGCTGCTTCTCTGACTGCACTTACCACCTGACTATAAACATGCTTTTATTGTGCAGACAGATGCCTGTGACACTGGGATAGGTGATGTACTATCACCGATAGATGAGAAAGGCAAGGTCAACCCGATTGGATTAATTAGTCACAGCTTAAAGACAGAGTGCCCAGGTGATCCAATGTGGAGAAAGAATGTGTCTCTGTTGTGTAAGCTCTAAGGAAGCTGAGGCCCTACCACTATGGGACCCACTCCACTGTGCAAACAGACCATAAGCCCTTAAAATGGCTAATGAACATGAAGGGAGAGAATCCAAAGTTGCTCAGGTGGGCCATAAACCTACAAGTGTTTTACTTCACCATTGAGCACAGGCCAGGTGTCCACCATAGTAATGCTGATGGGTTGTCCAGAATGTTTAGCCAACCTGAACATAAGGACCATCCAGGGGTGGATTAGCTCCCTCTGTCCTTGGTCTGGGAGGGGCGAGTGTTAGGAAAAATGTCAATAATGTGTAATTTTCCCTCCATTTGTGGACCTAACACACTTTTCGCTTTTGTTTGGCCATCCTATCCTGACTTTTGCCAGTGGAGCACAGCCTTCAGCTCTGCTCCCCTGGGCTTTTGATCACATGCTATGGGGAAACTGGCACATCCTTCAGACTGTCCGTACTGGGAGACTATGTTTCCTTAGTCTTCGACTATTTTGCCATTTCTTGGTAACTTTTTACCAGTGCACAGTGTACCTTCCCGTACTGTGCGCTGGGGTAATTTTTTGTTTTCAGGATCACATCGCGTTTACCGTGTTTGGTTCCAGACTGTGGCCAGGTCCGAAAAATGGCCGAGCCTCAAAATCTTTTGTTCTGTCCCATGGCCATCTTGTCCCTTGCCTTCGCCCAGGTCGAGTAACCCTTCCTTATTTGGGCATGAAACCTCCCTCAAAAACTATCTCTTTTGCAGGCTTCTGCCAGTCACTTGTGTGGTCCCAATCCACACTACTGGTGCAAGGATATCTGGTGTGCCTGAACCACTGGGACCACCATGGACCATGATTGGTCCACAACTGGGATGCCTGCATGAGAGCACCTCTTCAATTGGAAGTCCTCAATTTTGGCACAAAGCTAATTTTGGATAAGAGAAGGGGCTCTGCATCCATTCCAGGTAGATCACCTGAGTTCTACCCATCCAACTGAAGGAGCCAGCCAAGTATCCAGAATGAAGAAACAGACTTGTGAAACCGCCGGAGATGCATTGGAAGGTTTTGGCACCCTGCAGCCTATACTGTTGGACTCTTGTTTTCTTCTTCTATCAAGAAGACCTGCCAAGATGCTTTGCCCCTTTGGAGTAGTGGGAACAAACAACACTCGGCGCTCCCTGCTTACCCACCGAATGAGTCCCTTCGGAAGTGTTCCTGGGCCATCCAGTGAACTGTCCAGCTTTACATCAGGGTATCCCGCAGAATCGCTGCCATCTAGAGTGAAAACCCAAGACTTGGGACATCGCTTGCTTGTGGTCCCGTGCCCTCTCCCACCTAATTTCGCAGGCCTAGCACCTCTGGGTCCGGAATTAGGAGAGTGCATAACGCTGCAACCATCTGTGACTCCTGTGTGACTATCTGTTTGTGACGGTCACTGTAGGTGCCTTGCTGACCTGCTATCCTGTGCCCTGAAGCCTGCTGCACCAGAATTTTCTGTGTATCTCCTTCGGAAGCTGAGAAAAGGCAACTATCCCGTCACTGACAATCGTTCTCTCCTGCAGCCGCTGAGAGCCGGAGAGCCGCAACACTGCAGGACTCGAACATACTTGTGACCTCGACTAAACTGGCAAAGTTTGGTCCGGACTGTGCCAAGGGTCGGTGAGTACTTTGCATCACTTACCGCCCCATTGCAAAATCAATCCCTTTTACGCACGAATATACCTAAAAAGGGATTCGCTTTTGGCTGGGTTAGCATGCACTCCCTAGTTATTCTCACCTTTTGAAGACTGCTCTACTGCCAGGAGCAGGTCCTTCTCGAATAGTGGGTCCAATTCTTCATCGTCTCAAGCCCCTTCCTGACTTGCTACAGCTCTCCAAAAAGACCTGCTGTAAAGACTGGAGGGGGGTGTCTGTACTCCTGCTCTCTATATGGCAGAGGAGAGGCACAGAGGACCCCAGCCAAGATTCTCTAGAGGGTAGTGCTGGTCGAGCAATCAAGGCCTAGCTTCTCAGGAGGTGATGCAGACTGGTTCTTAAGTACAGTGTAGTCCCCAAGCCCCCACAAAGTAATGTCCACACACTGTATTAGTTAAAACACAGTCTTTATATAATTAATATTCAAGGTTATGTACACTATCACAATAACTCACTTTGTGCTCAGGAAATCTACAATGGCAAATATATACAGTTCTAAAGTGGTACCACAATTATTGTCAGATCTCATTAAAGTACATCAACTATACTCTGGTCAAATGTCACATAGATCAAGGAATAAAAGTAAACAACAATAGATATAGGAGGAAAGCAGTTGGATAGAACAATGGGCAGAATATTGACCCCTACTAACTAGGCATAATTCTGTGTGGAGATCCCCCCACCTGGGCAACGTGTAAATTAAAGATATATCACAAGCCCAGTCCATATATTGTTCTATAAGTCTTATTTCCTTCTATAAAGTTTCTACCCCCCAATGTACCTGGTAGAGCAGAGTTCTTCAATGAGGCATCGATGGATCCTTCTTGAGTGACTTCCTTTAAAGGAGGAGCCACGGATCGTCAAGAGCCGTTGAAGAAGGTGAACTTGGCATCGAAGTCGTCGATGAAAAGTTTGATGGTGCCAAGACCTTGGCGTTGATCCAGGAGGTGCACATCCTGCGAGGATGAGGTGTTCGGGGCACCTCAGTGTTTGAAGAACTGTGGCCCGACAAGGGTGTCGAGTCGTCAAAGTCTTTGTGGTCTTCGGGTGGTGGGGAACCCAACGGTGGATGCTCCTTGGCGTGTCGACGGCCTGGCCTTCTCCGGCGGGATAAGGCAGGCGCTGGTGCTGACGAGTGTGTCCGTGAATTAAAAGTCTTAGGCAAAGGAACGTGCGGCTCCGGTCGGCGGCGGCATGGCGTCAAGCGGTCCCCTCTTCTGGGCATCCCGGCTTTGATGGGCCTCCAGCGGTTACGGCTATACTTCGACCCCTGGTCGATGGCAATGGACTTCGATGGTGTTGATGTCCAGGTGCTTTACTTTGTTCTCCTCTGTGGTCCCTGTCTCCGGTCGGCAGACTTTTGATGGTCTGACTTCCAGGGAGCTTTGGTGAAGGTTAGTGGTGCTCGATGGTCCCTCGGAGCATGGGAAGAAGGCGCCTAACCAGGTCCTCTCTCAGATCAGTCCTTGATGAACTCGACAGCTTTCGGATCGGGTCGAAACAAATGCAGCAGCAGTTCTTCTTCTTCCAGCTGGGCATTAAGGATAAGCAGTTCCAGTTACTCTTCAAGTGTCAACTCAGCTTCTCAACAATTTGCAGCAGTGAGAGGTCCCCAGATATACTATTCTGTCTCTCATCCACACTGCTGGGTCACACTCAGCAGCCAATCATACAGGAGGGCATTCATGAAGTCAGTCAGCCAATTAGGCATACAGTGCATTCAGGCCATACTCCTCCCTCTCAGACACTCACAACAAGAAATGTGTATTGGGACAAGTACTCATGATATTCATCTATGCTCTCATTGGGTAATTGGTTCCTTTTGTAGAATGAGTGTCTCTTGAAAATCCTGCTTTCCTTTGCGAGAAATCTTGTTTTCAATGTGAGCTAATAAACTCTTCATATGAATTCACTTCATCCCCTTCTCTCATGTGAATAAGTGGTAGTTTCATGCGGACCTCTTGGCCCTCTGAACACAAGACATGGAGTAAGATTGTTTTTTTCTTCAGCCCACAAAAACATTTTGTGGCATAAATGGCTCCAAAGTAAGTGTTCTTACATCTCTTCTGGGGGATATGTTTATATTTAGTGTTCATTTATTGCCAGTCGGGGTGCTGTGTAATTCAATTTGTAGTAATTGTAGTACATAAAAGCAAGTTTCTTTGGTGTATTGCTGTATTGCTGTATTGCTGCTACAGACGTGTATAGAGCATTGGGGATTGTTGCTAGGCAGCAGTATGAAGATCAGGAGTATAGAAGGTATGTAGCTGAGCAATTGTGCCGGTCTTGCAGAAAGCACTCTGCCTCAAGGCTGATGGTGGGTAGTGGTGTGTCCAGACTGTTTTGACTGGGGCGGCCTAAATGGGTCACTGAACTATGCAGGGGTGGCATGAAGTACGAGCACACACACACAAACTCACAAACCCAAACAGAGCCAGATAATGATCATAGTTTAGTATAATGGGGTGGTACCTGGGGTGGCCAATCAGATTCCAGGGGTAACACGTGCCACCCCAGGTCACTCCCTGGACACACCTATGATGCGGAGGCCCTTGCAGTTGCTTTAATATTTTATGCAGCAGATGCAATAATTATCGAGCTGAGCTTTTGTGCACGTATTTATAGAAGAAGATGACGTTTGTTTTCAGGAAGCCCCACATGATGCAGCCGTGGGCATGGAGTGCAGCACTCTGTGTGAGTTCACTGGTGGCAGGTGGAAGCAGAAGGTCCAGCTCATCACCTCTATCTGCAAGAAGAAGGCAGAGCTTCACAGGTCTCCTTCAGTAACACTTTTCTGAGCTGAAGACATTCACCCAGCCACCATCTCCATGTGGCTCTCCTCTAACTGACCAGTGGGATTCCCTGAGGCCCTCAGACTGTGTCATTATGTGCTCCATACTGCTGTGTGGTTCAATTGAATGTCAGAGTATGCAAAGGCCTTATCCAGAGATATAGCACAATGCTTGGGAAATGTGACTTTTATGGCTGATCCACAGTGTAGTGTGCACTCTGTCCAAGGAATTTCCCAAGCAGTCATATGAGGTGTTGAAGGTTAGTACGGATCTATTTGCACTAGTACTTAACATGCCTGGCCAGCTGTCTGACTATCCTGTGAGGAAATGATCTCCAGGCTGATGTGAAGATGCAAAGAGTCTACAAATGAAAGAATGGATGAGAAATCTTTGTATTGTAGAACAAACCAGTCTCAGTCATTTGTTTCAAAGGTACCAAACAGTTGTGACTTCTTCATTGGCTTTCAAGTCAAGGAACACAGCGTAGCAACCCCAACAATCCCACTTAACCAACCTAACACATATTATAGGATTGCAGCCTCATCACGAGCTGGGATGCCGCCCAACTGTATTTGCTTTACCGCCCAACCCTCCATGGGTATTGGGCGGTAACTGTAATTCCCCATTAATTTTGGCGCAATTACCGCCGGCACTATTACTGTGCGGTAATTCCACTGAAAATGAGCATTTTTGCGGCACATTGACCCCCAGCTTAGAGCTGATCTTAAATGCTGCCAGCCCGAGATTGGGCGGACCTTTAAATGCATCGGTAATAGCCTTACTGCCGTATTTAAGGGCTACGACCCAACTCGTGATGAGGCCCCTGGTATCTTTATACTCTTCTGGTCATCTGAACCTAGGATATTCGAGAAGTACATACTAAAAGTTATTGCAATGGAGAAGTTGGAGAAAATGAATATGAATGTTTAAAGGTGGTCCATAAAGGGGAGGATTTTGGTCTGGGGTCGTCGGCACTGTCTGGCCCAGATTGTTTTGAATACAAATGATACATCTTCTGCAAACATCTTGTGCTACAGATGAAATGTCTGGAGCAAACCAGTACTTTCTGATGGTGGAGATCATACAACCTGTTTTCACATGAGTCTGGTATTTCCATGGTGTATCTGGACCAGGTGGGATAGAAATGTTTTTGTTTCTACTAATTGAAAGTCCCTATACCCCCAGATAGAGTCCTCATGGACCTTATATCCTGATCGGACCCAACTGACCTTTTCATTAGAAGGGGCATTTTCCTGTACGACGGCCAGTTCCTGAAGAGTTCTGAAGGGAGGTTATTATGGAATCCTAATCAAGGGCAGTGTATATTCATCTTGAAAGTCTGTTATTTCTTCAGTGAAATTACCACAGTTTACTTCATCATATAAATTCTGGCCAGTTTCACATTAAATGTTAGCTATTTGTGGGGCAAGTTTAATGGCACCTAAGAGCTCCTTGTTCTTTCTTGATAGGAGAGCATGATGATATCAGGAAGCCACACTGCATCCAAAACTATCAGGATCCATGAGCAACTCCAAAGGCATAGAGCAAATCTGTGCATATATTGACTTATTCTTACTCTGACAGCTCACAAGCCCTTATAAGTGCCAAGAGTTCTACCGCTTGTGCAGCAGTAACATGCACTAGTTTCCCACTTAACACAATCTCTCCAGGGGCACATAACGCATATCCTGCCACTAAAATACCACTTTGATCTCAATAATATGGTCCATCCACAAAGTAAATGAAGTGTGTGTTCTGTAAGGGAATGCCACTCCAATCACCTCGGGTTAAGGGAAGGTAGTCTGTAATTGAAGCACAATAAAGTAGGTCTTTTACATGCAATTGCCCATCCTGGAGAGCGGGGAGCAGGATTGCTGTGTTCAACACAGGGCACCTGGTCAAAGTGAAGTTCAATAATAAGAATTTTTATTTGTTAGCCCACGGGATGGTTTGCAGCAAAAATACCACAGAACAAAGCACATATACGTCTGGTGGGGAAACCTATACAATTATTTCAGATTGTTGTATTGCTATTTATGCTGCAGCTACTGATCGCAAGCAAAGCAGCAATCCTGCTCCTACAGGATCTAGTTCTATACTATAATAGGCAATAGGTTTTTGATGGAACCCATATTTCTGTGTTAGCAATGGAAGGGCAAAAAACCCTTTTCATGAGAGCACAGAGGGAACTTATTCTAATAATCAGGTTAACCCAAAACAGGTGCTTCAATCAATCTGCTTTGCAGCTTAGAGAATACCTCCTCTGTCATACATTTTAAAGGCTTGGTGGTATTTTTTTTTTTGTGTACACTTGTAATGTTTTTATCTACACGGTGTACCCTAAGATCTATTTAAAGAAAATAACATGCCAACAAATTATTTAATTTCTGTGGGCCTCATTACGACCCTGGCGTTAACCGAGGCCGGTATTTTACCAACTCCGCCATGGTGAATGGCGGAATTACCGCCCCATTCCAAGGTTGGCGGGGCGGTAATTCCCCATTCACCATTGGCCCTTCCCGAATTCCCATTTTTGCCCCCATAGGGCTCAATGTTAATGGGAAAGGCTGTAATTACAGTACCGCAAATTGCGGCAACATAATTACCTCGAAAGTCCCTTTGCGGGTTCCTTCCTTAACGGCTGGTAAAACCAGCCGTTAAGGTCGGGACCCGCAAAGGGACCTCGTAATTAGGCGGTAAGGGTTTAACGGCGCCGACCCCTTTTACGGCGCCGTTAACCCCTTACCGCCTGGGTCGTAATGAGGCCCTGTGACTGTTTGAGATTTTTGGCTCTTAAAGACAGCTTCTTTTATGGAGGAGACCAAGGATCGATAACTCATCACAATGTCATGGCTTAGGCATAGTATCCTAAAACTGCACAACTGCAGTTTCTTTTTGGAAGCTATATGACCATCATTAGCTAGAGTAGTCACCAATACTCTAGTGTCCTCCTGCCAAGCATCATATGAAGGAGAAGCCAGTGGGGGGTCATCTACATACTGCACCAACACTGATTGTTCAGTGACTTGGATATAATCCAAATCCTTCTATAATTGTTGGGAGAACATTGTCGGGAAATCAGTGTAACACTAGGGCGAACAAGTCCTAGTGTAATGGATTCCCCTATGAGAAATGTGAACAGGTACTGGCTATCTGCATGTATGGGAACAGAAAAGAAAGCTGTACACAAATCCACTACAGTAAAATGGGAGGAGAGCAGAAGTATAAAGGCTACCATAATATCTAGGGTTGAGACCAGAAAAAAACATGGTAGGCATTGCTACTCTCAGTTACGGTACAAATCTGAAAATGTTTTTCCCAGGACCGCTAACCGAAATATCAGGATATTGCATGGACTAGTAGTGCGGACAATAATACCTTGTGACAGAAGGGAGTCAATGACTGGGGTAATGCCTTACTCATCTTCAGATCACTGAGGGTACTGGGTAATGCATACCCTGGTCTTCAATGTTAATGTTCTGCATTGTGGTGTAGCCAACCTTGTTATCATGCACAGAGCACAGACACTGTGTCACTGTAGAATACACCTTCAGGTGTGGAATGAATAGTTGATCTGTGCTTGGATAGCAAATACCTACCTAGTACAGTGTCTGGTTATTTGATGGACCACAGGGATGTTAGAGCTTCCTACTGACTTCACTGTTTCAGAAGATAGTATAACATCAGAAATACATTCAGAACAAAGGGCAGGCCTACTAGCACCGGTGTCAACTAAACAAGGTATAGTTGTGCCAGTGTCAGCTAAACAAGGTATAGTCTTTCCTTCAACCTCTCATTGTACATATGGTCCTTCTTGGTCCATATTTTTCAATGGGTCAATAATGAGAGCATCCTCTGTCTTAAGTCAGAAGGGATCAGAGTACACTGACGGCATTTGGGAGTGACCAGAAGGAGCACATTTCTGGCCCTTAGGGTTTGCGATGGTATTAGGTGTTTGGCACAATGACTGTAAAACCCTCCTGTTGGGGGTCTGGTTATAAGCCTGAACATGAGAGTCAGAAAGCATAATACCCTGGAATCTATAAGGGCACTCCTTTTGCCCAGGTCCTGTCTGCTGACGATAGTTGCATACAAAGGGGTCAATATAGTATTCCAGAGGTCCTGCGCCTAGATGCAGCTTGCCGCTCTGTTCCCATTAGGGATGTGCGCTGCATACATTTTAAATAAAATCAAATCAAATCAAATCAAATCAACCTCTGCCGTCCTGGTGTCTGCTGCTGGACTCATATTCCCTGATATTCCCTGCTGCCCTTGGTGTTGGTGTTAACTGCAGATGCTTTCTGAGGGATCCTCTTCACCTGCCTTTCCTCTACCGCCAAGTCCTCCCCGAAACCCACCTCTTGCTATGGAAAGGGGTTGTGGCTGTCCTTGCAGTCATTAATTTATTTTCACGTACTCTCTTTTGCTCCTAGAATGTGATGCAATGATTAGCAATCTCAACTAGTTCTGATTGTGTTGGGCTGTTGCATTGGATAAGAGTAAGGATCTGCTTAGCTTAAGTATGCAAATCTCCCAGTGTCCATGGAAAACTGACAGTGAGTAATTGGGAAGTACCCATTCTGCTGCCAGAGTTCCTGGCATTTGCCTCAATGGCACATGAAAGAGCACAGAACTGGCCTCATCCTGCATACCGCCCTATTACAGACCGGATAAGAAGGAGGTGCGCTTGGCATAAAAAACATTCCTGTGGCACCTGCTGTGCTTGGTCGTACTTGGTCGTAATTACACCTGTCCAACATTTTCTGACATTTGTTGCACCCCCATGAAAAGCACCTGTGCGGCACTGGGTACTGTGTCATTTGTAACTGCTGACTGCCCCCCTGGTGTCACACTGTAGACACTAGTGAGTTCAATAACTGCTACCCACTGGGCCTATGCTACTTGAACCCTAGCCACTGTGGCCTACTGTGCATATGCTATTCTCTGTCCAGTATGCCCAATTGAAATAGCCTATCCAGCTGTCCGGCAACATAATTACCTCGAAAGTCCCTTTGCGGGTTCCTTCCTTAACGGCTGGTAAAACCAGCCGTTAAGGTCGGGACCCGCAAAGGGACCTCGTAATTAGGCGGTAAGGGTTTAACGGCGCCGACCCCTTTTACGGCGCCGTTAACCCCTTACCGCCTGGGTCGTAATGAGGCCCTGTGACTGTTTGAGATTTTTGGCTCTTAAAGACAGCTTCTTTTATGGAGGAGACCAAGGATCGATAACTCATCACAATGTCATGGCTTAGGCATAGTATCCTAAAACTGCACAACTGCAGTTTCTTTTTGGAAGCTATATGACCATCATTAGCTAGAGTAGTCACCAATACTCTAGTGTCCTCCTGCCAAGCATCATATGAAGGAGAAGCCAGTGGGGGGTCATCTACATACTGCACCAACACTGATTGTTCAGTGACTTGGATATAATCCAAATCCTTCTATAATTGTTGGGAGAACATTGTCGGGAAATCAGTGTAACACTAGGGCGAACAAGTACTAGTGTAATGGATTCCCCTATGAGAAATGTGAACAGGTACTGGCTATCTGCATGTATGGGAACAGAAAAGAAAGCTGTACACAAATCCACTACAGTAAAATGGGAGGAGAGCAGAAGTATAAAGGCTACCATAATATCTAGGGTTGAGACCAGAAAAAAACATGGTAGGCATTGCTACTCTCAGTTACGGTACAAATCTGAAAATGTTTTTCCCAGGACCGCTAACCGAAATATCAGGATATTGCATGGACTAGTAGTGCGGACAATAATACCTTGTGACAGAAGGGAGTCAATGACTGGGGTAATGCCTTACTCATCTTCAGATCACTGAGGGTACTGGGTAATGCATACCCTGGTCTTCAATGTTAATGTTCTGCATTGTGGTGTAGCCAACCTTGTTATCATGCACAGAGCACAGACACTGTGTCACTGTAGAATACACCTTCAGGTGTGGAATGAATAGTTGATCTGTGCTTGGATAGCAAATACCTACCTAGTACAGTGTCTGGTTATTTGATGGACCACAGGGATGTTAGAGCTTCCTACTGACTTCACTGTTTCAGAAGATAGTATAACATCAGAAATACATTCAGAACAAAGGGCAGGCCTACTAGCACCGGTGTCAACTAAACAAGGTATAGTTGTGCCAGTGTCAGCTAAACAAGGTATAGTCTTTCCTTCAACCTCTCATTGTACATATGGTCCTTCTTGGTCCATATTTTTCAATGGGTCAATAATGAGAGCATCCTCTGTCTTAAGTCAGAAGGGATCAGAGTACACTGACGGCATTTGGGAGTGACCAGAAGGAGCACATTTCTGGCCCTTAGGGTTTGCGATGGTATTAGGTGTTTGGCACAATGACTGTAAAACCCTCCTGTTGGGGGTCTGGTTATAAGCCTGAACATGAGAGTCAGAAAGCATAATACCCTGGAATCTATAAGGGCACTCCTTTTGCCCAGGTCCTGTCTGCTGACGATAGTTGCATACAAAGGGGTCAATATAGTATTCCAGAGGTCCTGCGCCTAGATGCAGCTCGCCGCTCTGTTCCCATTAGGGATGTGCGCTGCATACATTTTAAATAAAATCAAATCAAATCAAATCAAATCAACCTCTGCTGTCCTGGTGTCTGCTGCTGCCCTCATATTCCCTGATATTCCCTGCTGCCCTTGGTGTTGGTGTTAACTGCAGATGCTTTCTGAGGGATCCTCTTCACCTGCCTTTCCTCTACCGCCAAGTCCTCCCCGAAACCCACCTCTTGCTATGGAAAGGGGTTGTGGCTGTCCTTGCAGTCATTAATTTATTTTCACGTACTCTCTTTTGCTCCTAGAATGTGATGCAATGATTAGCAATCTCAACTAGTTCTGATTGTGTTGGGCTGTTGCATTGGATAAGAGTAAGGATCTGCTTAGCTTAAGTATGCAAATCTCCCAGTGTCCATGGAAAACTGACAGTGAGTAATTGGGAAGTACCCATTCTGCTGCCAGAGTTCCTGGCATTTGCCTCAATGGCACATGAAAGAGCACAGAACTGGCCTCATCCTGCATACCGCCCTATTACAGACCGGATAAGAAGGAGGTGCGCTTGGCATAAAAAACATTCCTGTGGCACCTGCTGTGCTTGGTCGTACTTGGTCGTAATTACACCTGTCCAACATTTTCTGACATTTGTTGCACCCCCATGAAAAGCACCTGTGCGGCACTGGGTACTGTGTCATTTGTAACTGCTGACTGCCCCCCTGGTGTCACACTGTAGACACTAGTGAGTTCAATAACTGCTACCCACTGGGCCTATGCTACTTGAACCCTAGCCACTGTGGCCTACTGTGCATATGCTATTCTCTGTCCAGTATGCCCAATTGAAATAGCCTATCCAGCTGTCCGTGCTTATTGAAATTTAGCGTCCACAATAGGCTGACCTTCATAGTACTGTTACAGCTTGAGCAGACCTGAACAGTGTGTTTTTCACCACCTACTGCATAAACATGGTCCCCTACTAATACACCTTATGACCCATTTGAGACCCTCCTGGTCGCTTGCCAATTGTATGGTCGCTCAGAGACCACTATGATATTGTGTTGTGCCTTATGGTCGCTCAGAGACCACTGTGATATTGTGTTGTGCCTTATGGTCGCTTAGAGACCACTGTGATATTGTGTTGTGCCTTATGGTCGCTCAGAGACCACTGTGATATTGTGTTGTGCCTTATGGTCGCTTAGAGACCACTGTGATATTGTGTTGTGCCTTATGGTCGCTCACAGACCTCTGTGATACTGTGTTGTGCCTTAGGGTCGCTTAGAGACCATTGTGATATTGTGTTGTGCCTTATGGTCGCCCAGAGACCTCTGTGATATTGTGTTGTGCCTTATGGTCACTTAGAGACCACTGTGTATTGTGTTGTGCCTTTTGGTCGCTCAGAGACCACTGTGATATTGTGCTGTGCCTTATGGTCGCTTAGAGACCACCGTGATATTGTGTTGTGCCTTATGGTCGCTCAGAGACCTCTGTGATACTGTGTTGTGCCTTATGGTCGCTCAGAGACCACTGTGATATTGTATTGTGCCTTATGGTCGCTTAGAGACCACTGTGATATAGTGTTGTGCCTTATGGTCGCTCCTGACCGCTCACAGGCCCTCATAGGATTTTTGCTATTAGCCTAACAGTATTTTACTGTTAACTACTGTATCTAGCCCAATTGGTGCAAATAAAGAGAGCCGAGCCTCACTTTACACCACCCCCCTATATCCCTAGCTATGTTAAGTTGGATATTGTGCATCATGTTCCCCTTCTGCCTTGTCCGAGCGGACACCCCGTGCACTGGCACTCACTTCCTCGCCCTCAGTAATGGGCTCACCAAACTAGCTTGCCCAAGACACCATCCCATCCCCTGTCCTACCCCCTTCCTACCACACCTCCCTTCCCATCCTCCCCCATTCTCTTTTCCAGGCTCAGGGACACCTACGCAACCAGTAAGGAACACCATCCCACCTCGACCATCACTGATGATCCACATGTACACCCCAAACCCTCAAGCAATGGTAAAACACACCCTATCCTAGGATATGAGAGAACATCCCGTTTAAGAGCTCGCACAAGGCTACCACACCACAACCCTACTACCAAGACCCAGCCTCCCAGATCACCCAAACCCACGGCCAACACAACAAACGACAAACACACCCAGCCTAGAGCAACTAAAACTACTCCACTAAGTGGCCCACCAACTATAAATACTCCCACTAAGGAGACCAACCCTCCCATTAGTCTCAAAGATGCACTCATCAATGCCCGCTCCCTTGGAGCCCTTGCCATTGATATTCATGACCTCATCATCGAACTTGACCTTGACATGTTAGTAATCACAGAAATCTGGCTACACCAAGCATCAGGCCCTCTGCTAGCATTGGCTATTCCACCAGATTACACCATTCTCAGATCTGATAGAACCACCACTCCAGGAGGCGGTGTGGCCATCATTGCAAAAAACACTATCAAACTTAGATCAAGTTCCATTGAAATAATCTCAGGGTACGAACTACTACTCGCCAAACTCTCATTGAATGAAAACACCACAATTAACATAGTGGTCATCTATAGAGCCCATAGCACAAACAGCCACCCAGAAACAGACATCCCACTAATACTGGCGCCCTTCCTCAAACCCAAAACGAAATGTATCATCATTGGTGACTTGAATCTAGGTTTTAATGATAACCAAGACACCAAAGCAACCGCCCTCATCCTGGCACTAAATGACATGAACTTCTGCCAACACGTCAATGTCCCCACCCATACCAAGGGCAGAACCCTTGATTGGATCCTCACCCTCAACACCAACATCACCTTAGGCCTGATTACCGCACTGAATTGGACAGACCACTACTGCATAGAATTTACAATCACTAGCGATGACCCTTGCACACCCAAGAACATATCTATGGACATCATCGAAAGTAGAAACTCTAAAAAGCTCACAGCTGAGAACTTCGACCCCACCTTGAACAAATTGCTAGATACCCACTCAATCCTCAGCAATGACCCAACTACTATCGCTGAGTACTACCACAAATGCCTCACCACAGTGATTAACACCATAGCACCTGTAACCTCCAAACTAAGGCGCCTCAACAAAAAATCCAACTTCTGGTTCAACGAGGAATTAATCGCCCTTAGAAGGAAAAAACACTCTCTTGAGCATGCCCATAATAAACATCCCTCCCCGGACTCAGCTAAAGCATTCAAAGACGCAAATACCCTCTACAAATCAGCTATCATCTCACATAAAGCTAACGCCTACAATGCTCGCATTAGCAATTCTCTATCCTTAGAGAACTTGAAAATTCACTTCCGACCGACACACCCATAAACACAAGCAAAGAATGGTGTACCACCATACAAGATGCTCTTGCCTCCAAAATCACTATGTTACAAAACAAAATCAACTCCAAAAAATTACTCCTAGCTACAAAAAACCCCCCCTTCCCTAATCCCTGTACCCTTTCCAGTGACAACTCCAACCCCCCCTTCCAATTCACACCAGTCACCCACAATCTCGTACTCGATACTATCTCCAAACTAAAAGCATCCAACTGCAAAGGAGATACTGTCCCAGCCAAACTAATCAAAGCCTGTGCACCCACCCTGACCCCCCTCATCACTAAATTTGTCAATGCCTCATTCAACTCCAATACAGTTCTGACTTGCATTAAAGAAGCCTGGGTTACACCACTTCTAAAAAAAACAAATCTAGACCCCACCATTCCAACTAACTATCGCCCCATAACCACGGTCCCATTCTTACTCAAAATCATCGACAAACTAGCCTACAACCAAATTCAAACCCATTTAGAATCTAACCAGCTCCTCGGCACCAGACAATCAGGCTTCAGGCCCAACCACAGCACTGAAACAGCTCTCTTGGACCTCAAAATCCAGATGGATGCCATTAGAGATTCAGGGAAACTTTGCATTCTCCTGCTGTTGGACCTCTCAGCTGCGTTCGACTTGGTGGACCACGACAAACTCTGCAACTCACTTGCCCGTGAATTTAATTTCTCTGGGGCAGCCACTGCTTGGGTGAAATCATTCTTAACTGACCGCACCTCCAGAGTGTCCATAGGCAAAGAAGCAGCCAACCCCATCCCAGTCCCCATAGGAGTGCCCCAAGGCTCTTGCCTTTCTCCCACGCTGTATAACGCATATACCAAACTCCTGTTCTCAGCACTTGACGATATGGGTGTCATATACACAAATTTTGCGGATGACACGCAGATCCTTATACCTCTTACAGGCAACTATGACCAGGACACTTTAACAATCAATAAAATTTACGTCATCATACAAAACTGGATGGCATTAAACAGCCTATGTCTTAACGATGAGAAGACGGAAGTCCTCATCGTAGGGGCTCCAGCCAAATTAGCAACCCTTCAGCCAGAATATTCAACCATCAACATCGACGGCACCAATATTCCAGTGTCAAAACAAGTAAAAACACTGGGCGTGTACTTCGATGCTAGCCTGACCATGACTAAACAGATCAATGTACTTTCCTCCTCCATGGCCTACACTTGCAAATTAATTGCACTCAGCCGACCATTTCTGACCCCAGCAAACTGCCTCACCGTGGCCAGAGCACTGGTCCTGTCGAAATTGGACTACTGTAATGTATTACTACTGGGCACCTCGAACACCAACCTAGCCAAAATGCAACTTTTGCAAAACAAAGTCCTGAGGGCAGCGCTAGGCATAAAAAAATCAGACCATATATCCAAGACCAGGAAAGATGCCCACTGGCTCCCCATCAAAGCCCGCATCATTTTCAAAACATTATGCATCACCCACAAATGCATTACAAAAAAGGACCTATCTACCTCAATAACACTCTGCATCCTAAAACTAACATAAGATTACTGAGATCCAACGACAAACTCCTCCTGGACCCCCCCGATTCAAAACCACAAGAGCAGGGGGCAGCAGCTTCACCACTTTAGCCCCCAAACACTGGAACACCCTACCCATCATCATCAAAAAAGCATCCTCCTTCACGATCTTTAAGAAACAGCTAAAAACCTGGTTATTCAACCAATATTAGCACCCAAAGATAGGACCCCTTCCATCGGATACTGTTGTGAATACTTAGGCCACTGTATATTGTTGTGAATATGTTGTAACCTATATCATGTAATGCAACTAACGTAATGTTTGAATGTGACTAATTTCTAAGCTATCTTATAACCTCGCCGTGACACCCGAGGGTCTGGGCGTGTAACAAATAAAAAAATCAAATAAAATAAATAAATAAATAAATAACGCCATTCACAAATTCTTCATTGTGCTTCTCATCCACTGTCTCGTCTATGATCTTGAAACATAGTAGGGTGGATGATTCACCCACCCCTTTTCCCCACTAGAAACCAAATCTATTTCCTCAGCGGTTCATTGGCATCTTTGAGCCCCCTTAACTTTGACATGTTGTCTCTCAGAGGGGCTTCTTCAAACCACATTCTATATGCGTCCCACTGTCTGTTACCTTGGGTTAGCAGATGCCAAGTGTCGAAGAACTCACACGTCACTCTACTGTAATTGGCGTACATGTAAATGTGCCTTTTAGTGGGGCTGCCACCTGTTTACTCTGTTCCTTGCCTATTTACTTTCCCTTGTTTCAGCTCCACAAATCATACAATAGTTTACCCTCTACCATTCATACTTTGACTCCCCTTGTGTGTGCTGCCGTATGAATGGCTTGTCTCCCTCAGAGCTACCCTTCTGAGTTTTTAATTAGGACTCCTTACATCTTTTCGGTCATGCACATGAGGCATTAGAGAGGATGCTTGGTACAAGTCCAGTGGTGCATCAGCTATACGTGACAGGCCACAGAGACAGCCTTTAGAAGAAATCAGTTGCACTTGTTTATTATGAAGATGGCAAACATAAGTAGTGTATTCATTGGCTTGCAAGTCAAAGAACGCAGCGCAGCAACCCGGCCAACCCCATCTAACAACCCTAACCCACCTTCCAGGCCAAGCATCTTATACTGTTGTGGTCACCTGATCCTAGAAAATTCAATAACATTTGATACCCCTCCTCCTAAGCCTTCCAGCAAGTTCATTGAAGAGAGTGTCCCTGGAATGCCCGTCTTGATCCCAATAAGCATGACAGCCTAAAGAGCCAGAAATGCAAGATGCCAGTCACTGTTTTGCCAGCCCCCCAGGAGGGCCAGTGACATCTACATAAGCAAACACATATTTACTCAGACAACCATTCAACCTTATTCAGCGGAGGTCTTCCTGGATACAGGTGCCTCAATACTAATCATGGATGCAGGTGCCTCGATAGACCTGATTGCCTAATGATAAATATCCAGCTGTACTGATGTCATTTGAGAAACCACAACATAGGGCCTCATTACGACCCAGGCGGTAAGTTACCGCCTGGGTCGTACCTTTACCACCATGGCGTAAACTACGTTTACGCCATGGTGGTTGGCAGACTTACCGCCCCATTCCGAGGTTGGCGGGGCGGTAAGTCCCCAATCCCCATTTACCCTTCCCCATTCCCATTTTTGCCCCATAGGGCATAATGGGAGTGGGGAAGGCGTTAATTACGCCACCGTAAATTACGGTGGCGTAATTAACAACAAGGTCCCTTAGCGCCATGGATTTTAACACCTGCTAAAAGCAGGTGTTAAATCCTCCATGGCGCTAAGGGACCTCGGAATCAGGCGGTAAGGGTCGGCGCTGTTTACGCTGCCGTAAACCCCTTACCGCCTGGGTCCTAATGAGGCCCATAGTCATGTTAGCCATGAAGCAGACTTGCATCCCTGCAAGAAGTTACACGGACACACAGTGCTTTAGATAGCGCACAGATACATATACATACTGTCAGAAGTCTATCCTTTTCACTAGTAAATGTAGAAAAGCAGATACAAAAGAAGAGCAAGAGATGCAGAGCAAGCTTGCAGCCGTGTATTGCAACTAACCATATGGAACTACAGGATCGTATATGGAAGTTGGAAGGACCAAGTACCAAAAACCCATAAGTAATATAATACAATATAGAGATATAGTGCATGTTCACTCAGGACAAATGTCGTGTAGACCTTCTTTGGGCAGCAGAATATGCCTACAACAACAGTATCCATAGTTCCACAGGGTTCTCACTTTTCTACTTCCTTTACAGAAGTGACCCACGGACCACAGCTCTTGATCCACCCACAGCCCTGGAAATGCCCACAGTCACAGCATTGCATACCAACATCCAAGAAACCCTAAAAAAGGCCATCAGAACTGTAAGAGGATTCAATTCAACACTACAGCTAAGTAAATGCCTAGTCTGGGATACTGAATGGAAACCCTTATTGATATATCTTTATGTCCAGTTCATGCGTTTTGGATGACTACCCCTATATAACACCCCTCTCTTGGAATCCCCCTGACCCCACTGAGCCAAGAAGTAGTTCTGTTTTGCAAGTTAAAAGGTTTATTTGAGAATTTAAACAATATATATATATATCACACTTTATAATAAATTAATAATTGAATATCACACTTAATCTGATATGATAAAGATTAACAACGGAGAATATGGCACTAGCCCACTTCTTTAGAATCACTAAGGAGTTGACATGAAATGGATAAGGTAGCACACTGGTAAATAGGGACAGAAGAATAATGTTGTACAGAATGCTTTATAGGGTTTAAGGAAATGCAAGGTTGAATGAATGAAATGCATTATAGAAGATAAACTGATATGGTTTCACAAAAGACAAGGTAATCACTTTCCCTTTGTGGCAATTCACCCCCCTATACAATGTAAGGAGATGGAAGGAAGAGCACACAGTTCAGGTATACAATCACAATGTAATACAGAGTTCCAGTTTCCCAGCAAGCTTAGAGGAGAATAGATATGAGTTTTACACAGGCTCAAAATGCTTTAAAATGTGATAGCAATATATTGGAAAATGTGCTGAAATGATTTTAATTCCCTTCAGGAGGTTCAGGTTGAGGATTAGTTGGTTTAAATTAGTTCAGGCTTACTTTAGCAATGTTCTAGGAATGATTGGCAGGTTAAACGAATTTTTGGCAAATGAAAGCTGCTGTTTTCACACGTGGAGAAATTTGCAAATCGCGGCAAATTCGCGAGTGCGTTTTTCGCGATTGCTGCAAAAGTATAGGAAGTAGGAATGCGGTTCTAGGTTCGTTGAAAAGCCAAGATTCCCAGCTTTCAGAGGAAGAGTTACTGCAAGTCTCTAAGACAAACGGTCACGGAGATATGAGCGATATGGTAAAGGTCGTTTTTCAGATTTGAAATTTTAAAAGTTGAAAGTGACAAGTTACAGCTAGCAACTAGAAAATGACAGGTGACAGCTTTGCAAATGACAGGTGACAGTTAGGAGGCAGTTCTACTTAGATTAAAATAGCTTGGATTAGATTATTTTAACTAAGAGATTGGTTCTGCACAGTTCTGCTAGGTACTCACAATATATTTAGAAATAGAATGGGCCTCGCCACGGATCTGGTCAACAGGTTTTCTTCACTCGCCACGGACGGTCTCTGCGCACAGCGGTCTGGGTCAGCTCTCTGGTTCTGCGAACAGCGGTCTGGGTCAGCTCTGCTCTGCCTCTGGTTCTGGATACTGCTCTGCTTTCTCTGGGTACAGCACTGCTTCTGGATCTTTCTGCACAGCTCTCTCTGGACCCAGTGCTGATCTGCACGGCTCCTAGATGCTGCTATCGCTGTTAGGTTTGCTGGATGCTGAGGCCCACTGAGAAGAGTTCTCAGTTTGTGGGTTTAGGCCCTTGCTTTGAGTTCTGAATCAAGCTCTTTGGAGTTTTAAAGTCTAAGTGTTGAATCTAGTATCTTCTGGATGTTGTGTGGACCGGCAGAGCACGTTGCAGCAAATGGAATTGAATCTCCCTATCTGTCCTGACTGTCTGCTTTTATGTGTTTTGAAAGTGGGTGGAGAGGCTAGCTTTCTAGACCCTACCCCTCTCCACTTGTCATTGGCCACTTCATCCTCTTCCCCTTGATTGGGGGAATGAAATGAAGTGTCATCATGATGAGGTCTGTTTATGATACAGAGAACCCACCCCTGTAAAATTACACACAATCTATATTTTGACCCAAAAGACATATTTGCACAGGTACACATTTGTTTAAAAAAACATGCACCCATCACATATCACAGGAGGTATACCCTGTCCAAATCTGCTCTTCCTGAGAGCTTGCATTGAGAAATGGCAACATTTGCACTTTTTAACTGGTTTTGCAATATCGGACATTAACCCAAATTTACACACATGTGCGCAAGGAGTATGGACATTAATTGATGAATTGTCCGATTTTTAACATGCATACATTTTAAGTAATACCCTCTTAACTGCTAGCTTGCCCCCAAATCATACCACCGGTTCTAAAAACCTCTTAAAATGTCGGCAGAAAAATCACAATAATTATGGTATCATTTATAAAATTTTCACAAGTCCGCTCTATGAATGATCCATCTTTTTAGAGTTAACACTTAATGTTCTGGCCTCAAAGGGGTGTGGTTTCCCCCCAGCACAAGGTTGAATTTCTGGTTTTTCCAGTTCTGCCAAGCCAGCTTGCTCTCACAGGCAGTGCTCCTCCCCTTTCCTTCCAGGAGGAAGTCACATTTACGACTCCCACCAATAAAACATTTGCCTGAGTCAGGACAGGGCTTTGTTCAATTTCCTGCAGAGCCCAGGTAATTCAATCAGAGAAGTGTCATATCCCTTTTGGTGGGAACAGCAAAAGGCAGCTAGGCCTGGGAACACAGCTGTTGTGCAAGTCTCAACCCCTGTCGGGGGTAGCTGGTGGGCAGAATTCAGTTCCTTAAGCCAGGCCCCAGCTAATGTCACTTTTAGTTACCCAGTTTTCTGCATTCAAATAAAACTAACCATTTTTACATATGCAGCTAGAATGCTGATTCTAAGTTTAAAACTATGACATTTAAACAATTGCAACCTATGTGACACTCAAAAGTAGGTCACTCATTTCTTTTAAACATTTAGATTTTTAGTGTCTTTCAGTCCAAATTTACTTAAACTGCTGAAATCCACAGCTCAGCCAGTCTTGTTATAAACCTTCAAGTCACTTCAGAATATAACTTTACATTGTATCCACCTCTCAGTAAGTCTTTGTTTGGCCTGCTTTGGGTTCATTTATTCAGTTTTACACAAAAAAAAAGTCTGGTGTTGTTTTAAAACGCCGTCTTTCTGATAGTGGTGAGTACTGGTAATGCACCCATTTTTGGGATTTAAGAAAATGAATTCCCCACAATTCTAGGTTGCTCTTGGCAAACAGCATTGCCATTCCCAATGGTTTCAGGCTACTGTGTGGGTAGTCCAATGGGGTTTTAGGCAGTGCCCTTCTGTGCCCATAACATCGGCAAAAATGGGTGGCAGCCTATTCTTCATGCATTTCCCTGGGCATTTTCTGGGAAGCTCTGGCCATCATGATGTTTTCAATGCCAGTACTGCACAGTTTTTGAGGTAGGGCTCGGATGCATGCGTAAAAACATCCCACAAGCCCCCCTCTTGCGATGGCCATTCTGTTTCACTGATGGAACTCGCAAGACCTGGGATGTTTCCTCATCTTCTTCCAAAAGATGGCACAGTTCAGCATCTTTCCCTCCATCCGGTCGGATCAATCGGTTCTCCTCGCCGGTCCTGATGGGAGTATTGGGCGGTACACTAGGCCCCTTGCGTCTCTGCTCCCGGTCTCCTGATCGTCCTCCTTGGCCCGTCTCCAGGTTTTCTTTCTCCTAGGACGACAAAGGAAGAGCGGCAATACCTATTCATGGACATTTCTCCCCCACCATTGATATAGTGGGGTGGCATATAAATTTATAGTCAAAACATATGAACATGCACATTTCTTTTTGAATTCAAAAATCAAAACACCCACATTGAGAAGCTCAGAATTTGATAGGCGATATGTAGGATATTTTAAGTTAGAACTGAATTAATCTGAGACAGCACCCTCTAGGATTCCAGAGGATTCCTCCAGTTGTTGCAGAGTGTGCCTGGGATGGCAACACTTCAACTGGTTAATGTGGACCCACTTGTCTTCCCCCTCTGCCAAACCGCCTTTGGGGATGCGGATCTTGTAGGCCACAGGGGAGATCTTGTCTATAATCTCAAAGGGTCCCTTCCATGTAGGCAAGAATTTTCGCTGTTTTGCTTGGTTTCTTTGGAAGTTGTATAGATAGACCCGGTCCCCCACCTGATATTCCTTCCTGGAAGTTTTCAGGTCATAGTGGGTCTTCATGCTATCAGCTGATCTTTCTAGATTCCGCTGAGCATAAGCAAAAGCATGTTGAAGGTGTTTCCTTAAATTCTCCACATACTCATGAGTTGTGGAGGCATTTATTAACGTTTGCTCTTGGGTTCTGTAGAGCAAATGCTGAGGAAGCACCATCTTGCGCCCAGTCATCAACTCAAATGGTGACATTTTGGTTGCAGATGAAGGGGTAGATCTGATGGCCATTAGGACCAGAGGTAATCGGATATCCCAACTTGGCCCAGAATCTGCCACAAACTTCTTTAATATGCTTACAATGGTTCGGTTATATCTCTCTACTGCCCCAGAAGAAGCTGGCCGGTAAGCAATATGTAACTTCCTTTTGACCCCCAGTATCTCCCACATCTTTGTCATTACTTCACTGGTGAAGTGGCTACCCCTGTCTGACTCAATCCTTTGAGGTAGACCGAAACGGGAAAAGATGTGGTTAATCATCAGGGCAGCTGCGGTTTCTGCCTTGCAATTTGGGGCTGGGAGACATTCCACCCACTTGGTAAACAAGCATGTCACAGTCAACATGTACTTATTCCCCCTAGCAGAGCGAATCACGGGGCCTACAAAGTCGATTTGCAAATCTGACCATGGCAGTGTCATCCCCCGCTTTTGGAGAGGCGCGCGGTGTGTGAGGGACGTCGGCTGAAATTGCGCACACACAAGACATCCCTTCAAGTATTGGTCAAGGTCCTGCCCCATGTGTGGCCAGTATGCAACCTCTCTTAAGATTTCCAGTGTTGTGTGAAACCCCCTATGACCGGCGGTGGCCGCATCATGGGCGTGACTTAACATCAGGCTTCGGAATGAGGTAGGAACCACCCACTGATCGTGGCCAGCTTGGGATTTCCTTACCAGCAAACCGTCTTGGATTCGGAACATTTTTGGACATTTCATCAACACTCTTAGGTCCTCTTTCCCAATATAATCAGTATCCGTCAGGGGAAAGTTCTCAGGGTCCTCAAGGTGTTGGTAAAACTTACCAATAATCGGATCCCCCTTCTGAGCAGTAATCAAATCAGCATCAGGGGTCTCCTTACTCCATTGTGCAATTGAAAGGTCGTTGTGAGCATTTGTCTGGGACCTAGTGATAGCAGTGACCTGGATTTCCCCCAACAGGGACTCAATCTCAATTAGATCCCCTTGGATGGCCCCGGTTTTGGCCAGCTGATCAGCTAAGTCATTTCCAGTTTTGTCTGGTCCCTCCACTTTGGAATGACCCTTGATCTTCTTCCAATAGATGGTCATTCCCTTCGAGGTGACCAGATCATCAATGTTTTGGATCAACTTCCCATGTTTCAAGGGTTTGTTGTTAGCAAATAAGATGCCTCTGGTTTTCCAATTAACCAGGTGCTCCACGAACCCGTTCCGTACATAATCCGAATCTGTGATTATGACCAGTTCGTGGAGTTGATGCTGGACAGCAGTGAGGATGGCCTGATGCACGGCCATCAATTCTGCCACCTGACTACTTCAGGGACCAATTTTGTATCCAGCGGAGGGTTCTGGGAACTCATTCACCCATGCATTCCCTACGCCGGCCACCAGTTCTTTCTCCCCGTTGTTGTCAACATGGTAAGAGCATCCATCCACATAGACAGTGGACATTCCCTCACACTTGTCCTCTTCAAAGACTTTGTGTGGGGAATTAAGGTATGCCTCCATGTTGTCCTTGATTTTTAGACTTTCGTCCTCGAGACTGTTTTCTCTGGCACAATCATGCAAGTCAGCCAGACCTTGCGCGAGGGGACTCTTCTTGTTTTGGCCATATCTGACCTCCACAGGAAAGCCTTGCATTGACAGAATCCAGGAAGTAATTCGGGAATTACTCACATTCCCGGCTCGGATTCTGTCACTTTGGAGATATTGCAGAGGCTGGTGTGGAGTCTCCACTATGATGTGTTCCCCCTGGATAAACGGGCGGTAATTCTTCAATGCCCACACCGTCGCCAGGAGTGCCTTCTCACAATCGTTGAATTTTTCCTCCACAGAGGATAAAGTTTTGCTCGCATAGGAGATTACTTTATTGACCTTGTCATGCTTTTGGTATAATACTGCCGTCAAGCACGTATTAGAGAACCCCGTCTCCAGGAAGAACTCCTCGTTTCTGACAGGGTAAGCTAGTCAGGGCGCTTGTGAGAGGCTTCTTTTGAGTTGTCTTACTGCCTCGGCTTGTTCTGGACCCCATTCCCACTCGACCCCCCCTTCAAGAAATGAATCAGGGGTCTGGTGATCTCTGCGTAGCCCTCAATGAACTTTCTGCTGTAATTAGTCAGTCCAAGGAGGCTCCTTAGTTCCCGCAGAGTTGTTCGGTCTTTCAATTTTTGGAGGGCTTCCACTTTCTTTTCCTGGGGACCCTGAGGAGTAATCTCATGCCCCAAGAAATTAACACGGGTTCTACACCACTGTGCTTTCTCAAAGGAAAGATTTGCTCCGGCGGCCCTCAACTGCGTCAGAACATAACGGATCTCCGCTATGTGTTCCGCCACAGATGAACTTTTGATGAGGACATCATCTACATAAGCCAGGTTACCCCTCGCACCCAGGTCGGGCATGGCCTTATGTAGGAAAATATTGAACTCATTACCGGAGTTAAAGTATCCGAAGGGAGTCCGGGTCCATGTGTACTGCTGGCCCCCAAAGGTAAAAGCCAGTTTGTATTGGTCCTCCCTGCTGACAGGCACGGTCCAGTATCCATTGGTCAGGTCTATTGCAGTGAATACCTGTGACCCCTGAATCTGGGCCAGCCCTTGGTCAATGTAGGGAAGAGGCCATCGGGAAGTATGGACCCGTTTGTTGAGCTCCCTGAGGTCGGCGCAGAGTCTCCACTGGCCGTTTGGCTTCAATATTCCCAGCACCGGATTATTGAAGGTGCTGTGGACTGGACGGATTATTCCCCGGGACTCAAGGTTCTTAATTATTTCAGTAAGGGACTCCATTGATGCGAGAGGCAAGCGATATTGCT